>NC_059102.1:293899368-294219011 GCF_020740685.1 Jaculus jaculus | reverse complement strand
TGTTCTGTGGTGATAATGAAAACTGGAGTTTCTGAATGACTATTGCTTTATATTATCTAGATTTGCAGTTACATCCTACTGTTTCCATAATACTTTGGCCTAAAAAATATATTGACTATTGGAGCCATACACAGTTGAGTTACTATTTTTTGGGTTTATGATTTTCATACATGGATTTATTTTTTTTAGGCTGATTCAATGTGAAAATGAGGTAGGGAAATTGTTGTTTGTCACAGAAATTCCAGAATTAATACTAGAAGATCCCAGTGAAGCCAAAGAGAACATCCTGCAAGAAACAGCTGTGATAGAGTCACCGGCTGCTGATGGGAGTCCAGGACTAAAATCAGTGCTATCTACCGGCCGAAATCTAAGCAACAGCTGCGACACAGGAGAGAAACCAATGGTCACCTTCAAAGAGAACATTAAGCCACGAGAAGTGAACAGAGACCAGGGAAGAAGTTTTCCTCCCAAAGAGGTGAGAAGGGACTATAGCAAAGGAGTAACTGTAACTAAGAATGATGGAAAGAAGGACAACAGCAAGAGGAAAACAGAAACCAAGAAATGCACCTTAGAAAATTTACAGGAAACAGGAAAGCAGAGTGTGGCAGTGCAGGTAAGCTGTATTTGAACTATAAAGCAGGTAGAGGAAGGCTCACACAAACGGCAGGATTTCTCATTTTATTCATAAAGCCTTGAGTAGTGGCCGTTCTGAAGTTTAACTGCAATTTTTGACTACATAGTAAGGTATGTAAAGAGCTATTGTAGATGGCACTTTATCAATTTAGAAGAATTACTATATGAATGAGAAAAACCTCAGCCGGTTTGAAATTTCTATCAGTTCTGTCTTAAGAGATACAGATGCCCAGTTGTGAGCCATTTATTCCACACGAGATTATATGTGCATTTGGAAAGCATAATTATACTTGTTAATATTACTGAAGAGACTTGGGGTCTCATAGACCCATTAGGACCAAGGGTATCAAGGCTTGTGTAATTCTTTTCCTCAAGATTCATTGTATAAAGTAAAACTTAATTTTTAAAAAAAGATACAGCTCCTTTTTCTGTTTTTTTTTTTTTTGTTGTTGTTTTTGGTTTTTGTTTGTTTGTTTTTTGAGGTAGGGTCTCACTCTAGCCCAGGAATTCACTATGGAGTCTCAGGGTGGCATACTCTAGCCCAGGAATTCACTATGGAGTCTCAGGGTGGCATCGAACTCACGGCGATCCTCCTACCTCTGCCTCCCAAGCGCTGGGATTAAAGGCGTTCACTACCATGCCCAGCTCGGTTCCTTTCTTGACACATACTTATCCTAGCCAGTGACAGTGTATCGTGTAATATTCTTAATTTATGGAAACTGGTAAATCAAGAGCCCAAGTCTCTTGTTGGGACTAGATAAAACACTGTCAGTTAGTTGTGATCTTACTTAGACATTTCCAAAGAGATGCTGGCTATGTCATGTAAGTAGAAGAGTCTTGACGGCTGGTTTTGTTAATATCATGTATGTTTTAGTGGCTATTTAAATGTTTAGTTTGTTAATACATTGTGCCAAATGTATTTGTTTGCATGAGGAACCCTAACATTGTTGAAAGTTGTTATAAAGAAAGAGTGTCTTAAAGCCAGGTGTGGTGGCCCATGCCTATAGTCCCAGCACTCAGAAGGCAGAGGGGGTTTGAGGATATCCTGGAGCTACAGAGTGAGTTCTAGGTCAGCTTGGGCTAGAGTGAGACCCTGCTTCAAAAAAAAAAAGAAAGAAAGAAACAAAGAAAGAGTGCCTTCAACTTATTTGCCCAACACAATTTTTTTTTGAAAGAGGGAGAAATAAGAAAATAACAAACAACAGTTCATTGAGCTTAGTAATAGGAAAAACAAAAAAAGAAAAACTTGGTAGAAATTAGGAAAGGGCATGAACATACATACATACATACATACTAGGACAAGACAAAGGACCTGCTTTAGGGATAGGAAGCCACCATCCACTATTCCCATTGCCCTCTGCAGTGGCCTCCCAGTAAGATTGAAGCTGATAATAAATCCCCTTTCCTTGTTCCATCTCAAATCTGCTTGTAGATAATTAAAGAAAGACCTGTGTACAGGTATGGTGGCCCATGCTTGTAAGCCAAACACTTCAGAGGCAGAGGCTAGAGAATAAAGTCCAAGGCCAGCTTGGGCTTCGTATGCTGTTGTAGAAAGAGAAAGAAAAGAAAAGAAGAGTTGGTCAGTCTGCTGTAGATAAGATATTAGAATGCATTGTACCTCGTCCCAAATTTTCCATAAATACTGCCCGTTTTCCCAATTTTTGTTAGCCTTGAGCAGTGCATTTGACTTCCACTCTGTCCTGATGTTTTGACTCTCAGGCCTGTTCCTCACTGCTGTCAGACTATTCTTGCATGTTATCAGAGAGTTGATGCCTGACTGTTCACTTTCTATGCTGTTTAGCTGAAATTAAACTGAGGACCATAGTATCTCGCCTATGAATTAATAGTCTTCATTGGTTCATAATTCAGCACAAAGAGCCTTTGGCCCTATAGCAGTCAGTTTAAGATCATGTTCACATCAGATAAAGTCCTGTCTAGTAGTTTACTCTGTGATTGTGATGAAAGCAAAATGATAATAAATTAAGACCTTGTATCTATTATTGGTAATTTGTTTTGATTTTTCTGTATTTAATTTAGATGAATTTAAGTGTGTTCACATACTTTGGGGCATAATGAGATTTTAAATACTTAGGAATAGTTAAGCCTTTCTGACAAATGAGTTCGTATTTTTACAGATAGTTTTGCCTGTATTGATCATAGGTAAAATCTCAGACAGAGCAAAGAAAGACTCCAGTGTCTGAAGCCAGGAAAACACCTGTAACTCAGACCCCAAATCAAGCAAGTAACTCCCAGTTCATCCCCATTCATCACCCTGGAGCCTTCCCGCCTCTTCCCAGCCGGCCAGGTAAATACATTTATTTAATTCCATTTGTGTAGGGATTTTTGTTCACTCACTAGGTACTTTGGATTGTTTGAGTGATGTTAGTAAGCTATAATGTTTTAAAAATGAAAATTAAATTTTCCCTGATGGTTAGAAAATTAGTTCTGAGCCATTTCCCCATAGTTGACATTACAAGTGCTGGTTTGTTGCCATGCAGGAAATCGTATCACTAAATATGAAAAGCCACCTGTAGAATGTTCTGATTACTTCAGTGTGTAGAGACAAAGTGACCACTATCTATATTTCTTAAAATCATGATACAGTTGGCAACATAGTTAATCTGCTTTTATGTTTTAAAATCCCTCAACACATCCCCCCACCTTTCTTTTGCTAAGTTTATTTAGAACTAAAACTGTGTTCTTCTATTTTGAAGGGTTCCCGCCCCCAACATATGTTATCCCCCCTCCTGTGGCATTTCCTATGGGCTCAGGTTACACCTTCCCAGCTGGTGTCTCTGTCCCAGGAACCTTTCTTCAGCCTGCAGCTCACTCTCCAGCAGGAAATCAGGTGCAAGCTGGGAAACAGTCCCACATTCCTTACAGCCAGCAGCGGCCCTCTGGACCAGGGCCAATGAACCAGGGACCTCAACAATCACAGCCACCTTCTCAGCAACCCCTTCCATCTCTACCAGCTCAGCCAACAGCACAGTCCACAAGCCAGTTGCAGGTTCAAGCTCTAGCTCAGCAACAACAGTCCCCTACAAAAGCTGTGTCAGCTTTGGGGAAAAGCCCACCTCACCACTCTGGATTCCAGCAGGTAGGTTACAGTTGTATGTACAGCGTGGCCTACTAGGATAAGGAGAATTGTTGAAATGATTCAGTGCTTGGCCATTTGAAAAATGCTGCTGATCTTTAAAATACTTCCTGCTTACAAAGATCATGCATATGCAGAGAGATTCTTTCTACTTACTGTTAGGAAAGTTTAAATGTTTTCCTTGTTTCTTTTTGAAGGATAATATATTAGATCTTCAATGCTAGTAATTGTCAGCTTTATAGAGAGTTTTCTGTAAATAATTCCTCAGAAATTTTTTTTTTGTTTATTTTTATTTATTTATTTGGGAGCAACAGACAGAGAAAGAGGGAGATAGAGAGAATGTGCGTGCCAGGGCCTCCAGCCACTGCGAAAGAACTCCAGACGCGTGTGCCCCCTTGTGCATCTGGATCCTGAGGAATCGAGCCTCGAACTGGGGTCCTTGGGCTTCACAGGAAAGCGCTTAATCGCCAAGCCATTTCTCCAGCCCTCTGTAAATAATTCTTGGGTGACATAAACAACAGAATGGAAATAGAATTCAAGTTATAATCTTTTGTTTGTTTTGTTTTGGAGGTAGGGTCTCACTCTAGCCCAGGCTGACCTGGAATTCACTCTGTAGTCTCAGGGTGGCCTTGAACTCACGGCAATCCTCCTATCTCTGCCTCCCAAGTAAGACCCTACCTTGAAAAACCAAAAGAAAGCCTTTTTATTTAAATGTAAGAGAGAATGAGAATTGACACGCCAGGCCCTCTAGCCACTGCAGTTGAACTCCAGACACACGTACCACCTTATGCGCCTGTGCCACCTTGTGTGTTTGGCTTATGTGGGTTCTAGGGGGTCGAACTTGGGTCTTCGTGGGGTTTTTTGTGTTTTTTTTTTTTCTTTTTTCCTTTTTTTTTTTTTTCTTTTTCGAGGTAGGGTCTCACTCTAGCCCAGAGCTGACCTAGAATTCACTGTGGAGTCTCAGGGTGGCCTCGAACTCATGGCAATCCTCCTACCTCTGCCTCCCAAGTGCTGGGATTAAAGGCGTGCGCCACCATGCCCAGCCGAACTTGGGTCTTTAGGCTTCACAGGCAAGTACCTTAACCGCTAAGCCATCTCTTCAGCCCAATAAAAAAAATATTTTTAAATAATTGAATTGAAAGCTAGGCATAGTAGCACACGCCTTTTAATCCCTGCACTTGGGAGGAAGAGGTAGGAGGATTGTCATGAGCTCAAGGCCACCATGAGAGACTGCATAGTGAATTCCAGGTCAGCCTAAGCTAGAGTGAGACCCTACCTTGAAAAACCAATAATAGTAATTGAATTGAAAGACAATGTGAAGTTAAGGCCCATAACCTTTTCCCAAATCTCTATATTAAAAAACCTGAAGAATAAAGGAAACTTTTGCTTTGTCTAGAAATTTTGTTATAAAATCACCCAGGTTCAATCTCTGCTTCTTGAGCATTGATGATATGTAAGATGCTCATCAATCTTAACAACCAATTTCTTTTTTAGTATCAGCAGGCAGATGCCTCCAAACAGCTGTGGAATTCCCCTCAGGTTCAAGGCACACTAGGGAAAATCATGCCTCTGAAACAGCCCTACTACCTTCAGACCCAAGACCCTATAAAACTGTTTGAGCCGTCATTGCAACCTCCTGTAATGCAGCAGCAGCCTCTGGAGAAAAAAATGAAGCCTTTTCCCATGGAGCCATATAACCATAATTCCTCAGAAATCAAGGTCCCAGAATTCTACTGGGATTCCTCCTACAGCATGGCGGATAGCAGAGCTCTAATGGCACAGCAAGCAAGTGTGGACCGCAGGAGCAAACGGTCACCAGTCTTCCGTCCAGAGCAGGATCCTGTGCCCAGGATGCCATTTGAGGTGTGTTTTCTTGCCTGTCACCAGGTTCTTTGGAGATAGGCTTGGTCTTGCACATCTTTAAAGTTTTCAAAAGTTAAGACATAAACAGTTTTGCACAATTATGGAATGGATGTTATACTCATTAATACTCCAGCACTTGATCTCTTCAAGATTGCACAGCGTGTTTTAATTTGGGAGCTGAAGCATTCACTTGCTGATTTTTGGACTGTAATGGTCTGGCAGAATGAAACACAGAAATCTCTAATGACATGTTAGAGAGTTCTGAGACAGAGCTGAATCATCTAAGATTAAAAATAGGTTACTGCCTATTTAAACAAATTGCTTTCTAAGAGGGGGAAATAGTCAATTACCTTGGGAGGTGGAATTCCCTGTCCTTACTCTTGATTCAGAAGAAACAGGTGGGGTGATAACTGCTGTTTATGTGTTTGCAATCATTTTGCTCCATGGCATTGTTTTACTAGCCACATTAACCCCTTTATGTCCTGCCTTTATTCTTTCCACCATCTTGATCTCTTCACCATGAGCTATGTCACTTTATTTCTCTCAGCTTTTCCTCTGCATAACCATGTTTCACTGTTGATGATTTCTCTACCCTTGATTGGAGTTGCATTTTCCATCTAATCATGCTAGTGCTCCTTTGTGCTTTTGTCCCTAATTGCATCTCACAGTGATCCTTTCTGTCACTAGGATCCCAAGAGCTCCCCTCTGCTTCCTCCGGACCTGTTAAAGAGTCTGGCTGCCTTGGAGGAAGAGGAAGAGCTGATTTTTTCTAACCCTCCTGATCTTTACCCAGCTCTGCTTGGTCCTCTCGCCTCTCTTCCTGGACGAAGCCTCTTTGTATGTATTTGACATAATTCTGCTTCTTGCTCTAACACCAGCTTCTTTTCTAAGATTTTATACTACTTAGTATAGGTCATTTCTTCTTTCTGGAGTTTTCTCCTTTGTAGGAATATAAAGTATATTTCCACATTGTCTTAAATTAACCTGAAAATAGCAGAATGGCATAACACATCATTTCTGACTAATTCTTCCCAAATCATAGAGTTGTCATTTGGGTGGGTGTATGTCAGCCAGAAGGCATCATGCAGGTGTGGTCATACTCTGTGATACTACAGATTTGAGTGTCATAGATTAGTACTTCAAGGATATTGAAATGTTTTTTTCAAATGTAGTCCAAATATGAAAGGAAATGTGTTCTCGAATTTTAAACTAACATGATAAAATAGTACATGATTCTTTCCTACCTGGCACACTGAATCCAAAAAGATTCTGATCTAAATTCAGAGACAGTCATAAATAGAAGAGGAGTCTCTTTAGTTAGTTTAGTTTGGTTAGAGTACTGTAAATGAGCAGATGTGAATGTAAATAACCAAGATAACATGGAATATAAGAACTGATTATTAATATCCCCTTAAAAAGTTCTGCATGGTGGCACACATCTTTAATCCCAGCACTTGGGAGACAGAGGCAAAGGATTGCCATGAGTTCAAGGCTACCCTGAGACTACATAGTGAGTTCCAGGTCAGCCTGAGCGAGAGCGAGACTCTGCCTGGGGGGGGGGGGGGGAGTCTTCTACAGGGGCTTTACCCTCTCCCACCTCCCATGTGGTGGGAGCGCTGTTTTCTCTTTCCTTCTCTTAATCTAATAATGTCTCTTAAGGCCCCCCCCCCAATCTTCTAGACCCTAGTCTGCAAAGTCATTCCTTCTACTTACCAATCTTTTAATATTGCATTTTACTTAGGGTATGGAATCTAAAAGATAGGTGGGAAGGTGTGTGCCATGAAGTTTTTTTCTCCCTCCCTCCACTACATTTTAATGCAACATAAGGATTCCTAGTTTTTCTTCTTAAATGTTTCTCATAAGCATGGGGTAAAAAATATTCACAAGATTTAAGATGCATAAATTCTAGAATCAAGCTGAGGGTAATGCCTCTCTGTCCACTTACCCCCTTATGCTTGAATTCTTGTTGTTCCTACCCTCATGGATGGAGATGGAGCTGATAGTGGAAGAAGTAGAGGCTTTCAAACAAGTTTTTGCATGTTTAAAAGCATGGTGGCGCACGCCTTTAATCCCAGCACTCGGGAGGCAGTGGTAGGAGGATCACAATGAGTTAAGGCCACCCTGAGACACATAGTGAATTCCAGGTCAGCCTGAGCTAGAGTGAATCCTTACCTCAAAAAAAAAAAAAAATAATAATAATAATAGCTGGGCATGATGGCAACACACCTTTAATCCCAGCACTCAAGAGGCAGAGGTAGGAGGATCGTGTTGAGTTTGAGGCCACCCTAAGACTACATAGTGAATTCCAGGTCAGCCTGAGCTAGGGTGAGACCCTACCTAAAAAAAAAAACAAATAATAGCTGGGTGTGGGGTGCACACCTTTACTCAAGAGGCAGGGGTAGGAGGATCTCCTTGAGTTCAAGGCCACCCTGAGACTACATAGTGAATTCCAGGTTAGCCTGAGCCAGGGTGAGACCCTACCTCAGAAAACAAAACAAAATAATAATAATAATTCTTACAGTTTTCATCATTGTCAATATGATTTGTGGGAAATTGTTTTGGATGTACTAAGTTTCCAGTGAATTGTTTTACTAGCCCACTATTTAATGAGAACACTGGAGATTCAGCTTTCCCCCCATAACTTTCTTAGGGCCAGTAAATGTATACCACAAATGTAGCTGCTTAAGAAATAATGCAAGCAGTTAATCCCAGCACTGTGAGTTCAAGGCCACCCTGAGACTACATAATGAATTCCAGGTCAGCCTGAGCTAGAGTGACACCTTACCTTGGAAAACCAAAGAAAGAAAAAGAACAGAAAATTAAAGAAAAAAAAAATATGCAAACAAGATGGGCACGGTAGCCCATGTGTTTAATCCCAGCACTCTGGGAGGCAGAGCTAGGAGGATCACTGTGAATTCAAGGCCACCCTGAGACTACATAATGAATTCTAGGTCAGCCTGAGCTAGAGTGAAACCAAGAAGGAAAGAGAGAGTGAGAAAGAGAGGGGGAAGGAAGGAAAGGACCAAGAACTATGCAAAAAGGCTGGAGAGATGCCTCAGCTGTTAAATGTGCTTGCTTACAAAGCCTGCAGGCCTTGTTTTAGTTCCCCAGTACCCACATAAAGCCAGATGCACAAACTGGCAAATGCATCTGAAGTTCGTTTGTAGGGGCAAGAAACCCTGATGCTCCCATAGTCACTCTTTCTGTCTGTTCCTGGCAAATAAATATTTTTAAAATGAATAAAAAATGCAAACAAAACTAGCTGCTAGCCAGGCATAATAGTGCATGCCTTTAACCCCAACATTTGGGAGACAAGATTGCTGTGAGTTCAAGGTCAGCCTAGGCAAAAATATTCAAAATAAACTATGAAAGGTTCTTTTACAGTCATCCGTAGGATTTTTGTTTTGCTTTTTTCAAGATAGGGTCTCACTGTACTTCAGGCTGACTTATGACTCACTTGGTAGTCTTAGGTTGGCCTTGAACTCAGTGATGATCCTGCCTCTGCCTCCTGAGTGCTGGGGTAAAAGCATTGCACCACCATGCCTGGCTACAGTTAATCAATAGTGTAAATTTTCAGGGAGTAAAACATGCCAGTATAGTTCAGCATACTTGTTTGAGAATTGTTTTCTAGCTGTCAGCAAGGAGATACCTGTTCATTCCTGTTTTCTGGATCTCTGGTATCTGCCAGCATCTCTGCGTCTAGACAGAATACACTAAAAAAGGAAAGTTCTGACTCCCCAAAGGCAGCTGCACTTAGCTGGTTGGTATCAGTATTGACAGATTTTTTTTAATCCTTTTCTTGTAACACATTAGATAAATACAAGCATGCTTAAATTATGGTCTTTACTTTGGCTCTAGAGTATCTTAAGGAGAATATTAAGAAATGGAAGAAATCACTTAACTTTCTTTTCTCTTTTTCTTTTTTCCTGGTACTGTAAAGAAATCCTTATTGGAGAAACCTTCAGAGCTTATGTCACATTCATCCTCTTTCCTGTCCCTCACCGGATTTTCTCTCAATCAGGTAGGTAAGCAGTTATAAATCTTGCTCTGTGCTTTTATTTATTTTCTACATACTATTCTCTCTCAAACTCTTGTCTGATTGAGGTGGACTAATAACATTGAGTTTGAATCTTCTCGTTGATACTGAACTCCTTAGTGCTGGATGGTTGAGCCAGATATTTACTTTTGTGTGTGTACACGCACATGTGGGTGTGCAGCATGTAAGCATATAAGGTCATATTTGAGTGCAGATGCATATGTGATGCAGATGTGCACACGTATGTGTGGAGGCCAGAGAACGACCTTAGATGTCATCCTCAGGAATACCATGTACCTGCTTTGGGAGGGTCTCACTGGCTGCAGCTCACTAGTTAGGCTTAGATTAGCTGGCTGGTGATGCCTATGGATCCTCCTGTCTCTTTTGTTCCTTTGCTGGGATTACAGGTGCATGACAACATGCCCAGTGTATTTTCTGAGGATTGAACTTGGTCTCAATGCTTGGGAGGCAAACACTTTGCTAAGTGAGCTATGTGTCTAGTCTCCATTTAGGGGTTTTTAACCTGGATGGTTTATACAGAGCAAACTAAAGGGTGAGAGAAAGCAAAGGAGAAATTTATTTAAAAGGAAAATTGAAAGAAACAGGGGTGACAAGATGGCTCAGCAGTTCAGGCATTTTCTTTTAGGCTTTTTTTTTTTTTTTAAGACCTACGTTTGATTCCCCAGTACCTATGTAAAGCCAGATGCACAAAGTAGTGCTTGTGTCTGGAATTCATTTGCATTAGCTAGAGGCTCCAGTGTGCCCATTCATTCATTCTCTCCCTTCCTGCCTCCCTCCCTCTCTCTCTCTCAGAAATAAAGTATTTCTAAAAAAAAGAAAGAATAGCCTTCAGAGTTTGCCTTGCTAAGAAAAACATTGTTAAGTATCCATGAAAATGACATCACATTTTCTTAAATCTTTTTTCTTTGAGTTTATACCTTAATTGTCCTGTCTTTCAGGAAAGATACCCAAATAACAGTGTGTTCAATGAAGTATATGGGAAAAACTTGACAACCAACTCTAAAGCAGAACTCAATCCTTCAGTGGCCTCCCAGGAAACATCACTGTACTCCCTTTTTGAAGGGACTCCATGGTCTCCATCACTTCCTGCCAGTTCAGGTATACACTGGTCTAACTAATAAACCTTGCCTTTCTTTGTATGTTCATATTGACTAAGCATTAGTCAGATTCTGTAATTAAGATAGGTTTCGCCGGGCGTGGTAGTGCACGCCTTTAATCCCAGCACTCGGGAGGCAGAGGTAGGAGGATCACCGTGAGTTCGAGGCCACCCTGAGACTCCATAGTGAATTCCAGGTCAGCCTAGGCTAGAGTGAGACCTTACCTCGAAAACCAAAACAAAAAAAAAAAAAAAAAGAAAAAAAGATAGGTTTCTTTTCAGTACTTACAAAAGAAAATAAGGAAAAGGATCTAATGAGCACGAGATGCAATAAATGCTCCTAAAAAGTTTTGTATGTTCTAGATGACTAGCAGAATGTAAGGAAAAATGTGTTTTGTCTTGTGGCTCCAGGTCTTTTTTAGTTTTTATTATGTGAAAATAAAGGTGATTTTGTGGGGTTTTGTTTTGTTTTTTTCTGTGATAGTGTTTCACTCTAGCCCATGCTGACTTGAAATGCCCTACATAGTCTCCGGGTGCCCCACCACACCCTGAAGAAATAGAATTTCTTGGTCTTAAGAATTATTATATAAAATTACTTGATATTTTGAAATTACAGAACTACTTCCTAGTTGGGCGTGGTGGCGCAGACCTTTAATCCCAGCACTTGGGAGGCAGAGGTGGGAGGACTGCGATGAGTTCGAGGCCACCCTGAGACTCCCTAGGGCATTCATTTAGGGACCTTTGTTTTGCCTTTCCTCCAAAGCCCTATTAGTTACTTGTTTATTTTTTGGAGATTTTCCTGATCACATTTGTAGGAAGCATTAGTTCTTGGTATAGATTGGTAAACATCTTCTAATGTTCTGTTGCTATTATTTAATAGATCATTCAACACCAGCCAGCCAGTCTCCTCATTCCTCTAATCCAAGCAGCCTTCCCAGCTCACCTCCAACACACAACCATAATTCTGCTCCATTCTCTAATTTCGGACCCATCGGGACTCCAGATAGTAGGGATAGGAGGCCCGCAGATCGGTGGAAAACTGATAAGCCAGGTATGGTCTGTTTCATTACCTACCTAGCAAAGTAAAATAACTTGCTCTGCCTTTCCAGTGATAGAACATTTTATCCATTTTCATCCTTTAGCCATGGGTGGGTTTGGCGTTGATTACCTCTCAGCACCATCGTCATCTGAGAGCGGTTGGCATCAGGCTAGTACTCCAGGTGGCACCTGGACAGGCCACAGCCCCTCCATGGAGGATTCCTCCGCTGTCCTCATGGAAAGCCTAAAGGTGAGTGCTTTTCAGGACTAAGAACCACATGTTCTTGCAGCAAAGATGCCTATACTTTTATTCACATAAACACTAAGTTTCTACGGCTATTGGAACTGACTGGTACATAAACACGTCTCATAGTGTGCCTTAGAATGGTTGCGACTGGAATCTTTGAATTTACTAGTGATAAATATTGGGGCACCAGAAACTTTACAAGTTTCATTTTCATTCTAAGGTTAATAAAATTTGATTTATCTTGGCATGTTTGATTTAAACTTTTAATGATAAAATAGCCAGGTGTAGTGGCGCACATAATCCTAGCACTTGGGAGGCAGAGGTAGGAGGATTGCTGAGAGTTCGAGGTCACCCTAAGACTACATAGTGAATTCCAAGTTAGCTTGAGCTAGAATGAGACCCTACCTTGAAAAACAAAGCAACAACAAAAAAAATAGATTATATAACCTTTGTACTAAACATACCTGTGGTGCTATATGAGGCTGCGTTTTAGTAGCAGGAGTTCATTTAAAGCATCATGTCAGGGGTTGGGGAGGTGGCTCAGTAGGTAAGAGTATATACTGTGTAAGTTTGAGGGCCAGGTTTCAGTCCCTGGCACCTATGTAAAAAGCTGGGTATTGTAGCCTGCACCTGTAATCCCGGCACTGAGGGTGGTGGAGAAAGGAGGATCATGATGGCTCAGTGGATTAGCTGAAAAATAGAAGGCTCCAAGTTCAGTGAGAGACACTCCCTGTCTCACATCAATAAGAACGGGAACACCTGATGTTCTGTTCTGACATCTTCACATGCATACCAACAGACAGACAGACATACACAACTATAAACACATTTTTCAAAAACCAAAACCAGATATAATTTCAGCCAAACATGTTGGCACATGCCTGTAATCTTAACACTCAAGAAATGGAGCATCAAAAGTTCCAGGCCAGGAGCTGGCTCAGTGGGTAAAGTACTTGCCGCATAAGCGTTCGCATCCCTGGAACACACATAAAGCTAGGCAGAGTGGTGTACATCTGTAACCTCAGCACAGTGAAGACAAGTGGATCTCTGGGGTTTGCTGGCTAGCTAGTCTAGCTGAATCTGTGAGTGCTAGGCTTGGTGAGAGACTGATGCCGCCACTCCCATTAAAAAAGTGGGGGGTTAAATGCTGGCAAACACCTGATGTTAATCTTTGGCCTCTGCACACACAGGTGCACCTAAACACATAATTAAGATACA
The DNA here is from genome assembly GCF_020740685.1 of Jaculus jaculus. Lineage (NCBI taxonomy): Eukaryota > Metazoa > Chordata > Mammalia > Rodentia > Dipodidae > Jaculus > Jaculus jaculus. The sequence continues at coordinate 294,205,765 of NC_059102.1, read as the reverse complement.
AAAGTCCACCTTACCTTTCCCAGTTTAAAATAAGAGCTGAAGTGTTTTTAGGGAGGATTAGAGTGGGGTTTTAAAATTTTTTAGAAAGTCAAGCATTGGACTTCTGTTGACATCCCTCTGGGCTGTTTTTCAGTCTATCTGGTCCAGTTCCATGATGCACCCTGGACCTTCTGCTCTGGAGCAGTTGTTAATGCAGCAAAAGCAGAAACAGCAGCGGGGACAAGGCGCCATGAACCCTCCACACTGAGGCCACAGTAGCAACCTTGGGAATGAAGGCTCCATAAACCATGGCATGTTGGGTTTGCAGGACTGGCCCACACAGTCCCCTGCAGGTGGCAGCCCTCTTGTCTGTTTCTTGCTGTCGAGAGGGTGTAAGTATTCCACCAGCCCGCTGAGTGTGCACGAAATGTCCGCAGTGCAACAAAAAGAAAAATCCATCAGGAACTCTCCGTCCCCCCCTGGGGCTTTCTGGAGGGAGAGGAACTGCTGTTTGTCTCACTCAGTTACTGATGTCACCGCCTCTCACCTTCTCCAACGTGCATGCCCCCAGCCACATGGGAAGTGAAAGCTGAGAAGGGAAGGCAGATGGGAGAAGCCAATGGGAACTTCTCAGTCCTATTTTTCCTCTTGGGGAATAAAATAGGAATCCATTAATGATCGCTTTGCTGACTGAGAATGTAGTTGAAATTATTCTTAAACATCTGTTACTATTACTCTCAGTAGCAAAATATCACACTGAATTCTTCCATGCACAGATGTACTTCTAGTCAGTGTGTAGCAAAGACAGGCCTATTCTCTGCTCCTCAGAGGTCGATGGTGACACGATGGGGAACTGACCTCTTTAGTCAACAGGAGTGTTCCATAAGGGAGAGTACAGGGCCTCTCAGAAGGTTCTGCTAGGCCTTCGTCTGGCCTAGAAACTCCAGCAGGAAATGCCCTTCACTCTGTAGGTGCTCGAGCCCCAATCGAGGATGCAGTGTGGGTGGTGCTGCTGGGCTAGACTAGCAGGTGACTGCTGTAAGACTTCAAATTCACGTTTTTGATTCCTATGCCTTTTGCAATAGCATAGCAAGCAGTCTCGCAGAAGGCAGGCCAGTCCATTCATGGCCTGGCACATTTTAATAGGTAGAAGCTTTCAGTGTGGTTATTTTTTCTTGGGTTGGTTTTTGTGTCCCCATCCTGCTTACCAGCTCTTGCGCCCATCTCCATCCCCTTTTAACCATATGCTGTATACTAGTAATTGTTTTTATTCCTAATGTGTACAACATCTTGCCAAGAAGCAACAGCATGAAGTCAGCAGTTGGGGCCCAATAAGACAGTCTGAAGGAGAAGCAAGTGGGCAGCATCCACATAGCCACAGAGGGGCCAGGCCCCTGCCCAGCAGCAGGCTTCCAGCCTTCGCCTCAAGAGGGAAATTCAAGGCAACAGGGACACATGCCCGCTGTGCACAGAAGAACACAAACAACGAACGCCACTTTGCAAAAGGCGAAAGAAAGGAAGATAAACTTTTATTTGATATTTATTAGGAGGAAAGAGGACTGGAGATGTTCTTGTGTAGAAACAGAAGGACAGCATTTCTGTTAGTCATTTCCTGGAAAAGTAATATTTTAAGAGGAAATTATGGAAGCAGTCTAAATTTCCAATTGCTGTGCTAGTGGTAGGGATTATTTTCTGGGAGGCGTGTGTGTGCGTGTGTGCCCATCTGCCCTCCCAGAGAAAGGGGGTTTGTGTGTGGAGTTGGTGTGGAACGTAGCTGGAAAACAGCTGCAGAGCAAAGCACATCCGGGAGCCCCAGGTGCCAGTGGAGTCTGGGCACCCCAGCTAGGAGAAGGGGAGAGAACGCTCTTGCTCTTCGGAAGGAGTGGTGGAGCCCTCAAGGCTTACGTTATTGCTCTTTTAGTTTGACATGGTGTTGGGGTCTTTTGGTTTTTTTTTTTTTTTTTTTTTTTTGAAAGGTCAGAAAGTGTGAATCCCCCATCCTACCCAATGGCAATATGAAACCCTTCGTGCTTCTCTCTGGCCCCTCCTTGTGTCCACCTTTTCCCTTTTCCCTGTTCATTCCCTACGATCTTCACCCAGTTTGTGTGTTTGAGCTGTGCATTCAGCGGCTGCAACATTCCGGTGTTTGAGTCTTGCACCTTGGACAAGCTAACCAGGTTTACCAACCCTCCCTGTACCTCCCACCTCCCACCTACAGCCCCATTCTGCATGAGAATTTGGTGTTTGGAATGTTTCATGACTCTTGAGGTGGGGGTCCTCGCCTTATCATCCTCACTGTGGAAAAATGAGGGAGGGGAGGAGAATCTTCATCAGAAACTGGTTTTGTGTAGTAAACAATTTATTTTGTGTTTTTTTATTTTTATTTTATTTTATTTTTTGTCTGTGCAAGATCTGCAGCTGCTGAAATCAGCTTTGCCTTTAATTAAACCATGTTCTCTCCAACCAAATCTGTGTATAGTGTGCGTGTTTTTTTCCTCCTAAAGAAGACAGGATCCTACTTAAAAGAATTTCAAGAACTCACAAGGCATCCAGGGAACAACAAAGATAGTCAGAACTTAGAACTACTTTTGTTTTTGTAACAGTCCAGCAAATGATTGTGGGAAAGGATAGGTAGAAAGAAACTTGATTGTCGTGGTTCTTTATTGAAGAATGATAATAAAGGTATCAATAGCTCATATCTATCATATCATATCATATCAATAGCTATATCTATTATAGCTCTTAAACAATTGAGAGAGGATTTACCATTTTGTTCTAAAAGGTCATTCAGTCTAATAACTGTTCTTAGAAACCTTGGGGTATGAAGTGTTCCAATGGCAACTTCCCAGTGTGCTGGGAACCATGGCTCATACGGGCTCATCTTCATACCTTTTGCCTAGTAGAAGGCTCCTTTCTTAACTGTGCTTTTCACAAGTGCTTACAACTTGGAGGAATTGTTAGTAAAGCCACACATGTGCTACAATAAGGGGCAGAGGAACCCTTCGCTTAAGTTAACCCTGAATGATCACCAAAGGAAAATTGGGGCATTCTAACCAAGTGTATTAATGATTGTACAAAGTGTACAGTAATAGAAATTTACTAAGCAACTGGCTTTCTGGACACAGCTCCCCTCACCCCAAGCCCAGGCTGACCTCAAACCCACATCCATCCTACCTCTCTGCCTCCCAAGTGCTGGGATTTAAAGTGTGTACCACCACACACTGCCTGGACATAGCTCTTTATCACTAAAATACCAGTGGTATACATTCAGTATTGAAGTCTTCTGAATCATCTTCCATCCTCGAGAATCTAAATATTAATGGTACGTGAACAAGAATATTTTCATTTAGTTTTGGACCTAGACACTGGGTGTCTTTTTTTTTTTTTTTTAACCCTTGTATTGATGCATCATCATATACAGAGAAGTGCCCCAATTTAAGTGCAACTTCAAATTTTCACAAAGTGAACACATCGGGTAGCCACCCCCCGCCCCAGGAAAAAAAAAAAACAGCCAGGCGTGGTGGTGCACACCTTTAATCCCAGCACTCAGGAAGCAGAGGTAGGTGGATCACTGAGTTCAAGGCCACCCTGAGAGTACATAGTGAATTCCAGGTCAGCCTGGGCCAGAGTGAGACCTTTAAGTTCGCACTTGAAGACTGCTGTTTCAGTAGGGTTTTCAGCACAGAAGTGGTAAATCTTGCAAACAGGTAATCAACAGGACAGGCATTCTAGATGCCAGGAGTGCCTTCTGGGTCTATGGCCGCACATTCTTTAACAAAGGCTTTAGGGAAAATGCCAAATTTCCCTTTACACTCCCCTTCCAGCCACTCTTCATTCACTGGTAAAAGGCAAAATACATGTCTGTTACAAGGTCTGTGGAGTACAGTTGCTTTATCTGAGTTCTTACTCTGCCCCTGTGTTTGGTCAGTCATCCTCATTGCCCCCATTTGTGGTAATAAGGAAGACTATTGGAAAATGCTTGGAGGTTAAACTGAATAAGGTTTGCCATTTTACTGAATCTTGTCTTGGGACATGATAATGAAGGAATAAAATACAGAATAATGGATTAGTTTTTCAGAAAGTTACCAGATTGTAGCCAGGTATGGTGGCACACACCTTTAATCCCATCTCTTGGGAGGCAGAGGTAGGAGGATCATCGTGAGTTCCAGGCTGCCCAGAGACTACATAGTAAATTTCAGGTCAGCATGACCTAGAGTGAAACCCTACCTCATAAAACCAAAGAGGGGCAAAAAAAAGAGAGAGAGAGAGAGAGAGAGAGAGAGAGAGAGAGAGAGAGAAAGTAAGTTACCAGATTGAAAAATAAGATGAAAGGAACTGGATAGTGGCTCTGTAGACAAGTCTTTTAAGAAAGGTGAGAGCTTTATCTGAACCTTCTGGAAGTCTTGAATTTGATGGCAGGAAGGAGTATGATATTGACTATTGTGTTGAAAGCTCCCTAGTTAGTGATTTATCAAAATTTTGGAAGTTAGAACTAGTGATGGGCCTAGAACATGTTTTTAAGTACAAGGACTTTTTTTTTCAAATTATTTTATTTATTTGACAGAGAAAGAGGGAGAGAGAGAGTGGGCATATCAGGGCCTCCAGCCACTGCAAACAAACTCCAGATGTGTGTACCTCCTAGTGCATCTGGCTAACGAGTGTCCTGGAGACCTGGATCCTTTGGCTTTGCAGGCAAACCGCTAAGCCATCCCTCCAGCCCAAGTACTAGGATTTAATCGCTCTTATTTAGAGCCTTTCAATAAAGTGCTTGCTTTGTGGTGAGTCAGTTATCCCATTTTACTAAGAACAAGGCTACTCAGAGACAGTTTGTTCAGAGCATCTACCAGACCACACAGCCTAGAAGTCCATCACGTGTCATTAAGCCCTCCTGCCTGGATCCTGCCAAGTGGTGTGTAATGTGAGCATCAGTTTCAAAAGTCTCCTCAGCTCTAGCTGCATTGCCTTCATTCTTACTGTTCCATGGACTGGAAGCATGTTTGTTCCAGGCCTGTCCTGTCTTAATTGTGTATTAGAGGTACACAGTTCAGACCACATCACATGCACATTAAAGTTGGGGAAGCACTTTGTAGATGAAACCATCTATTATGACTATTGAAGGCAATTAAACTTACCCCCAGTCCTACTTGTATGCTGAATTTTGTTTTCTGTTAGAAAGGGTTAAGTTTCAATGTTTAAGGGTACTTCCTGGCTTAAGCCACCTGGACTTTCACACCTGTCATAAGGGTAATACAGTGTCTTTGTGTTTTTTCTTGTGTGTTCTCATTTTACCTTACTCTTTACTCCAATACTCCCTCCCTTCCCCCTCCCCTCCAAAAAAAACACTTTATAATTTAGCTGAGATTGATACTTAGACCCAGTCCTTCTTTTTGAGTTTCCAGTCTCCCTTGTGAGCAAACAGTATTTCTATGCTCCTTTTGAGTAGCCACATGTTTGTATAAATAAGCTCTATCCGGTTAGTTTTTAAATCTCCCACATTTAAAAAAAAAAAAAAATTATCTGAGAGAAAAAGCCAGATAGATTGGGTACAGCAAGGTCTCTAGTCACTGCAAGTGAACTCCAGATGCATGTGCCACCTTGTGCTTCCAGCTTCACATGGGTACTAGAGAGTCAAACCTGGGTCCTTTGGTTTTATAGGCAAGTGCCTTAACCACTGAACCATCTCTCAAGCCCAAAATAACCCACTGTAGTCTGTTGAAATTGCTAGAAGTAATTTTTGACTGCTTTGCATTATTAATGTACAACATCAGTAAAGTTTTTGTGATGGGAATCTGTTCTATCAGGTAGAGAAATAAGACTGTCAAAACCAACAGTGTGTTTCTCAGTATAATCAAACCAGTATAACCTGGAAACTGGTTTGAAGTACAAATTTGTGGGGCCCACACAAGAGTCTATGGTTTGGTATGCTGGCAGAATAATTCCAGCTAAGTAAGCCTTGGAATAAAAGCCATGGTTTCTAAAGCGGCCATTTTTAATACTCAAGATGCTGTCACAGTCTTGTGCCTACAGAACAACATGTTTTGTTGTCTTGTGCTGAAAGCAAAGACGATGCTAGTTCAAAGTTGGTTTGTAGGTTATTGATATTTTCTTCTCTCTGCCTTTGATCTTGTTTCTGCTAATATGCAAGTTTTGTAATCTTGGAATCTAACTTACCCTTTGATAGCACCAGGATTACATCTCCTTCCAGAAAGTCCAGGTCCTCTGGCTGGGTAGCCTCGTAACTGTAGAGTGCCACCACTTGGTCCCCTTCTTTAAACTGAGGTTCTGATGTCTGGTTATTAGCATTAGATTCTTCATCTAAAAAGCCTTGGTCACCCTGAAATAATGAGGATCCTGTTAGTTTTGGTAACTTGTTGGCCATTGAATATCACTAACAGAAACTCGAGTGTCATGTATAAAGGCAGGCTGGAGCCAGGTGTGGCGCTCGCTCGCCATTAATCGAGCACTTGGGAGGCAGAGGTAGGAGGACTGCTGTGAGTTCATGGCCACCCTGGGACTACATAGTGAATTCCTGGAGTGAGACTCTACCTCAAAAAAAAAAAAAAAAAAAAGTTGGGGAAAACAAAAAGGCAGGCATGGTGGTACACACATTTAATCCTAGCACTCAGGAGGCAGAGGTAGGATGGCTGTGAGTTTGAGGCCAGCTTGGGACTACAGAGAGTTCTAGGTCAGTCTGGACTAGAGTAAGACCCTGCCTTGGAAAAAAAAAAAAAAAAAAAGGCAAGTTGGTTGGTGTTCAGTGCCTAACATAAGCCTAAAAACAGTTTATGATCACTGGATAAGTAATGTTTTACTGCAACATTACAATAGTCCTAAAGTAGACTGGGCATTATTTTTCTCTAGTGAGGAAACAATTTGAATCACAAGTGACAGTCCACAGTCCAAGTTGAGTTTCTTGGCACTAAATTTATATACCCTTTCTCCAATATGAACACAAGTTTTCAGCTCCTAACCCAAACCTAAGCTTTCCTAAGAGAGCCCTGCAATCTGTATTGTAAGTCCTCCAGGAAACCCTGATACTTGGTGAAATTTGAGAACCACTGAGTAACCTTATACTCTGTATCTTATATATCCTAGACACTGGCCCTAGACGTCTTGCCTAGCATGGTCATTTTTGTTACATAATGTTAAAGGGGAAAGAACAGTAACTTTTACAAGTTGGAATTATGGGACTTAAGTGAACATTGGAAGATAGTAGGTTAAAAATGCTGTTCTGAATTAAAAGCTCCAGGTTTGAGACTGGCGAGATGGCTCAAGGACTAAGGCATTTGCTTGAAAAGCCTAACAACCCAAGTTCGATTCCCTGGTACCTACAGAAAGCCAAATGCACAGTGGCACATGCATCTGGAGTTCATTTGCAGCCCCTGGAAGCCCTGGCTCACCCATTCTGTCTGTCTTCTATCTCTCTCAGCTTGCAAATAAATAAAACTATTTAAAAGCTTCAGAATTTTGTGCTGCTTATTGACTCTTGGTATATCTTCTTTATTAGAATGAGACAAAAATCTCACCGTGTAGGCCACACTGCCCCAGCATTCAGGCTCTTGTCCTGCCACAGCCTCCCGAGGGCTAGGCTAAAAGGCATGCGCTGCCCAGCTGTGTTTCCTCTATTGTAAGTGGTACCGTGAGGTGGAAACGGCCCTGTGGCATCCGCAGACTGAAGTCTGGGTCCCAGTTTCTCTTTACTGGCTGTGTGTCCCTGAGCAGCAGTGTTACTCTCTGAGCCTTCGTTTCAAGGAGTCACGGAATGGAGATGACGTGGCATGGTCACGGTGCGGATTGACTCCTTTGTACCAGTTCTACCGTAAGCACTCGGAAATGCTTAAGCTTGGTTAATGATTGTGTGGCTGCATAGAGTGCATGTGCAGTAAATGGTAATTCTCCCCCTGGCCCCCTATTAATGGATGAGAACAACTTGCCTCTGGGTTTTCAGGGTGACAGCATTCAACAATGAAACTTGAGCCTGGAAGAGGGTTCTGAAAAGATGGTCTTGGGAGTTTGGGCAAGGGTTAAGCATGCGTAGCCACTAAAAAGATGGGCCTCACCAAAGAAAAAGATAATTTACAAAACAGAAAATAGTTCAGTGAGATAGTTCACATTTAGAGCAGAGTGTTGACAGGAAGACACATAATTTTCAGAGGTCATACTGGAGAAGAGAACTGGCAAAAAATGGCAGCTTTCCTCCGGAGAAAAAGGGACAAAGACCAAGTGTGAATTTGTCACTGCCCCTGGCTCCCATCAATGTCCCTTGGAAGCAGCCTGCGTCTAGAACTCAAGACTAGTAAGGCAGCCTTGCCCTTGTACTCTTGTAAAGCATGGTGAGAACACAGGCTGCTTGACCTCTCTGCCTTGTTTCCAGAGTTCTAAAACGTGATTGACCTGGTTCCTCTATGGAATGTGCTTAGCCTAGTTCTCAGTCGAAGCTGTCAGGAGGCTGTTAAACCTCATCATCTCTGTAAAACCAGTGCTCGCTGTTTTTGCTCTCCTCAGGTGTTCTTGTAGAAACCCAAGGTGAAACTAAGTGGCTGTGAGCTCAGCCTCAAGCTGCGGCTTCTTCATTCCAGCTTGTGTTTGGAAGGGATGGGCATAATGATTGTTTCAGTCAGGCTGGAGGACACCGTTGGGGGCTTCCTGGTGGCTCCTGAGCTTATGGGAAACTCGCAGAGGTAACTGGGTGAGGACACTGATAAAAGGGAGAGAGTGTGGCAAGTTGCTTCCCATGGTGTCCGCACACTAAGCTTGTGCGTGCCATGCAGGCTGTTCCGGATGAATACTGTTAAGCGATGGCTGGTGGACATGACCCTTAGGTGCCCTGGCTCGCTACTCACCACTGTGTTCTCGCACCAGAGAGTCAGGCAGTAGTTTCTCACTTGGCCCCAGGCATCCTTCATGCTGTTTTCTGAAAGAAGCACCAACTCAGTGCTGTCCCTGGGCCGGTAGCTAAGTGGGGATAAGGTAAACAAGTCAGGGGACAGTACAGCACCCGCCTTGTCCCCGTCCCCATCCTCTGCTCCAGGAGAAGGGTGTCAGCCAGACCCCCCAACTGCTGCCTCTGTGGGCTCACCTCAGCTTAGTGTGTTCTGTCAAGAGCTCCAGTTTCTTAGACACCATGTCCCTGACCTGGCGGAAGGGGAGTCCAGGCTGAGTCTCCATGAGCACCGTGTACTTGTAGTGCACCTTGAGAGTATAGGAGCTGGGCACACTGAGCTTCACTTCCTGAGGGGAAGAGGCAGAGGAAGCTTCAGCACCTGAACCTTTTAGCCACAGACCGATCCAGGGAGTCAGTCCCCCACAGAGCAGCAGAGAGGCCTTCAGAGGTCCTATAATGCAACTTACACAGACACAAGTTCGAAATGCACCTAGGATGCTGCCTGCCCCCAAGAAGACTGAGGACTCTGTAGCTCACAGATAGTAAAAAGTGGCAACTTTGCTCAACCCTGCCACTGGCATTCTATAATCCAGAGACCTGTGTTTGATAGCCCGGGCTCTTCTGTCTTCAACTGGAAACAGCAGAAGGAACAACTTACCTTGGGCTCTTCTTTTTGTTTTTGACCTAAATGGAAATGGTAGGGAGTAAAAGAAAAGAAGATGGTCAATGGATTCTCCGGGTCAGCCCCTGCCACCCACAGAATGAAACCCTTTAGAACACAGCATCTGGCTTCTTACCCTTTGACCTCTGGGGTGGCTGCTAACTTGGTAAATAGGGAAATGTCACTGGGGAGATGTACAGGTCATAAACACATGAACAAAGCTGCTCTGCTTCCAGGGAACCTACATATAGGCAACCATCAAAGTGCTAGCATGTCCTCACCAGAGGTCAGAAAAGGTCCCCCAAAGCAGTGAGAAGCAAGATGAGCCAGAGGCTGAAGGCAGAAATACTAGAAGTATGTGTTTTTACTATAAAGGACATTTTACCATGTCCTTTAGATTTATTTTTGTTTCTAAAGTGCATAATATATTAAGTACTATATGCCTAATTTATATGAGAAGTATGAAGATATTTACTGCAGAGAGTATATGATTTTTTTAAAGACAATTTTTCAAAGCCAGTTGATTATTAGAATAACAGGGAAGTTTTTGCTTAAAATACAAATTCCCAGGTCCCATTTTTGTCCTTAAAAAAATCAGGACTGGAGCTGGTTGTGGTGGCACATGCCTTTAATCCCAGCACTCGGGAGGCAGAGGTAGGAGGATTGCTGTGAGTTCGAGGCCACCCTGAGACTCCATAGAGAATTCCAGGTCAGCCTAGGCTAGAGTGAGACCCTACCTCAAAAAAACAAACAAACAAAAAAAGAAAAAATCAGGACTGGGCAGATGGCTCAGCAGTTAAAGGCAATTGTTTGCAAAACCTGCCAACCTGGATTGTTTACCAGGGAAAGAGGCCCTGGCATACCCATGCTCTGTCTCTCTCTCTCTCTCTCTCTCTCTCTCACACACACACACACACACACACACAAATATATGTTTTTAAAAATCAGAACCAAATGCTTAGAAACCTGTATTCATAATTAAGTCTGTCCAATATGTGCTCCTTGATAAGCCTCTAGAGAGAAAAGATGAAAACCAAAAGGCTGTCAAGGACAGCAGAAGAAATGCTTGTGTAGAATGTATGTATTGTTAAGGGGCCTAGATAGTGATGAGTGTAATGTGCTTACACAGAAGCTGTGCTTGTAATTAGGGGAGTCATGCCCAAATGTTGGTGTGCCACGATCTCTAAATTTTAACTGGCCCAAGGGAGAACAGGAAAAGATCAAAGCAAGTACATGGTGGAAAACAACTGGTGAATTTAAGAGAAAGGTATAAAATCAATACTATTTTCAATTTTTCTGAAGGTTTGTAACTTTTCAAAATAAAAATGCAGCAGTCATCCAGTAAGACTCTGATGGTCAGGTCGTCATAGACAGGATACCTCTTTGGCGTCTCCATCTAGATCTGGTTAAACTGCACTGGTGACAGAAGAGACAGCTTCTCTATGTTTGGAGAGCCCCTTAGGAAAAGACGGCCATCCCTTGTCCAATCCCTGGGGGCTCTGAGGGCAGTTTCTCTTCCAGATTCAACTCAGTGGTTTGGAAGGAGCCACTCCGTGTCAGCTGAGGTAAAGATGTACATGTATTGCAGCCTTTCTTGTGGCAAGTGGTTAAGGTGCTTAAGGAAGGGGTTTGGTCACGACTCATGAATGGTGGCACATCCTGTCTCCCAATTGTACTCACTTGGAGCCAGGGAGCAGAGAACCAGGGAGGATCTTCATATGGGAATGGTTGGGGCAGGTGAGAGGGGGCTCTCGGGTCATAATCTGAGGGCTATGATGAGAAGAGAAACTAGAATTCATGGGACTATGACTCATGAAGATCTACACCGAGGCCTTGGATGTTGCTCCAGAACCACTCACCTGGTAACAACTGGGGTCTTCCGGGGGCAGCGGAAGTGGGAGGAAGCGGGATGTCAGATTCCAGGGAGCTTTCCTCCTGGGAGTGGGGTGATGGGAAGTGATAGTCAGAGCCTTCATTCAAACAAAGGGGGGTTCTGCTCCCTTAGAAAGCAACCAGATACAAGTGACTTCCTAAAAGTTGGGATGATCTGACACTGGGAGAAGGCTAGGAAAGTGTGCAGGTAAAAAGGAAACACATTGTTGGCCTGGTAAAAATAAAACTCCAAGCCAAGTGTGATGGCCTATGCCTTTAATCCCAGCACTTGGGAAGCAGAGGTAGGAGGATCACTGAGTTCAAGGCCACCCACAGACTGGACTAGGGCAAGACCCTACCTCAAAATAATAATAATAATAATAATCCACCTTACTGCCTGAAGGAAGAGCTAACCCTCACTATAGGCTTGGCTTCCCAAGTGAGCCTAAGGAGGATTCACAGAGGTGGTAGTGGGTCCTTACAGATGCCTCCACGTAGCATATCTGGGCTTTCCCCCTCATTTCCAGGTTCAGCTCTTGGCATCTCGTGCCAACTCAGGTGGCCCTGGGAACTAGTGAGTCTTTTTTTCAGTGACTGAGAGAGATGTGTGAAGGACAGGAGGCAGTGAGCCAGGCTGCATTACATTACCTGGGGCTGCTGCTGGGGGTGGATCCGCAGCTCAACCGGTTCCAGGTAGTTGCAGGGAACAAGCCCTTTCTGCAGTGAACACCATGCAATCCAAAAGGGAAAAGAAAGACATGCTCATCAGTACCAAAGAACACCCATCAGCCGTGGGGAGGGACAGCGTGCAGACCAATGAACTTGACTGCTCTGCAAATAAGGCAACAGATACCCATCCACAGAAAGCTCTGCCGTTCCCTGCCAAGACCGTGCCCTCAGCACCTCGCCCTGGCCCTCTAAATACCTGCCCATTGAACATGACCGTGGCCCAGTTATCATTGCCCTTCTTCAAGACGAACACGATGTTGCCTGGCATCACTTGCAGCTCCTCTGCTGTCTCAGGCACAAACCCGAACAGGACGCGGTGGGCCTCCCCTTCCAGAGTCCTGCAGGGGACAGAAACAAGATCCAGTCCACAGGTGAGCCTGAACCACATTCCTTATCTTAAGGGACCACGAGCCACAAATGGCTTGGGGCTCATTCTAACTCCACCTCTATACATCCATGCAGCCTGGCCAGGGTTATTTGCCTGCCTGAAATCCCCAGAGGGTCAGGTAAGAAACTGTATTGTCACTGTGTTTCATGGCCATAAGTATCCCCTTTGTCCAACAGGGACATGATCCAAGTCTTCCAACAGATGTATGAGACCACACATAGTCTAAAACCTTATAGTCCTGTGTTTTCCCTACACCTACCTACACAAACTTGGTGTCTTTCCCATCTGAGCTAAACACAGTACACATTGTGGTTGGAACTTCCAGTTTATGGTGTGACAGCAAAACTAGCACAAATTTTCTTAATTTCATGAACAGAAAATGTATTACGGGGATATACAGATGGCTCAGCCATTAAAGCACTTGCTTGCAAAGCCTGATGGCCCAAGGTTTGATTCCCCAGTACCCATACAAAGCCAGATGCACAAAGTGGTGAATCCATCTGGAGTTACTTTGCAGTGGCAAGAGAACCTGGCACTTCTATATATTTTTTTCTCTCTTTCTCTCCTTGCAAATAAATTTTTAAAAATTAGAAAAACAAAAGACAATGTATTACTGGGCTGAAGAGATGGCTCAGCAGGGAAGTGTGCTTCCTGCGCAGGCGTGAGGAGTCTGAGAGAGCCAGGATTTGATTCTCCAAATCCCACCTAAGCGGCTGGATGTAATCCCGCACCTCTGCAACTCCCTGCCCGAGAATCGAGAATCGTGGGAGTCCCGAAAGCGCCAGAGTCAGCAAAGACACTCCAGCTCAACAAAACCATGAGGAAGAGCAGTGCAGCAGAACACCCAACATTCTGCAAGTTCCCCAACCTCAAACCTCAGGCAAGCCTACTGGGTAACACACACAGACAAAAAAAAAAAAAAAAAAATGGAATGTATTTATACTGTAGAGCTCAGCAACCCCCGCAGATGATCCCTGCCCCTTCCTTGTCTTGTTTTTGTTTTGCTGTTGTTGGTTTGTTTTTTTTTTCCTTCGGATTTTCAGGGCAGGGTCTCACTCTAGCCCAGGCTGACCTGGAATTCGCTATGTATTCTCAGGGTGGCCTTGAACTCAAAGCGCTCCTCCTACCTCTGCCTCCCGAGTGCTGGGATTAAAGGCGTGTGTGTCACGACGCGCAGCTTTGTTTTATGAAACAGGGCCTTCCTCTGCAGCTCAGGCTGACCTCAAACTCAAGGCAATCTCTCTGCTTCAGCCTCTCAAGTATGGTGGGAGAAACCACATCTTGCTCCTTTCCCTGTCACTTCAAGAACTTCACCTTTTCCCTTACAAAGAAGCGTGTTGCAGCTTCTCTTTGGGGCAAGCACATTTCTGGCATCACTACTCTGTGGTTTGTGTCCATTGCTAAATGAAACAAGGATCACTTGTATAAGCACCATACTACCCACTCAGGCAGGGCACAGACACCAGGCAAAAGGCTCATGCACAGCCCTAGTGGGATGGGGCCCAGACACATGGGACTTCATCACACTACAAAGAATTGAAATCAATTTCAAACCCTTTATTCTTGTTTGCTTGTTTTTAAAGAGAGACAGAATTGGCAATTGAGCTCCAGACACTTGCGCCACCTAGTGGGCATATGCAACCTTGAGTGTGCCTCACCTTTTTGCATCTGGCTAACCTAGGATCTAGAGAGGGCTCGCATGTGTGTCCCTAGGCTTCACAGGCAAGCACCTTAACCACTAAGCCATCTCCAGCCCTGTTTTGTTCTTTTGAGACAAGACCTTAATATATAGCTCCTGCTGGCCTGGAATTCTTTTTGTAACCCAGGTTGGCTTCAAACAATCCTCCTGGTGCATTTCTCTTAAAACCAACTTTGGGGCTGGAGAGATGGCTTAGCGGTTAAGCACTTGCCTGTGAAGCCTAAGGACCCCGGTTCGAGGCTCGGTTCCCCAGGTCCCACGTTAGCCAGATACACAAGGGGGCGCACGCATCTGGAGTTCGTTTGCAGAGGTTGGAGGCCCTGGTGCGCCCATTCTCTCTCTCTCCCTCTATCTGTCTTTCTCTCTGTGTCTGTCACTCTCAAATAAATAAATTTAAAAAAAAAAAAAACTTTGGAGCCAGGTATGGTGGCACATGCCTTTAATCCCAGCACTTGAGAGGCAGAGGTAGGAGGATCGCCGTATGTTCAAGACCACCCTGAGACCATATATTGAATCCCAGGTCAGCTGGGCTAGAGTGAAACCCTACTTTGAAAAACCAAGGGAAAAAAAAAAAAAGATTTTGGGGCTGGAGAGATGGCTTAGTTGTTAAAGTGCTTGTCTATGAAGCCTAAGAACCCAGGTTCGAGTCCCCAGGACCCATGTAAGCCAAATGCACAAGGTAGTGCATGTGTCTGGAGTTTGTAGTGGCTGGAGGCCCTGGCACACCCATTCTTTCTATTGCTATCTCCCTCTTCTCCCTCTCTCTCAAATAAAAATTAACATTTTATGAAAAAGAAAGATAACTGAGGGCAGAGGGAGGAGAAGCTCAGCCTTGGCAGTAGGGAGAAGTGAGCTGTGCAGTCTGAGGCACCATGCATGGAGGTGGTGGCTTTTAGCAGTGTTTCCCCTTCACCAGCTCAAGGTCCAAATTACTCCTCTGCACTCTCTTTGGTGCCACCTTGAGATGTATGGCGGAGGCTGGCCTCAAAGTTGCCTATGTATGGGGTGTCAAGACCGCCCGGGTCATGCCCAACTCAGACCTTCCTGTTTCAAAAGTCCTTGCATATTGACATGGGGCATCCAAACTTCTCTGGCCATGACCCTCACTGAGGGAGTTACCTTCTCTCACCTCCTTTATTGGTGGGGGGAGGGGCAAAAGTTGCTTTGTTCCTTAAAAGAAGTTCTTAAGAAAGCCAAAGGCCATGGCACTCTGCTTCTCGATTTTACAGATTGACTTCCTCTTCTTGAGTCCTTCCTCTTAACTTCTTCAGAAAACATGTGTCAATAGTGAGTGGAAACGCCCACACAGGAAATGCACAGCAATGTAGCTTCCGCTCTCTGCAGAGCTTCAGAAAGAACTGCAGCTGATACAAAAGAGCTGATACCTCTGACGGGGAGGGGGGGATGCAGGCTCCGTAGGACTGCGTTTCAACAGCCTCCCTTCATACAGTTGGCCCTGCTCACTGGGACACCGTGTAGCTGCAGCCAGGCCGCTGTGGTCACCAGTCAAGATTCCCATCCCCATAATACCATTTGGTTCCGATCTTGAAAACAGCAGGAACCTCACATTCTAGAAAAAGATTTAAACTTGCCCCTTCTTCACTCCTATGGCCATCAACTCAGGCTTAGAGCTCGGGCATTCTAAATCTAACTTACCTGAAGATCTCGGGGGTTTTAGGTCTGGGTGGAGGTTCCGCTGCCTATGGAACATTAAGGAAAAAATAAAGGAGAGGACCATGAGAGAAAGCGAGGGAGAAGAAAGAGAGCAGATTATTAATGGTAAGTGGGGCACTCTTCTAGACCAGAAGACAAAGGCTGATGCGAACGGGCGTCTGGGGAGAAGCCATGGTGCATGCAGACTCCACACTGAAAAACAACCTCCCTCCACTTCCTTGGGCACAGATTTCACCAGCGCAGCAATTTGTCTTGAGTCACCAGCTGGTTTCTGTCACAGAGCAATGTGGTGTCATGGGAGTGCTTTGAATCTTGAGCTCTGTCCCTTTCCCAAGACACTTTCCCAAAGCTCTGTGCTATAATTAATGTCTGCCATGGCACATGATGCTTCTGGGTAATTAAAATCAACTCAGCATCCACTGACCAGGCAAGAATCTTCTTTTAAAGTGGCCTCAGAGCCAGGCGTGGTGGCGCGTGCCTTTAACCCCAGCACTCAGGAGGCAGAGGTAGGAGGATCACCAGGAGTTCGAGGCCACCCTGAGACTACATAGTGAAATCCAGGTCAGCCTGAGCTAGAGTGAGACCCTACCTCATAAAACCAAAGTGAATAAATAAAGTGGGCTCCCTGTTCTACACTGAGTGTCACAGAGTCCACTTGTCTGGGTCTTTCCCCTCTTCGAATCCTCCAGCCCTTACAGTAAGCGGCTCGGGCCAGCTGCTCTCCCCAGGCAGCTGTGGAGACCTAGGTCCACAGACATGGTCAGGTGGCCTCACCTGTGGCTGCAGAGGGGCAAACCCAGAGAAGTTGTCCTGATGCACCACAGACGCCACGACCTGAAACCGGACAACAAGGGGTAAGGGCTGGGCCGGTACTGAGTACCCAGCACCTGTGTTCTCCAGACCGCCTCCTTTCCCACACCACAGACCCATTCTCACTCGTTCTGGGTTTCAGCAATGGATATGAGTCCTCTGGATTAGAAATCTACCAAGGACCCAGGCTCACTCTCTTTAAAAAAAGGGGGCGGGGGGCTGGAGAGATGGCTTAGCAGTTAAGCGCTTGCCTGTGAAGCCTAAGGACCCCGGTTCAAGGCTCGGTTCCCCAGGTCCCACGTTAGCCAGATGCACAAGGGGGCGCACACGTCTGGAGTTCGTTTGCAGAGGCTGGAAGCCCTGGTGCGCCCATTCTCTCTCTCTCTCCCTCTACCTGTCTTTCTCTCTGTGTCTGTCACTCTCAAATAAATAAATAAATAAATAAATAAATAAATAAATAAATAAATAAATAAAAATCATTGAAGCCGGGTGTGGTGGCGCACGCCTTTAAACCCAGCACTTGGGAGGCAGAGGTAGGAGGATTGCCATGAGTTCGAGGCCACCCTGAGACTACATAGTGAATTCCAGGTCAGCCTGAGCTAGAGTGAGACCCTGCCTTGAATCCCCCACCCCACCAAAATAAAATAAAAAAACCCATTGAGGTGCAATTCATATAACATCAAATCAACCATTTTAAATAAAAACTCAGTGCCATTTATGACTGGAGGTGTACCTCTGTTCGTTGAGCACTTGCTCAGCATGCACAAAGCCCTGGGTTCTATCCCCAGTACCACAGGACATGAGTGTGGTGGTTTACACTTGTAATCCCAACACTTGGGAAGGGAAGGCAGGAGGATCAGAAATCCAAGATCATCCTTGACTATGTAATGAGTTCAAGGCCATTCTGAGCTACATGAGACCTTATCTTTAAAAACAAAAACAAAAAAAATGGCCTGGATATCCATGACCCCACAGTGCCTGACACTACCTGCACAAAACCATCATAAGAGGAGGAAAAGATCATGACCTCAAAATAAAAGAGAGACTGATTGAGAGGGGGAGAGGATATGATGGAGAGTGGAATTTCAAAGGGGAAACTGGGGGAAGGGAGGGCATTACCATGGGATATTGGTTACAATCATGGAAGTTGTTAATTAAAAAGGTGGTATTTAATACATCTACAATGCTTTGCCATGCTGACTGGTTCCAAAACATTTCAATGACTCTCAACAAAATTCTGTGCCCACTATTCAGTGAATCTGCATTCTTCTCCTCCTAACCTGACAAACCACCAGTTTGTTTTTTACCTCAGTTCATTCACCTGCTCAAAAACTATGAATGGAATGATACAGCATGTGCCTCTTTGAATCTGGATTCTTATATTAGCATCAAGTTTCTAAAGTTTATCCAGAGTGTAGCATGTATTGGTACTTTATTCCTTTTGCAGCTGAGTAATATTTGACTGTGTAGATATATCACATTTTAGTTTTTTAAAATTTATTTATTAGAGAGAGAGGAAAAGGGAGGGGGAGGGAGGGAAGAGAGAGAGAGAAAATTGTATTGTGAGGGTTTCTAGCCATTGCAAACAAACTCCAGATTGCATGCACCACCATGAGCATCTGGCTTATGTGGGTTCTGGGGAATTGAACCTGGACCCTTAGGCTTTGCAGACAAGTCCCTCAACCACTAAGCCATCTCTCCAGCCTGATATATCACCTTTGGTTTATCCATCCCATTCACGTATTCAAGGATATTTGGGGTATTTTCATTAACCCAGGTTCCCTTGGTCTCTGCAACCATATCAGCTACCCAACCACTGGACAACATTAGCCCATTTACAAATGTAAAGTCAAATGCTAACTGGCATCAAATCATGTCTGAATTAGGACCTAGATTCAGAAGGAGGCTGGCCATAAGGCTATGTGGAAAGAGATGTCCCCCAAAATGTTGGAAAGAGAACATTGAGCCAAGGGCATCATCTGCAGGTCCTCGCTCCTGACACGGTTTCTCTGTTTTCAGTGAGCTCCTTCTAGCTCTGTCTTCTTTCTGTTGTCCCACTGCCAAGACTTAGTATCCTGAGAGTAAGCTCAGGGGTCATTCGTGGGGATCAGGCTGGTGGGAGAAATGAGAAGAGCCTGGAGAAAATAAACTGGAAGCATTCGTCCGTCACTGTCAACCAGTCTTTCGCTGTCATCCCTGGGACAGAGCCACAGGAGGCACATCTCTTCTGGAATTCCTCCCACCAGGCCCCAAGCAACCGCCAGCCCAATGGAAAGATGAGCAGTCCAACCTACCGTGGCCTTCCCAAGGTAATCCTTCTTGGCCAGCTGAGCCACCTGTCTCTCATTTGGCTGGAAGAGCCTACCCACAGGGATCACCACAGGCTCATACAGCTTTTGTTTCTGTAGAAGAAGGCACAGTCACACGTCACTCAACAGTAGCAATTCATCCTGGGAAGCATCTTATGGACGATGTTGCCACCGTGTGCACGGCACAGCGTATGATTACATAACACAACATACTCAGATATGCGATTCGTCAGCTGATCAAAACATCTTTTACTTCTCGTGACTATACTGCTTCATCTGAAAATGGGGGGGACACTACTGGTCCCGCATACCTCAAGGACAACCGAAATAGCCTCAAAAGAGTTTTTTTTTTTTTTTTCAAAGCAGTTAAGGACCTGTATGTTCCAGAATTCTAAGGCAGGAGCACGTCTTGGTTTTAACATCACCTTATGTGGGTGGTGTTTGCCCAGCGCTCTCTTTCCTATGTCTCTCTTCCTCTACTAGTGTATGTGGTGTCTTGGGGTTCTCCCCAGAGTAGAAAGTGTCACCACAAGGGCAGCCCAGGACCCAAGAAGTGCTCTCTCGGGACTGGCACTGTTCATGTAGACAGATACGCAGAAACTTAAGCTTTCTTCTTCCCCGTGTGTACATCTTATGTAATACTTTTTTTAAAAAAAAAGATTTTATTTTTATTTATTTATTTGTGACAGAGAGAGAGAGAGAGGAGTGAGAGAGAATGAGCACACTAGGACCTCAACCACTGCAAACGAACTCCAGACACATGCACCACCATGTGCATCTGGCTTTCGTGAGACCTGAGGAATCAAACCTGGGTCCTTAGGTTTTGCAAGCAAGTGTCTTAACTGCTAAGCCATCTCTCCAGCCCTATATACATCTTATTTAAGACTAACT
Source organism: Jaculus jaculus (assembly GCF_020740685.1). Lineage (NCBI taxonomy): Eukaryota > Metazoa > Chordata > Mammalia > Rodentia > Dipodidae > Jaculus > Jaculus jaculus. The sequence continues at coordinate 294,185,869 of NC_059102.1, read as the reverse complement.
TCAGGCTGTGGCTCAGTGGCTAGAGTGCCCATATAGCATGCACAGAGCCTTGAGTTTAATCCCCAATACCACATAAATCAAGATGTGGTGGTACACAACTGTAATCCCAGCTCTCAGGAAGTGGAAGGCAGGTCATCCTTACCACATAGGAAGTTCAAGGCTAGTCTAGGCTACATAGAACTCTATCTCAAATAATAAAGCCAGGTGTGGTGGCGCACGCCTTTAATCCCAGTACTCAGGAGGCAGAAGTAGGAGGATCACCGTGAGTTCGAGGTTACCCTGAGACTACAGATCTGGGCTAATGCAAAACCCTACCATGAAAATTCAAAAAACAGATAATAAAACTGCCTTCATATGTATGCAAACTATGGCTTATTTTTACTGGTATTTTTTTTTTTTTTTGGCCGGGGGATGGGGGAGGTTGTTTTGTTTTGGTTTGTTTTTTTGAGGGAGGGTTTCACTCTAACTCAGGCTGACCTGGAATTCACTATGTAGTGTCAGGGTGGACTCGAACTCTTGGTGACTCTCCTAACTCTGTCTTCTGAGTGCTGGGATTAAAGGTGTGCACCACCACACCTGGCTATTTTTACTGTTCTTTTGTATAATCAGTGCATTTTTGTGAGGGGCAAGACACTATGCACTATGTAAGGCTGTGAGGACTCGGGGAACAAGCAAATGTACCCTCTGTTCTCGAAGTTCTTGGAGGCCATAGAGCACCAAGAACCTGCCGACATCCTGCTTGCTGGGGGATGTTGGACTGCCGCAGGGACTCTGGGGGCCTGCTATCCCACACATCGGCCTTGGCTTCTCAGCCCAGACTCAAGACCTGAAACGGAATGATACTGAAAGAGCACCTGTTGGCCAGAATGGAGAAGGAAGGAAATTTTCCCGGTTGTGAGACCCTGGGAAACAAGCAGGACCCCAAGGCGTTCCTCTCCCGCTTCACCAACAAACTCACCCAGACACTTTCCATGGCTTTGTCGATTTTGGAGTGCCTGGGCTCAGACTTCATGTTTGTTGCCAATGCTAACTGCTCTTCAGCCTTCTTCCATTCCTCCTTCTTGGCATACATGAGTGCAATATTATATAACACCTAGGAAAGCAGAAACCACACCAAACTTGAGACGGCTTCAAACCAACATGCTAGGAAGGGGTTTCCATGTACACACAGGTAGTGTCATCTGGTGACATCTCCCTTCCCCCGCTCTTGGGGCAATCCAACACTGAGTTATGTCAACTACAAGCACTGTGTTAAGCAAACCTTATATCAGCCATAAACTCCATACCATCTATCATATCTTCTATCAACCAAATAGGTTGAGGAGGGGACACAATATACTATGCTTTTCTAATACAGCAAAGAACTTGTCCAGAGCCCCTTGGGGAAGATAGATCCAGCTCCTGCCATCAAGCCTGGGCTGAGCCGCAGGTCAGGTGAGAGGTGGGAGAAAGTTCCAGATGCATTGCATTGTCCTGTGCCACGCCAGTAGATCCTTGCCCAGGTCACATGAGTAGCAGAGCTGTCACAGAGCAGTGTGCATGGTGACAGCTCTATGGTCAAGTCCAGTGGAGCTTTGCTCACACACAGCCTGGGGGAGCACTTCACCTCGGGTGGACAGGGAATGCAAACTCAACCCTTGGCCGAATTCTCCAGGTCTTTTCTTGGGTTATAGGTTCATGGGTTTCTGCTTTAGTATCGCAATTCACATGGAATCAAATTCTCATTTGGATACATGAACATGATTTTAATAACTGAAAGAAAGGGTATTATTGAAACAAAGGTGTGTGACATTTGAAGCTATGTTACGAGGGACACTGGTGGACCATCTTACCTCTCGTGGATCATGTGCTTTAGGGGACACCAGCCTTGACAAAACTAGAGTAACCTCACAGTGCTGTCACGTGCCAAGAAAAAAGAAAAAAAAAAAAAAAAAACTGGGCGTGGTGGCGCACGCCTTTAATTCAACCACTCTGGAGGCAGAGGTGGGAGGATCACTGTGAGTTCGAGGCCGCCCTGAGACTATAGCGTGAATTCCAGGTCAGCCTGGGCTACAGTGAAACCCTGCCTTAAAAAATAAAAAACAACAACAACAAAAAAAAACCACAGAGGCCAACCGGCAGTTTAGTGTGCCTGACACGCCTGGGCAGCAGGGTTGGCATTTCCATGGAGTGAGTGGCTGAGGACGCTCTGGACTCCTCTTTGAGCCTATTTCTGAGAACCAAAAAGCAGATGAGTGTGTGGACAGCCCTTATCTTTTGGCTTCAGGTGTCTTTTACTTAACAGTGGTACACACGGGATAAGCATTCAGTAGAAATATCACTGCAACATTTTAATTTTGATCATTTCCCCAGTTATTGGCATGCACTACAATACTCTCTTGATATCTGGGTAATGGCATCAAGGCCCAACTCCTTGTCAACTTTGTCATTACAGAAGTGAACTAGTGATACGCTAATGTGCTGTTTAATAAAACTAAGACTCAGCCTGGACTAGAGTGAGACCCTACCTTGAAAAAAAAAAAAACCTAAGATGTTCAGTAGCTCAGGTATGGTAAATAAATTCTCAATTTAGGATATATATATATATATATATATATATATATATATATATATATATATATTCATTCATGTAGCCAGGCTGGCCTCTAACCTGATATGGGAAGATGACCTTGAACTCCTTATCCTCTGACCTCCACCTACTGAATGCTGGGATCACATGTCATCAGGCCCACTTATGGGCCTTGGGGGGCTCAAACCCAGGGCTTTGTGCATGCTAGTCAAGCATCTATCAAACTCTGTCAACTGAGCTACACCCTTAGCCCCACAATTTAAGATATTTAAGCTACAGATGGATTCATCTAGACGGTACATGTCACCCCAAGAAGAGAAGCAGCTGTGCGTGCTCGGCTGTCCTAAGCTACCCATGACCTCCAGGTGGTTAAAACCTATTTGATTCTCAGTTATCTCCTCTTGGGACCTTTCCTCACAACCAGTTTTTATGACTTGGTACCTAGAAGAAACTGGAGAGTCCTCAACAAGAGTGGCGTAAGCAGGGAAATGACTGATGGGTCACCCCTGCAGAGAAGCCCACTCAGCCAGTAGTTCCCGCCCCCCCCATATCTGTCCATCCCGCAGCACGAGGAGGTGTGCCTCTCATGCAGTTCTGCTTTGAAGCGTTGAAGTGTGACCCTCATTTTCTAGAGCCGCTTGGCCCTTTAACCCTTCTGGCATATGAGTGGTTCTCAACAGGACAGTGGACAAGGTCTGGAGGCAGTTTTGGCCACTGTGACGAGGGACAAGGTGCCACTGGCATTTAGTGAGTAGAGGCCAGGGATGTGGCCAAAGATGCCACAAGACCCTGCAACTTAACCAAGAATGGCATGGTTGAAAAAGCCTCCTCTCGTTGCTGGTCACATGCCAGCCAACTCCCAAAGCAGAGCTTCATCTTCCCAGATCGTGAGAAGTGGAGTCATTGGGAGTTGGATGGGCCACATGTCCCCAGGGGCACCGGGTAGTTATGGACTCTATTTTTACATTTAGCTCTGAGTGACCCTGGGAACACTTGACTTCTTGTGCCTGAGAAACTAAAGCAAAGGGACTTTTTCCAAAAATTCTTCTAAATAAAGATCCATGACATTTGCAGGGATTTTAGGTTTTGAAGCTACTGGGGTATATTTGGAGAGGTGGGGGGTGGGGTGGGGAGGGTGGTTTAGAACAAAAGTACGTGAACTTGTCAAGTCAATGCTGGTCATACTGTTCCTTTCAATAACACAGAAAAGGTATCCTTCTATGGAAGACGAGTCCTAAATTTGTGCTCTGAGCTGTTCTTTGGCAGATTTATGCCAAATTATTCTCGCTCTCTCTTTGAGTGTTAACCAAATATACAGATGGGGTGAGGACCACATTGTAGCAGAGAATGTGGTCTGTAACCTAGGAACTGAGCAAGGTTACAGCAGGTGTCTTGTGGACAGCAAACCCATGATTTTGGATTTGCTTAGTATAATGCTGAGCAAATCACTTGTCAACTTGAATTGCTAAACAAAACGTACGGATTATTGTGAATACTTTCATAGGCCACCCCACTCCTTTCTGGTCTCTCTTCAAAGAGCCCAGTGAACTCATTTTAGCATGAGACTTTGAGTCTGCTATTAATACAATGCACATCCTCAGGTAACTAATGATTCTATGAGGAGCCTGAAATTATGAAATCGTGAGTCAGTGCTTTCTTTTTCCCTTCCTCCCTTCCTTCCTCCTTCTCTTCCTCTTCCTTCTCTCTCTCTTTCTTTCTCTTTATGTTGGGTTCAAACTCTGGACCTCATACATATGAGGTGACCACTTTACCTTTGAGCCACACTCCCAACCCATCTATGTCTTTTCTATCTTATTTATTTATTTCTTTAAGAGAAAGAGAGAGATGAAGAGGCAATAGAGAGAGACTGGGTGCACCAGGGCCTCCATCCACTGCAGACAACTCCAGACATATGCACCACCTTGTACAGCTGGCTTACATGAGTACTTGGGGAATCGAAACTGGGTCGTTAGGCTTTGCAGCCAAGTGCCTTAACCACTAACCCATGGAGTGTTTTCTTAATAGAAGATCAGAGTCTCAAAGCATAGGAGTCAAAAATGCCCTTGGCAAGCCCCTGGAGGGGCCAGCAGACCACTGTGCATCTTGACTATCATGCCCAGGCCAGTCCTTTCCCCTTTACCTCACAGGCAAACAGCTTGAACTGCAGCCCCAGGATCTTGTAGTCGATTAGCTGGTTCCCTCGAAGCTGAGTCAAGGCCTCTTTAAGATCCTTAATAGCTAAGTCGTACCTGCAGAACAGAGGGAGAAAGTAAAGCAGTTCAGAGCACAGAAGGGAAACGTGCAGGGCATGCAGTGTCTCTGCTTCTGCCTTCCCCACCCATCCCGCTGAGAGCAGAAAGCTTCTCATTGCTTTTGACTTTTACCAACCTTGAACCCAGGGATTCTATAAATCCAGGGGAACCTGTGCTTCACAGCCCATGGGAGGGTCCCCAGTCTGGGATATTCTGGGGATTTCATCCCTATGGAATATATACATACAATTCCCTTTCCAACAACCTGGGTTATTACGTTTAAAATCAGCCCTCTGGGCTGGAGAGATGGCTTAGCAGTTAAGTACTTGCCTGTGAAGCCTAAGGACCCTGGTTCGAGGCTCGATTCCCCAGGACCCATGTTAGCCAGGTGCACAAGGGGGTGCCTGCATCTGGAATTCGTTTGTAGTGGTTGGAGGCCCTGGCACAGCCATTCTCTCTTTCTCTGCCTCTTTCTCTCTGTCTGTCACTCATAAATAAATAAAAATAAAAAAGCAGCCCTCTTTCTCATTTGAGAACTCCACGAAGAGCCATGCCTGCTCACCCGAGTCCCTGCAGCATCTCAGACCTGACTCAGACCCATCCTCACCACCACCCCTTCTACAAGGTCAGACCTGTCTGGCATATCTCTTAAGGGTCTCTCCTCACAACCGCAAGCATCATCCTGCTGCCCACAGCCTTCCCCTGTGGCGTCTGTTGAGTCTACTTTAGTTCCAGTTTTGTGGTCTCCTGCCTACATACCCTTTAGAAAGAGAGAAAACTTACTCCCACTGGAGCCAGACAAGATTTCCACCACTGGGGCTGGAGAGATGGCTCAGTGGTTAAGATACTTGTCTGCAAAGCCTAATGACCCGAGTTTGATTCCTCAGTACCCACATAAAGCCAGATGCACAAAGTGGTGCATGCGTCTGGAGTTTGCAACAACTAGAGGCTCTGGTACACCAATGTTCTCCTTCCTCCCCACCTCCTGCTGGGCATTGTGGCACACACCTTTAATCCCAGCACTCGGGAGGCAGAGATAGGAGGATTACTGTGAGTTTTAGGCCAGTTTGAGACTACATAGTGAGTTCCAGGTCAGCCTGGGCTAGAGCAAGACCCTACCTCAAAAAAAAAAAAAAAAAAAATCCAACACTGTACCACCTTAGGTTTTGTTGCGTTGGTGTTGTACTGACCAGCTCCAGATGTGTCAGGACTTCAAGACCTGGACTCATAACAGAACAGGGGCTGGTTACATCAACCAGGCCCATAGGAATATGAATAGGACCTAGATTCACTCCTGAGCAAGCTATCTCAGACTATGGCCTGACACTGGATTCTACAGATGTTCTCTGGGACCAGCAAAAACCAGTTACCTCACCTGTCATCTCACTGACTCCTGACCTGGCAGGAACAAATATGAAAGCTTGGTTGTGGCTCCCACCTTGACAACTAGCCCAAAAGTTCACAGACCACTGTCAGACCCAGAGTTACCATCCAGGGCATGCCTTGGAGAGGAGCCTGGAGTTTGGACTCAGGCCTGCAGGCATCCTCAACAGGTAGTGTGGTGGAGAGAGGCTCCCCTATGCTGGGCTCAGGAGCCAAGAAGCACATCCAGCAGGTACCTTGGAGACCCTCCACCCCAAGTGATATCTCTGACCACAGGAGTGTACTTCACTGTCTATAAGGGACATGCTCTATACAGAGAGCACGTAAGATGAGGAGCTTGCTACCGAGATGCCAGGGCCAATGTCTACAGTCAAAACAAGGGTTTGAGTTCTGGTTCTGCCACTGGAGACTAGTGATGAAGTCCCAGTTACCCAGCTTCTCTAAGTCTGTTTCCTTGTCCTTAGAACAAGTATGACAATGCCAGACATGGTGGCACATGCCTTTAATCCCAGCAATCAGGAGGCAGAGGTAGAAGGATTGCCATGAGTTCAAGGCCAGCCTGGGACTACATAGTGAATTCCAGGTCAGCCTAGGCTATAGCAAGACTCTACCTTGAAAAACAAACAAACAAAAAAATAAATAAAAGAATGAAAGTGCTGTATACATGCAATTATAATTCATTTCTTTCTTTCTTTTTTTGCTCTAAAGCTCTACTGACCATTTTTATTGCATGCTTATTTAAAATTCTGTCATGCTGGTACACATCTGTAATCCTAGCACTTGGAAAGCTAAAGCAGAAGAATCATGGTTTCATGGCCAACCTGGGCTACATACAAAAAAAAAAAGCAAGGGCTGGGATGATAGCTCAGTCAGTAAAGTGCTTGCCTTGTAAGCATGCAGGCCTGAATTTGATCTCTAGAATCCACATTAAAAAATGCTTGGAGGGCTGAAGAGATGACTTAGTGATTAAGGCACTTGCCTGCAAAGCTAAAGGACCCAGGTTCAATTCCTCAGGACCCATGTAAGCCAGATGTACATAGCACATGCATCTGGAGTTCATTTGCAGAGGCTAGATGCACTGGCATGCCCATTCTCTCTCTGCCACTCTTTCTCTTTGTCATAAATTAATACATAAAATATTTTTTTAAATGCTTAGAGGAGAGGAGCCGTCTCTATCACATCTGCCAGGTCCCAGGAGACACCATGGAGGAAGAGGTGAATTAAACAGGAGTGCTGCTCTCTCTACTAGCCTGACAACCTCCTCCAGGGAGATGGCAATAGACACTGAGGAGACTCAAAACTCATCAAAGCAGACAGTCAGAGGATGCACAGAGCTCAGCACTAAACAAGACCTACAACCCTCCCTCCAAGGCTCAAGGAACAGGAAGAAGGACAGGAAAGATTATAAAAGCCACAGGGTAGCAAGATGTGTTAAGAGGCTATGCCCTGCACCACAGAGTGACTGGTGCATTCATGACCCCACAGTGAGCACCAGTAAGTCCACTGAGGAGGGCCCTCTGTGGAATGGGGGTGGGGAAGAGGGAACCTAAAAGTACAACCTGACGGGAATCTGACCAATGTGTTCATTTGATGAAGTTCAAAATCAATAAATTGAAAAAAATTGGCTTTGTTATGAACAACAGAGATAGCAAATTTAATAATGCCACTTTGTTTTTATATTTTTCATTTTTGTTCTATCCTTCTATATATGTCATAATATTGAATATATTTATCTATTCTATTTATCTATTTGCTTGTTGCAAGGAAATTTTAAGAATTGCTTTGGGGGCTGGAGACATGGCTCAGTGGTTAAGGTGCTTGCCTGCAAAGCCTTATGACCCAAGTTTGATTCCCCACTACCACATAAAGCCAGATATATAAGGTGGCACATGCATCTGGAGTTTGTTTACAGTGGCTAGAGGTCCTGGAGCTCCCATTCTCTCTCTCTCTTTCTCTCTGTCCTGGGTGTGGTGGTTCACAATTTGGGAGGCTAAGATAGGAGGATTACTGTGAGTTCCAGGCCAGCCTGAGACTACATAGTGAATTCCAGGTCAACCTGGGCTAGAGTGAGACCTGACTTCAAAAGAAAGGGCTGGAGAGATAGCTCAGCGGTTAAGGTACTTGCATGTGAAGCCTAAGGATCCAGGTTTGATTCCCCAGTACCCACATAAGCCAGATGTACAAGTTGATACATGCTTCTGGAGTCCATTTGCAATGGCTAGAGGCCCTGGTATGCCCATTCATTCTCTCTCTGCCTCTCAAATAAATAAAAATAAAAAATAAAGAATTTCTGTAAATGATAATACACCTATACACAATTGTAAACCAAAAGCAAATATATGATCTAAATAAGGTTTTTTTCTGAAAATTTTCATTGAACCTCTTTCTTTATATTGTTACATGATAAAATAGTTTAGAAATAAAAACCAATGTAGGCATAGTACATGCACCTGTGATCCCAGATCTGGGGAGGTGGAGACCGGAAGATCGTTGGGACTCTGGCTACTCCACCCAGGCTAGTGAGCTCCTGGCCAGTGAGAGAGACTGTCTCAAAAAGACGTCAAGGGCAGGCTGGAGAGATGGCTTAGCGGTTAAGTGCTTGCCTGTGAAGCCTAAGGACCTGGGTTCGAGGCTCGATTCCCCAGGACCCACATTAGCCAGATGCACAAGGGGGCACATGCATCTGGAATTCGTTTGCAGTGGCTGGAAGCCCTGGTGCACCCATTGTCTCTCTCTCTCTCTCTCTCTGCCTCTTTCTCTGTCGCTCTCAAATAAATAAATAAAAATAAACCAAAAAAAATTTAACACACAATAAACGATGTCAAGGGCATGCCCAAGAAACAGTGCCCCAAAGTTGTCCTCTGGCTTCCACATGCACGCGACAAATGAACACACACACATACATACACATACACTCATACACAACAGAGAAATTGGAGCTCTGATCTGAAAGAAGCTTTGAGCTGACAAGGAGGGCTAGTTGTTCAAGTAATTGCTAAGGAGCAGAGCCCCCCAGGATGTCTAAAGAGAGACGGGGCTTGCCCACCCTGCAAGATTTGAAGTAGCTCAGAAGCTGCGGCTGCCGGTAGCACTGGGGGAGGGGAGCCTGGGCTTGAAACAAGAGATGGCTCTTCCTCGTCCCTCACTGCCGCACAAGATTGTGAAATGCGTTAAAGCTTGCGGGTTCTTTCTTAGGAGTAATGGGCTCATCAAGTTGCCACACAGACCTCGGGCAACTCCGGGCAGGGGGATGGTAGGCCTTATGGGCTCCTCTGAAGACAGAAAGCCAGGGACAGGCCTTTGCCCTGAGCCAAGCAGAGGGCAGGTGGGAGCACAGGTGTCCTGTCCTCTGAGCAGCTGCAATTTCCTCTGTGTTGCACAGCCTGTTTGGGAGCCTGGGAAGGTCTCCGAGGGCACACTCTAACCGCTGTCAGCATTATCCTACAAATGTGCCCTGCTCCCCGCTGAGCTGGCTGAGCAGATGGATGTCAGCTGTGGAGACGCCCTGGCATTGCAGGGACTCAGCAAAACCCTCCTGGTAATTCCGAGCACATCAAGATGTCCCCAGTGCAAGGGGAAAAGATGAGTTATTCAGAGTGCGTGCTTTGTGTAAAATGAAAACAAAACAACAAAAAAAATGAGAGTGAGGTGAGAGTGTCTCTGCTAATTATTTTTATAGTTAGATAGGGTTTCATGTATCTCAGGCTGGCCTTGACCTCAGCTAGGATGACCTTAGATGTCTGATCCTCCTACTTCTGCCTCCCACGTGCTGGGTTTACAGGCGTGGACCACCACACGCTGTGTATGCAGGACTGGGCACCAAACCCAGGGCTTCCTGCATGCTAGGCGGGCACTTCATCAACCAAGCTACAACCCCAGTTCTTTAAAAAAAAAAAATATTTATTTATTTATTTGAAAGCAAAGAGAAGAGAGAAAGAGAGATGATGGGCGCAGCAGGGCCTCCAGCCTCTGCAAACGAACTCCAGAAACATGCACCACTTTATGCATCTGGCTTATGTGGGTCCTGAGGAATCAAACTTGGGTCCTTTGGCTTTGCAGACAAGTGCCTTAACTACTAAGCCATCTCTGTAGTCCTATATCCTCCGTTATGATGTGCTCTTTTTGTTTGTTTGTTTGTTTGTTTGTTTTTGTTTTGTTTTTTTGAGATAGGGTCTCACTCTAGCCCAAGTTGACCTGAAATTCACTATGTAGTCTCAGGGTGGCCTCGAACTCACAGCAATCCTCCTACCTCTGCCTCCCGAGTGCTGGAATTAAAAGCGTGCGCCACCACACCCGGCTCTAATGTGCATTTTTTAGATAAGAGAATCCTTTTTTTGTTGTTTATTATTTAAGAGACAGAAGGGATGTGCCAGAGCTTCCCAGCCACTACAAATGAACTCAAGATGCATTAGGGCCTCACTCTGGTCCAGGCTAACCTGGAATTCACTATGTAGTCTCAGGGTGGCCTTGAACTCACAGTGATCCTCCTACCTCTGCCTCCCGAGTGCTGGGATCAAAGGCGTGTGCTGCCACCCCAGCCTCCTAATGTTCATTTTTTAAGCCTGTCTTTGTACGCATGTATTCATGTCTTCTCCCACCCTGCTGGTGCTCCTCTCCTGACCCCATGACCTGCGAAGGAGCTCCAATTTATTTTATTTATTTATTTATTTATTTATTTATTTATTTGAGAGGGACAGAGAGAGAAAGAGGGAGAGAGAGAGAGAGAGAGAGAATGGGAGCGCCAGGGCCTCCAGACACTGCAAATGAACTCCAGATGTGTGCCCCCTTGTGCATCTGGCTTACGTGGGTCCTGGGGAATTGAGCCTTGAACCAGGGTCCTTAGGCTTCCCAGGCAAGCGCTTAACCGCTAAGCCATCTCTCCAGCCCAGGAGCTCCATTTTGACTCAACTCCACATTCTGCTGCACAGGTATTGAATAGAATTTGGCCCTGGATGGGCAGCAGTGGGCACAGCCCGGGTCCTGCCCGCCGTCTTTCAAATGCTTTTCTCAGCCATCTGGAAGCTCTGGAGAAGCCTGCCAAGGAGCAACCACTCCCCTTTGCCCGAGCAGGGGCTGCCGCCTTTCCTTTCAACTGCTTCCAGCTCCAGAAGGTTCCTCCTCCTCATTTCCTCCCCCTCATGGTGCAACAGGCCTGACGAGGTTCCTTAGTAACCGTTGAAGTTGCTGCTGTCTGTCCCTCGGCTACCAAGGCCAGAAGCCAGCCTCCCTCTCAGCCTCCATCTCCAGCCTAGCTGGGTGTCACTGAGGGGAAGTCACAGCTCTGCAGCAGGATGGGAGCCAACCCTTCCTGGCCTCTCAGTTTTAAATCAGTTCCACCTAAAGGGTCTCTTCGCCATTTTTTTTTTTGTTCATTTATTTATTTGAGAGCGACAGACACAGAGAGAAAGACAGATAGAGGGAGAGAGAGAGAATGGGTGCACCAGGGCTTCCAGCCTCTGCAGACGAACTCCAGACGCGTGCGCCCCCTTGTGCATCTGGCTAACGTGGGACCTGGGGAACCGAGCCTCAAACCGGGGTCCTTAGGCTTCACAGGCAAGCACTTAACCGCTAAGCCATCTCTCCAGCCCCTCTTCACGCTTTTATTTCCACAACCCTAAGATTCGCATGGTCCAGGGCGTGAAAGACAATTTAGAGCTCACTCTGTGATCCCTTTGGGATGACAAGAACAGGGCCAGACATGAGTGGCTTGGATCGTGGATGTGTGTATGGGGGGGTGGTGGGTGGGTATCTAATCCTGAAACACCACCTACCTGCCTCTAGGGAAATGTGCTTTCCCTAATAGGACCTTGCTAAAACGAGCCCCGCCTCAGTGGGAGGTAGCACCTAGCCCCTAGGGTACAAAATCACCTCGCTAGGTTCCCCCTCAGCACTTAACTTACCCAGTTTGCCATGCATCACAATTAACAACCTTGGTGACTTGCTACCTCTAAATCTGTAAGTTTCTGGAAGCACTTTCATTTAATTAATTCAAACAAACGTTTATTGGGCACTTTATAAGCAGTGAAATGCCAGCTTGAGTTTGTAAAGATTTCTTCTTTCAAGAAACTCACAGGGCTGGAAGCCCTGGTGCGCCCATTCTCTCTCTCTCCCTCTATCTGTCTTTCTCTCTGTGTCTGTCGCTCTCAAATAAATTTAAAAAAAAGAAACTCACAGAAGCCGGGCATAGTGGCACATGCCTTTAATCCCAGCACTCGGGAGGCAGAGGTAGGAGGATCACAGTGAGATCGAGGCCACCCTGAGACTACATAGTGAATTCCAGGTCAGCCTGGGCCATTGTGAAACTCTACCTTGAAAAACCAAAAAGAAAAGAAAGAAATTCCTAGAGGGGCCTGGGGAGATGGCTCAGTGGGTAAGGGCCATGCAAGCATGAAGACTTCAGCTTGGGTCCCAGTACCCATGGAAAATGCCCGAGGCGGTGGCGCCCCCTGCAATCTCCCCACTGGGGAGGTGGACACAGGTGGGTCACTAGGGTGGGTGTTTGCTATCAGTGAGCTCTGGATTCAGAGAGACACCCTGTTTCAAAGAACATGGTAGAAACTGATAGAAGAAGACACCAGATAGGGACTCCTGACCTGCGCCTGCAGTTGCACACACGCCCAGTGCATACACACCCACCCGGTGCATGCACACCCACATACCTACAAACACACCTACACACACCATACATAAAAATAACAAATAATAAACTGGAGCAGTACTATGTGCCTGCAATCCCAGCACTTGAGAAGGCAGAGGTAGAGGTGGGAGGATTAGGAGTTCAAAGCCAGCCTGGGCTACATAAAATCCTGTCTCAAAAAAGCAAACAATGGGGGGGGGGGTGGAGAGATGGCTTAGCAGTTAAGGCACTTGCCTGCAAAGCCAAGGACCCAGGTTCGATTCCCCAGGATGTAAGCCAGATGCACAAGGGGGTGCATGCATCTGGAGTTCGTTTGCAGTGGCTAGAGACCCTGGTGTGCCCTTTTCTCTCTCTCTCTCTCTCTCTCTCTCTCTCTCTCTCCCTGCCTATTTCTCTCTCCCTCTCTCGCAAATAAATAAGATAAATTTAAAAATAAATAAATTAAAACAAACAAGGACTGGAGATGTGGCTTAGCAGTGTGAAGCCCAAGGACCCAGGTTCAATTCCCCAGTACCCACATAAACCAGATGCACAAGGTGGTGCATATGTTTGGAGTTTATTTGGCTAGAGGCTCTGGTGCACCCATTTTCTTTCTCTCTCTCTCTCATAAATACATAAACAAATAAATATTTTAAAAAGTAAAAAATCGGTGCTGGAGAGATGGCTTAGCAGTTAAGGCACTTGTCTGGAAAGCCTAACAACCCAGGTTCAATTCCCCAGTGCCCTCATAAAGCCGAATGCATGAGGTTGCACATGCATCTGGAGTTCGTCTGCAGCAGCGAGAGGCTCTGGCGTGACCATTCTCTCCCTCCTCACAACCCCATCCCTTCTCAACAGACCCTGTCAAGATTTAGGTCGGGAGACATTCTGGGTGAGTAGTTTGGGAGAAGATGGTCTGGGCCAGAAATGGAGCCTTAAGGTTGGCATGTGGACTTCCATATTCAGAGATAGCACACTTTGTGGAGGAAGCCCTTACATTTAGCCATTTAACAATCCCTGGGGCTGGAGAGATGGCTTAGCAGTTAACATACTTGCCTATGAAGCCAAAGGACCTAGGTTCAATTACCCAGGACCCACGTAAGCCTGATGCACAAGGTGGCACACGTGTCTGCACCCATCCCCTCTCTTTTGCTCTCTCCAACTATCTGCCTCTTTCTCATAAATAAATACATAAAATTTTGAAAAATCTCTACTATGATCATCTGAGAGAAGAGTTGGGAACACAATGTTGGGGAATAACCACACCTAGGGGTTGGGCGAAAGAAAGATGCCCATTAGGACTTGAAAATACAGCTCACTTATTATTTCCTCATTAAAGAGCTGTTGAACTAAAGAACATAGTTATATAGTAGATTTTTTTTTTTAGTAGTAGTAGTAGATTGTTTTTCTCAGGTTTAACCATTATCCAGAAGATTGAGCCCTGAGTCTTATTTCAAGGTCTCTGTCTCTGTTTCTCCTCTCTCCTCTCTCCCTGTCCTTGCCTCCTCTCCTCCCCTGTCTTCTTGCCTTTTCTCTCTCTCTCTCTCTCTCTCTCACTCCCTCCCACTGTCTATTTATTATTTTTATTATTTTTTTGAAGCAAGCCTAACAGACTATCCTTTTTAAAAAAATTTTTATTAACATTTTCCATGATTATAAAATATATCCCATGGTAATTCCCTCCCTCCCCACCCCCACACTTTCCCCTTTGAAATTCCATTCTCCATCATATTACCTCCCCATCACAATCATTGTACTTACATATATACAATATCAACCTATTAAGTACCCTCCTCCCTTCCTTTCCCTTCCCTTTATGTCTCCTTTTTAACTTACTGGCCTCTGCTACTAAGTATTTTCATTCTCACGCAGAAGCCCAATCATCTGTTGCTAGGATCCACATATGAGGGAGAACATGTGGCGCTTGGCTTTCTGGGCCTGGGTTACCTCACTTAGTATAATCCTTTCCAGGTCCATCCATTTTTCTGCAAATTTCATAACTTCATTTTTCTTTACCGCTGAGTAGAACTCCATTGTATAAATGTGCCACATCTTCATTATCCACTTATCCTTTTGTTTTTTAATGCTACGGGGTAGGGTGGAGAGTGGGTGCTAGGACCTCCAGCCACTGTAATCAAACTCCAGGTGCCGGCACCACCTAGTGGGCACGTGCAACCTTGCTTGCTTGCATCAGCTTGTGCATCTGGCTGACCAGGGACCTGGAGAGTAGAGCATGTCTTCAGGCTTGGCAGGCAAGAGTCTTAACCACTAAACCTTCTCTCCAGCCCTGGTTGTTTATTTTTGAGACAGAGTATCATGTATTTCAGGGTAGCCTGATGGCCTGGAACTTGCTATGTAAATTGAAGATGACATTGGCCTCGACCTCTGGATCCTCCTGTCTCTCCTGCCTCCAACTCTCAAGTGCTAGGACTTGTGCCATCCTCCTCAGCTTTTTATTTCTAGATTTTTCTAAGTCATTCACAGACTTATCCTTCCAAACTCTGACTGAATTCCACAACTGAAAGCCACTCCTCTTTTGCTGTTGTTGCTCTTTATTATAGGTTACTGGAGCTAATTAAAGAGAAGAACTTAGTTGCTTGTCTTTTGAGGCTTAAATAGGCTGGAGGGTTGTGTTTGGCCTCTGCACCTTCTGTATAATCTAGAGAACATGTTGGACATAGAAGACCATTGATGAGAACAAAGATGTTAAGTACAGCCACCCCTCATGCCTGCTCCCGGTCCCAGGCTCTCTCTTCAGAGCATGGCTCAATCTATGATTTCTCTAGGAACACTTTGCCTTTACTCTTAGTGAGGTACCTGACCACATCTACGTCTTTGAGGTCCTCTGAGTGCCTGATCATTGCCCCTGGCAACAACTGAGCACATATATGGGCTTTCCAAGGCTCTGCTTGTGACCAAAACCAGATCAAAGCCTTCCAAAGAGGAGGGAGAGCAGAGCCAGCTCTCCCCAAAGGCAGGGTATTCTCTACAGCTTTTCCCAAAGCCCTGCAACGCCCCGCCCACCTGCTGCTTGGACTAGTTTCACTGTTGCCAAGTTCTTCAGCAGTGTGAGCCAAATTCCTCTTCCCTAGACTTAAGCATGCTAGTGGAAAATTTCTATAAAGGGTCAGTTTGCTATCACACAAAAAATTTCAAATTCACATTTAGAATATTTTACCTTTGCTATTTATATGTTTGTTTCGGGGGGGGGTGCATTTGAGAGGGCAGTGGGGATGGAGATGAACTGGCATTTTGTTTTAACTTTTTACCACTTGAGAGTGACCATAAACAAACCAAAATGCAGAGAGGATGGTAGAAGGAAATGGACTTCTCCATCAACCCACCACCCAGAGACAATCACGATATTTTAGTTGGTGACCTTGAAGTCCAGTCTGCGAAACAAATGGGATTGTGCTATATACACTGTTTGAAACTACTTTTTAAAAAGTTGAGGGCTGGGCTGGAGAGATGGCTTAGCGGTTAAGCACTTGCCTGTGAAGCCTAAGGACCCCAGTTCGAGGCTCGGTTCCCCAGGTCCCACGTTAGCCAGATGCACAAGGGGGCGCACGCGTCTGGAGTTCGTTTGCAGAGGCTGGAAGCCCTGGCGCGCCCATTCTCTCTCTCTCCCTCTATCTGTCTTTCTCTCTGTCTGTCACTCTCAAATAAATAAATAAATAAAAATTTAAAAAAAAAAAGTTGAGGGCTGAGGGGATGCTCAGCAGCTAAACACTCTTGCTTACAAACCTTGCCAGCCCAGGTTCAATTCCCCTGTACCTACATGGAGCCAGATGCACAAAGTGGTACATGTGTCTGGAGTTTGTGTGCAGTGCTAAGAGGCCCTGGTGCACTTGTACACTTCTGTCTCTCTTTGTCTCCCTCTCTCTCATAGATAAAATAAAAATTTTTTTTCGAGGTAGGGTCTCACTCTAGACCACGCCAACCTGGAATTCACTATGTAGTCTCAGGCTGCCCTCTAACTCATAGCGATCCTCCTACCTCTGCCTCCCAAGTGCTGGGATTAAAAGTGTGTACCACCACACCCAGTAAAAAATATTGTCATTTTTTAATGTAGTTAGATCTTTTTTGTTGTTGTTTTTTCAAGGTAGGGTCTTACTCTAGCCCAGGCTGACCTGGAATTCACTATGGAGTCTCAGGGTGGCCTTGAACTCATGACGATCCTCCTACCTCTGCCTCCTGAGTGCTGGGATTAAAGGCGTGCACCACCACACCCAGCAAAAAAAAAAAAAAAAAAAAAAAAAAATTTAAGAGAGAGAGAATTGGCACGCCAGGGTCTCAGCCAGTACAATAGAACTCCAGAGACCTGTGCCACCTAGTGTGTATGTGTGACCTTGCACTTGCATCACCTTTGCGCATCTGGCTTATGTGGGATGTGGACAGAGATCGAACCTGGGTCCTCAGGCTTTGCAGGCAAGTGCTTTAACTGCTAAGCCATCTCTCCGGCCCCAAAATTACTTTTAGTTAAAAAATAAAAATAAAAATTTGGGCCAGAGGAATGGCCTAGAAGTTAAGGCGCTTGCCATCAAAGCCAAAGGACCCAGGTTCAATTCCCCAGGACCCACGTAAGGCAGATGCACAAGGTGGTACACACTTCTTCAGTACATTTAATGTGGCCAAAGGCCAGAGCACATCTAATTGCTCTCTCTCCCTATCTGCCTCTTTAAAGAAAATAAATAAATAAAATAAAAATAATAATTTAATGTCAACCATAGTTTTCCTGATTTAATACATACACTGCTTATTTACTTGTCCTGACTTAATAACTGAACTGTATTTCTGTGTGTTGTATAAACTGTATGTTGAATAAACTGGGTTTAAACTGGGCTTTGCAAACACATACTTTAGGGATTCTGATGCTAATCCTCATTCTGGGACAGCTCAGTCCCTCTCAGGGAAGCACAGCAGAAGGTTTCATTGGGGATACTGGTGGGGGCCCTGCAGCTCTGCAGCAGCCTGTGGTGGTTTATGGGCTCACTGTTAGGGTGCCCCAGTTGTTCGAATGGGGGTCAGGAGACCATCCCCCTGCAGCAAGCCTTGGCCTTGCGTGCTTTTTCTTGCATGGCTCCCAAGAAAGGGCCGCTCAGCCTTCCTTCTCCTCAGAGGCCAGAAGGTCCTTTATGAACACCAGGTCCAGCAGCCTGGAAGCCCATTTGGCTTTCTGCGCACACTTCCCCCGAGAGGGCAGCCCGGGGCCACTTACTTCTCCATCCGGTAGTAGAGCATTCCTCGCTGGAAGTAGGCTACGGCCAAGTGCTTGTCTCGATTAATGCTTTTGGTGAAGGCCTGTGGGGAGAAAAACCCGTTCATGGCCACGGAGCTGCATGGTGAGGTGGTCTGAGAGGAGCCCCTGGCAGAGGCAAGAAGAGAATGATCCAGCTCTTCATAGGAACAGGTGGCCTCCAGTGCCCACACCCTGGGTCAGAATGCCCTGGGATGTCATTTCCTCATTGCGTAGCCTGTGGCAAGTTACCTAATTTTCATGAATCTTAGTTTTCTCCTCTGTAAAGCAGGAGTATTACTATCAACTACGTACCAGGGGACTTTTTTTTTTTGAGGTAGGGTCTCACTCACCTGGAATTCACTATGTAATCTCAGGGTGGCCTCGAACTCACCAGGATCCTCCTACTCTGCCTCCCAAGTGCTGGAACTAAAGGCGTGCGCCACCACGCCCAGCTTAATATAGTTTTAAAGATGCTAAGACCCCTCATACCATACTCTTGGTAGAAACCCTTAATCAATTACAGGATTAAAGTAATCAAAATAACTAGAATACAAGTGCTATATAAATTGGCTGTGTAAACATAACTAAAATAATGGCAAGTATGAATATATAAAAATGCTATTAGGAAGGGCTCAAGCAGACAGAGAAGATGAGGAATTCAAGAAGAAATCTGGACCAGTGAGAGAGCAGGAGCCAGTGAACACGGTGACCTGGTGACCCGCAGCCAAGGCAGGAGGGATCAGCGGCTATGGCAGAGCTGCTCTCAGGCTAGCTGCCTCCTGGGGTCTCCTCCTCTCCAGGACAAAGTGCACTTTGTCTGGCGGCTCTCACTCTCAGAACGCCTTGCTGCAGGTGGCGGGCCCCTCAGTGAGGGGGTTGGAGCCACAGTCCGGCCTCCAGCCATAGGGGAGGCCCCCCGCAGGCTCTGATCCCATTGTTCCCTGCCTCGGGAGCCTGTGCCTTTCAAGCCACTTGTGAGGATGCCTCATCTGCGGGCCACAGGATGACAGCAGAGGTCAAACATAAAAACTTTTAGCAGTGACGTGAAGTTATACCACACTGTAGTGGGTGGTGTCTCACTTAATTCTCATGAGTAAGACCCTCAAAATGCTGAGTCAGAAGTTTATGTGGTTGCTTCACACTGTGGTCCAGGGAGACGTAGTGTTAGGATCCTAGGTCTTCCACTTCCAGACTCTGGTCCTTTCCCCCTTAGCATGAAAATGCATATTTTAAAAGATTTATTTATTTATTAGAGACAGAGAGAGAGAGAGAGAGAGAAATAGGGGGAGAGAGAGACACACAGACAGAAAGAGAGAGAAAGAGAGAGATTGGGCACGTCAGGGCCTCCAGCCACTGCAAACGAACGCATGCGCCATGCCACCATGCGCATCCTGCTTACATGGGACCTGGAGAATCGAACCTGGGTCCTTAGACTTTGAAGGCATGCGCCTTAGTCGCTTAGCCATCTCTCCAGCACGGGGAAAAAATATGTTTAAAAGATGTCAAGATGCCACATATCATTGATTGGCAGTTATCATTCATCTATCACTGTATGATGATGTCCTTGGGGACAATCCCAGGATCCTTAGAGGAGGGTCCTGCACTGTGGAGCAGGCAAAGCTGATGCGCAGGGACTCTTGGAAGCCACAAGAGATGCCCTATAAACAGGAGCAAGACGAGAAGACAGAGACTGTGTCCAGGAGTTGATAGGAAAAAAAAAAAAAAGTGTAACTGCAAAGGGTGTCTTCATAAAGGCACTGAAGAATGATGGTGGATGACACCAACTGAGTGAGTGAGTCACACCCTGGGTGGCCATGGGAACCAGCAAGGAAGGTTTTACCTCGGAGGCCACCAGTTCAATAGGACCTCAGGGGGTGGAGCCTGGGGGGACTTTGTTCTTTTAAAGCTCCCTATGGGAGGTTTAAGAAGATGGGGGCAGGCTGTGGTTGCCCAGCTCTGGAAAGGCCCTGGCCCAACTCACCTGCTCTGCCTGGGGCAAGTTTTCCAGAATGGTGTGCACACAGCCCATGTTGAAGCAAAGCCTGGCGTGGGGGTCCTGGACGGCGCTGAAGGCCCGCAGCGCGCCGTCCCAGTCCTTCTGGTCAGCTGCCAGCACGCCTTCATTCCAGAGGCTGATGGCCTCAGCCAGGGACATGGTCAGGTGGGGACCCAGAGGCAGGAGTCGGAGGTGACACAGGTGTCTCTCAGGGCAGGGCTGCCCCAGCGCCTCCAAGTCTCCACCGTCCCCAGCCCAATGTGGAGAGTAAGATCCTCTCTTTGGGCAACTTCTTATTTTCAGGAAATGTCCCCACCTTTCAGGAACTGACGCATGAAAGCAGAATGAGAGAGAAAAGAAAAGAGAAGAGGGGCGGAGGAGGCGGAATGTGGAGGACGGGGGAAGTACATGCGTGTCGCTTGCCTTGGGTCACTTCCCCAAAATGCTTCAGATGGCTCTGTTGCTCCTGGCTCCCCACCCCCTTGCGGCCAGGGGGATCAAGCAGGTCGGGGGACCTTTCTGCCCCTGGAATCCCACCCCTCTGTCAGATGAGGATCCTGGCTGGGAGGTCCCTCCACTCTTAAGCCAATTCCTTGCTCAGGCTCAGGCTGTCTCTGCCTGTTTGTGAGTGACAGAGTCTGATGTAATCCAGCCTGGCAGGGACTCCCAATATTCCTGCTTCGACCTCCCCAATTCTAGAATTACAGGCATGTGCCACCACGCTAGATTTTAGAAGTAAACATTTCTGAGAAGGGTGAGTGGTCTTGGGCATCCACCCTGGCCTGATAACCTTCACGAACTTCAGAAGGGACTAGTTTTCTTCAAAAGCTCAAGCTGGACACCACAGTGAGTTATCGCGTCTGTTGTGAAAAACTGAAGCGATGAAGGTCTCTGGTGGATGACTAATGAGTTTACTAGTCTTTGAAAAAACAAAGCAAATGCACAGTTCCTTCCTTTACTCACTGCTGTGGTAAAGTGAGTTAGTAAAAATGTGCCTGGGGAAGAATTGGGGATAATGGCCTAAGCAAATGCACTTTACAAAACCCAGCTGCTTTGTAGATAAAAACGCATGTAGATGCATGTGAGATACTTAAATGATCTCTGAGACTCTCTTTGTAGCAACTGAAAAAGTTCACTACCAGGCTTGTAGGCCTGAAGCTACAAGGAGTGCCTTTGGATGGCCTTCCTAACTCCTTTTTGTGCCTGGCAAACACCTACTCACCTTTCAAGGCTCATCCATCAGATGATCTTTTTTTTTTAATAAAAATATTTTATTTATTTATTATTTTTCTTTATTAGAGGTAGAGAGAATGGGTGCATCAGGGCCTCTAGCCACTGCAAACTCCAGATGCATGTGCCCCCTTGTGCATCTGGCTTACATGGGACCTGGAGAATCAAACCTGGATCCTTAGGTTTTGCAGGCAAGCACCTTAACGGCTAAGCCATCTCTCCAGCCCTGTGAGATGAACTTTATATGTCACCCGTCTGTGGATTGTGGCTCCACACTCTAGGGAGAAGAGAAACTGTTCCGCTTTTACTATTTCTTCCCAAATGCTTTTTTACTTTTTTTTTTTTTCTTTATTTTTCGAGGTAGGATCTCATTCTAGCCCAGGCTGACCTGGAATTCACTCTGTATTCTCAGGGTGGCCTCAAACTCATGGCGATCCTCCTACCTCTGCCTCCTGAGTGCTGGGATTAAAGGCGTGCACCATCACAGCTGGCTCTTCTCAAATCCTAACTGCATCTATCTCTTTCTGCTCCATTGGATGATCCCTTGCAAATTGAAACAGTGACTTTTCCTTCTGTGATCTGCAGCCCTGACACTTAAGAAATGACAAAAGGCGGTCTGGGGAGATGGCTCAGCAGGTGCTCACTTGCAAAGCCTGATGGTCAGTCCCTAATTACCCATGTAAAGCTGAACAGGTGTTCATTGGCAGTGGTGGGAGAATCTGGTGAGCCCATACACACACAGAGAAGGAGGAGGAGGACAAAAAGAAGAAAAAACAAAACAATGGGGCTGGAGAGATGGCTTAGTGGTTAAGCGCTTGCCTGTGAAGCCTAAGGACCCTGGTTCGAGACTCGATTCCCCAGGACCCACGTTAGCCAGATGCACAAGGGGGCGCATGCGACTGGAGATCATTTGCAGTGGCCGGAGGCCATGTCACGCCCATTCTCTCTCCCTCCCTCTTTCTCTCTCTCTCTCTCTCTCTCTCTCTCTCTCTGCCTCTTTCTCTTTCTGTCCATCGCCCTCAAATAAATAAATAAAAATTAAAAGAAAACAATGAAAGGACATATTCTAAAAGAGATCACAGTGAGTTAGTGACATAGGGCTGTCATCTCAGCTACTTGGGAGGCTGAGGCAGGAGCATGAAAAGTTCAAGGTCAACCTGAGCAACTTAGCAAGATCCTTTTACAAAATAAAAAGTAAGGGCTGTAGAGAAAGCTTAGTGGTTAAGGCACTTGCCTGTGAAGCCTAAGGACCCAGGTTTAATTTTCTAGTGACCATATAAGCCAGATGCATTTAGTGGCTTATGTGTCTGGAGTTCATTTGCAGTAGCTGGAGACCTTGGTGAGTCTATTCTTTTACTCTCTCTCTCTTTCTTTGTCTCAGTCTCCCTCCCTCCCTGTGTGTGTAATAAATAAAAATAAAATAAAATAAAAAAGTAAAAAGAGGGCTGGAGACATGGTTCAGTGGTTAAAGAGCTTGCCATGTTTGATTCCCCAGTACCCACATAAGCCAGATGGACAAGATGGTGCATGCATCTGGAGTTCATTGCCCATTCTCACTCTCTCACTCTCTCATAGGTAAATAAATAAATTATTTTTAAGAAAATGAAAAGAAAGCTGTGGATGGAGATTAGCTGCAAAGTGCTTACCTGCCAGGCATGAGGCCCTGGGTTTCATCTCAGATGCAGAAGTCACTGGGAAGTGACCCGCATGTAGGAGTGGTATTTGCTCTTCTGTTCACTGGATAATCACGGAAGTGCCTTAATTGCTGAGCCATCTCTCCAGCTCTATCCTCTGAATAATCAAAACTTGACTAGTGTGGTGCTTTGAATGTAAATCTGTCCCCCATAGCCTTAAGCATTTTTTTAAATTTTTAAAAATATTTTTATTAAGCTGGGCGTGGTGGCGCACACCTTTAATCCCAGCACTCAGGAGGCAGAGGTGGGAGGATCGCCATGAATTCAAGGCCACCCTGAGACTACCTAGTAAATTTCAGGTCAGTCTGGACTTGAGTGAGACCCTACTTCAAAAAAATAATAATTTTATTAGAGCTGGGTGTAGTGGCACATGCCTTTAATCCCAGCACTCAGAGGTAGAATAACCATGAGTTCACGGCCAGCCTGAGACTACATAGTGAACTGTAGGCCAGGTTGGGCTACAGAAAGACCCTACCTAGAAAAAACAAACAAATAAATAAATTTATTTATGTATTTATTTTCAAGCAAAGAAAGATAGAAAAGAAACAGAGAGAATGGGCACAGTAGGGCCTCCAACCACTGCAAACAGACTCCAGATGCCTGAGCCAGTTTGTGCATCTGGCTTTATGAGGGTACTGGGGAATTGAACTCAGGTTGTTAGGCTCTAAAGGCAAGAGCCTTAACCACTACACAGTCTCTCTAGCCCAGCCTTAGGTATTTTTGCAAGCAAGTTTCTTTAACCACTGAACCATCTCCTAAATTCCTACCCCAGGATTTTTTTTTTTTTTTTTTTTTTTGAGATAGGGTCTCACTCTAGCCCAGGCTGAACTGGGTCTCACACTGTAGTTCCAGGCTGTCCTCAAACTCATAAGTGATCCTTCTACATCTGCCTCCTGAGTGCTAGGATTAAAAGCTACCTCAGAGACTGAGAGAATGGGTACACCAGGGCCTCCAGACACTGCAAATGAACTCCAGATACATGTGTCACTTTGTGCTTACTGGGGAATCAAACCTGGGTCATTAGGCTTTGCAGGCAAGTTCTTTAACCACTGGGCAATGTCTCTAGCCCTACCTCAGGGTTGTTTTTTTTTTGTTGTTGTTGTTGCTTATTGTTTTTTTTTTTTTTTTTTGAGGTAGGATCTCACTCTAGCCCAGGCTGACCAGGAACTCACTATGTAGGCTCAAGCTGGCTTTGAACTCACAGTGATCCTCCTACCTCTGCCTCCTCCCACCTTTTCAAGCTCAGCTCTGTCCATTTTCTTTCATTCCTGTCACCACCTGGGCTGAGCCACCATCAGCTCTAGGTTAATGCAATCTCCTGAGGATTTCTTGCCCATCTCTTCTTCATGAAGCTACTGGACTGTTTCTAAAGCCAATTTAGATCATATCACACCATGCTTGAAACCACCCTCCAGACCCAGCCAGACCCTGCTGTCTGGCAAGGACCCCCTTCACTGAGGCATGTCTCCCTATCCCCACCCTGGCCCAGTATGCTTCTTTTGCTTCCTAGGAGTGGCTGGCCTCGATCCATGAATGAACTGTGACACATCCCCCACCCTCATAATGTTCAATTCCCACTCATTCCCTTTAGGTCATGATTTTGTAATTGTCATCTGTGAGATTGTTTCTGTCCCTTTCCCTAACACAGAGACAGTCTGTTCAGTCACTGCTTCATGTGGTCAGTGGATGGTCTTCCCGGCCACTCTTCATGCCCCTCTATCCTGTTGTCAGAACCCATGGGCCCAACACCTCAGGCCATGTGCTTTAGAGACTTAAGCCCCACCATCCACATGGCCTCCCAGAGTAGGGTTCTGATTGGTTCAGGATTGGTTCCGAATTTGCTTTGTTGTTTTGAGAGTGGCTTGCTGTGGAGCCCAGG
Source organism: Jaculus jaculus (assembly GCF_020740685.1). Classification (NCBI taxonomy): domain Eukaryota; kingdom Metazoa; phylum Chordata; class Mammalia; order Rodentia; family Dipodidae; genus Jaculus; species Jaculus jaculus. The sequence continues at coordinate 294,161,011 of NC_059102.1, read as the reverse complement.
ATGGTCTGGAACTTGCATCTGTCCTCTGTGCCTCAGCCTCCCATGCAGGGATTACAGATGTGAGTCAACCGTACCTGGATTTGGCTGAAAAATTATCAAAAGGGTTGGGTGTGGTGACGCACGCCTTTAATCCCAGCACTCAGGAGGCAGAGGTAGGAGGATTGCTGTGAGTTCAAGACCACCCTGAGACTATATAGTGAATCCCTGGTCAGCCTGGGCTAGAGTGAGACCCTACCTCAAAAAAAAAAAAAAAAAAAAAATCCAAAAGGATATTTTTTTTCTTCACTGGAAAAGACACATAAATGAAAAAAACAAAAAACAAAAACAAAAAACAACAAATCAATGGCAGTATCTTGGGACCATGGGAAAGTCTAACTATGAACAAACCATTGAGGAAAAGGCAATGGAAAAACACAAAGAAATACAAAGGTCCCCTATCCTGAGTTATGTTGGTAAGCTTCTAAGTTAACAGGTCTTGGAGCTGATGTATTTCTGAACTCCTTGCTTAGTTTACCACTTGAGTGAAGCTTGCTGTGATAGTTTGAAAACTTCTGATGACACCCTGTACTAGAGTGCCGAGTTGGTTTAATAAGCAAGATTTACATATATTAGCCGGGAGTGATGGCGCATGCCTTTAATTCCAGCATTTGGGATACAGAGGTAGGAAGACCACTGTGAGCTCAAGGCCACCCTGAGACTACATAGTGAATTCCAAGTTAGCCGGGGCTAGAGTGAGACCCTATCTAAAAAAAAAAAAAAAAAAAAAAGATTTACATATGATTAACAGATCACAACTACTGTTGCCTGTGTTCACTCAGCTGGAAGCTAAGGTCATCCCCAAACCTTCCCTTTTCTCCACTGAGAGCTTGTCAAATCAAACTTCAGAGTTCAGCTTCTCTTCTTTTGCTTTTTCCAGCGTATGTGGCTTCTCCCAGGACAGTGCCATGTCTCCCGAGTCCTTCACTGCTGCACACGACAGCTGCTCCAGGACCACAGGCCGACTGACCCAACACGAGGAAAACTGAGCCCTACTTGAAAGACGCATTCGAGTTTCTCAGCATCCCACTGACCTCCGGCTGCGTGCCACCATTCTGGAAGACGTTGGGAGTTGGTCCTGTCTAATCTGCCATTGTGCTGATTTTCTGTTGCTGCGCGCGTAGCAAGCGGCCTCGCGAATGGTTTAAATTTATGCACGCTGACCGCCTCGCAGCTTCCGTGGGTGAGCAGTCTGCACCCAGCTGGGCTCAGATCCAGCTGGCAGCCAGGTTGCTTTCTCACCTGGAGGCTTGGCAGAGGAAGCATCTACTCTCTTAGTCCCGGGTGTGACCAGCAGAGCTCACTTCTTCAGAACCAGCCATGGAGCTGGTGGGAGCAGAAATCCCCACTTCCAGGCCTTGCATAAAGCACTCACCTGGTCAGGGAAGGCCCACTTGGGCTGCTCTCCCTTTTGAGCCACTTAAAGTCAATCACTTGGTCTGGAGAGATGGCTTAGCGGTTAAGCACTTGCCTGTGAAGCCTAAGGACCCCGGTTCGAGGCTCGGTTCCCCAGGTCCCACGTTAGCCAGATACACAAGGGGGCGCACGCCTCTGGAGTTCGTTTGCAGAGGCTGGAAGCCCTGGTGCGCCCATTCTCTCTCTCTCCCTCTATCTGTCTTTCTCTCTGTGTCTGTCGCTCTCAAATAAATAAATAAATAAATAAATAAATAAATAAATAAAATTTAAAAAAAATACTTAGTAGCAGAGGCCAGTAAGGTAAAAAGGAGACATAAAGGGTAGAGAAAGGAAGGGAGGAGGATACTTAATAGATTGATATTGTATATATGTAATTAGAATGATTGTAATGGGGAGGTAATATGATGGAGAATGGAATTTCAAATGGGAAAGTGTGGGGGTGGGGAGGGAGGGAATTACCATGGGATATATTTTATAATCATGGAAAATGTTAATAAAAATTAAAAAAAAAATAAACCAAAAAAATAAAAAATAAATAAAAATAAAAATAAAAAAATAAAAAATAAAGTCAATCACTTAGGGGCATGAATTATCTATGCAAGATGACTTTGTGGTTTTTGTCTGGCCATGTACAAGTGCGTTTTGGTGTGTGCATGTGTGGATGTATGTTTATGAGTGTGAGCACACGTGTATGTTCAGGTGCACATGTATGTGTGTGAGTGTGAGTCTGGCATGTGGAGGCCAGAGATTAATGATGGGTGTCTTCCTCAGTCACTCTTCACATTTTTTTTTGCCTTATATTCTTTTATTACTATTATTACTATTGGGTTTTACTCTTCACATTTTTAAGTATCTTTATGTTTATTTATTTTTTATTAGAGAGAGAAAAAGGCAGGTAAAGAGACAGAGAGAATGGGGAGGCCAGGGCCTGCAGCCACTGTAAACGAACTCCAGAAGCACGTACCACCATGTGCATCTGGCTTACGTGGGTTCTGGGGAGTTGAACCTGGGTTCTTGGGCTTCCCAGGCAAGCACCTTAACCACCTTATTTTTTGAGGCCGAGACTCTTGCTGAACATAAAACTCCCCCATTCAGTGAGACTAGCCAGCTAAGAAACCCCAGGGACCCTCTTGTCTCTGTCTCGTCCCTAGCTTTGGTATTGGGTATCCACCACCACACCTCACTTCTACATGGGATCCAATCTCAGGTCCTCGTGCTAACGTGGCAGAAGCTCGCCCAGGGAGCTGTCTGCTCAGGCCTTCCTCCCTGCCTTTCTAAAAGCACGTCAAAGGTTGAGGGTGCAGCTCAGTGACAGAGCACTCGCCTACCTTGCACAAGGCCCTGGGTTTGATCTACAGCACTGCACACCCATGCATACAGCCACGAACCAGCAAGTCTCGAGTTCCCACCAGGGTTACACAGAGGCTTCAGTGATCCACACTCTTCCACTCTAGTCTGTCACTTGCCAACTTGGTTAGCTTTTCTACCATGAACTCATAGAGAAGTCGCTCTCTGACTGGCCCACTATTGAGGCTGATTGTTGTTGTGGCTGTTTCTGATGGCTTCCCATCGACAGCGTAAGCTTCAGGACTACAGGATCCACATTGGATTTCTTTATTGTATCTTTTGAGCCTGTCATCTGTTAGATTATGAAGATTTGTGTTATCAGGCCAGTTGTGGTCTTATAATGCCAGCACTCAGGAGGCTGATGCAGGTGGATTGTCATGAGTTCAAGGCCAGCTTAGGCTACATAGTGAGTTCAGGACAGCCTGGGCTACAGAGTGAGACCCCACCTAAAAAAAAAGAAAAAGTTGTATTAAATCTCAATGCCGCAGAAAGTGCTTTGAAAGTAGGTGGTATGATTTAGTTTTCATTAGCTGCATCTGGCCTATCATTAAAAAAATTTTTTTGTTCATTTTTACTTATTTATTTGAGAATGAGAGAGAGAGAGAGACAGAGAGACACAGAGAGAGGCAGAGAGAGAGAGAGAGAGAGAGAGAGAGAGAGAGAGAGAGGAAGAGAGAATGGGCACGCCAAGGCCTCCAGCCACTGCAAACGAACTCCAGACGCATGCACCCCCTTGTGCATCTGGCTAATGTGGGTTGTGGGAAATTGATCCTCGAACGGGGGTCCTTAGGCTTCACATGGCCTATCATTTTAAATCAAAATGAGGGCATTCTATTCTCTTAAATTACTCCTGCTATAAGCACACAAGAGACTGGGTATTTTCCATCTTTATAACTTTTAAAGATAATTTTAAAAAATTTTATTTATTTATTTGCAAGCAGAGAGAGAGAGAGAGAGAGGGGGGGGGGGAGAGAAGAGAGACAGAGCCGGGCGCGGTGGCACACACCTTTAATCCCAGCACTCGGGAGGCAGAAGTAGGAGGATTGCCGTGAGTTCGAGGCCACCCTGAGACTCCATAGTGAATTCCAGGTCAGCCTGGGCTAGAGTGAAGCCCTACCTCGAAAAACCAAAAAAAAAAAAAAAAAAAAAAAAAAGAGAGAGAGAGAGACAGAGGGAATGCCAGAGCCTCTAGCCATTGCAAATGAAGTCCAGATGCATGTGCTCCCTTATGCATCTGGTTTATGTGGGTCCTGGAGAATCAAACATGGGTCCTTTGGCTTCGCAGTTAAATGACTTAACCATTAAGCCATCTCTCTAGCCCCCGTCTTTATACCTTTTGTGTTCATAATATCTGGCTCTTGTCTATGAGGTCCTCAGTAAAATTTGGATGAATGAATGAATGATTGAATGAATGATTTATAATCTGAATGTGACAGGGTATAAATATCTGGATCCAGGGTATAAAGACCATAAAAGTGTCCTTCTTTTCTCTGTTGACCTAAATCCCTTTTTTATGTTTTTGTTTCTTCAGTAGTAGGGATTGAATTCAGGGCCTCTCACATGTTAGGCAAGCACTCCACCATTAAATTACATGCCCAGTCCTTTTGTTGTGTTTTTTATTTTTTTAACATTGTTCGCTTCTGAAAGTGGAGGGAGAATGAGCATGCCAGGGCCTCCAGACACTGCAAATGAACTCCAGATGCATGTGCCACTTTGTGCATCTGGCTTTGTGTGGGTGCTGGGGAATGGACCTGGGTCATTAGGCTTTGCAGGCAAGCACCTTAACTGCTGAACCATCTCTCCAGCCCTGTGTTTTTATTTTGAGATAGTGTTTTTCTAAGTGGCTCAGTTTAACCTCAAGTTCACTTTGTAGCAGAGGCAGGTATTAAACTTGGAATTATCCTACCTCATAGCTAGGATTACAGTGCCATACCACCAGGTCCTGTCTTCCCATCTCTAAAAGATTAATTTGGGCTGGCGAGATGGCTTAGTGGTTAAGCGCTTGCCTGTGAAGCCTAAGGACCCTGGTTCGAGGCTCGATTCCCCAGGACCCACTTTTGCCAGATGCACAAGGGGGTGCACAAGTCTGGAGTTCGTTTGCAGTGACTGGAGGCCTTGGTGCCCCCATTCTCTCTCTCTCTATCTGCCTGTTTCTCTGTCTGGTGCTCTCAACTAACTAAATAAAAATAAACAAAATAATTTTTTTAAAAAGATTAATTTCTACTCACCTCCTACATGAAACCCTGACCTAAGGGAATTGCAGAAATTTCTCTATCTCTGAATTTCTATTCATTTTATAACCTAATGCCAAAGTACAAGTAGTGGATGGTAAGTCGTCTATTTTCTGCAGTAGTCTTGCTGGAGGCTTCTTATTTTTGTTTTCCACAGAACCGAGCACTTAACATCTTGCATCAAAGGCATTCTAAATATGGTTGACTTCAATCATTGAAAATGTCAAGACTGATGTGTCTGAATTTGAGTCTTGCACATCTTAATAATTTTCACTTCTTAGGTGCAATGGGCCTTCTTGGTTCTGTGTCTTCTTTTCAGAATGCTGAGCCTCGGGAGTGTCACAGCCTGGGGCTCTTTTAGACGTGAGTAATCATTCTCTTCCAGAAGGCATAGATCTCCAGGTAGAGCGATCAGGAGTTTCTTCAACATGTTTCTCTTAGGTAAATGTTCCTAGACCCATGGACACCAATGCTGCTGGACACAACATCAGTCACAGGAGAAGAAACTCATCATGCTATCACATGAAAAAAAGGGGTGTGAAAAAAAAATACACCATCAAATTATAGTGTGCTCATATATTTAAATTCTCAAAGTTAGAAATATCTTCCACATTTAGCAAACTAAAAATTTCAAGGATTTTCATTCTATTTTTGACATGCATTTGTGCATTTTGGTGCACTTGTGCACACACATACTTGTATATTTGTGAGTGCATGTTGAGGCAGAGGTTTGTAGCAGGGATCTTTTTAAAAAAATTTTTTTTGTTCATTTTTATTTATTTGAGAATGACAGAGAGAGAAAAAGGCAGATAGATAGAGAGAGAGAGAGAGAATGGGCACGCCAGGGCCTCCAGCCACTGCAAACAAACTCCAGACGCGTGCGCCCCCTTGTGCATCTGGCTAACGTGGGACCTGGGGAAACGAGCCTCGAACCGGGGTCCTTCGGCTTCACAGGCAAGCGCTTAACCACTAAGCCATCGTCCAGCCCAGATCTTTCTTTTTTTTGTTTGTTTGTTTTTTGAGGTAGAGTCTCAGACTAGCTCAGGCTGACCTGGAATTCATTATGTAGTCTTAGGCTGGCCTCGAGCTCTTGGTGAGTCTCCTACTTCTGCCTCCGAGTGCTGGGATTAAAGGCCTGCGCCACCACGCCCAGTGCAGGGATCTTTCTTACTCATTCTCCATCTTTTTTTTTTTCTTTCTTTTGAGAATGAGTCTCTCACTGGACTGAGTCACACTGATTAGATTAGACTAGACTCTGGTAAGCCCCAGGGATCCTCCTGCCTTCCCGCCCCTAGCACCAGGATTATAGTCACGTGCTGCCGCTTCTGGGCTTTCAAAATTAGTATGGTGGAGCAAACAGGTCCCGTGCTTGTGCAGCAAGCACTTTCCTGACTGAGCCATCTTCCCAGCTCTAAGGATTCTCTCTCTCTCTCTTTTTTTTTTTTTTTTTTTTTTTTTTTTTTGAGGTAGGGTCTCACTCTGGCTCAGGCTGACCTGGGATTCACTATGTAGTCTCAGGGTGGCCTCGAACTCTTGGAGATCCTCCTACCTCTGCCTCCCGAGTGCTGGGATTAAAGGCGTGCGCCACCACGCCCGGCTGGCTTCTCTCTTTTTTTTTAAGGTAGGGTCTTGCTCTAGTCCAGGCTGACCTGGAATTCATTACACAGTCTCAGGGTGGCCTTGAACTCATAGTGTTCCTCCTACCTCTGCCTCCCAAGTGCTGGGATTTTAGGTGTGCACCACCAAACCCAGCAAGATTCTCTTGTTTCCCATGAAGGGTCCCTAGAAACTCAAAGTGTCTGCACAGTCGGTACGTACTTGTCAAATGAGCGCTGTACCTGTAATACAGGCAATGAGGGGCTTGCCTGTGGCCGCACTCCCAGCTGGTTGGACCATCATGGGCATCTGCTGAGGCAGGCCTGTGAGCATCTGCCTGCTGGGAATGAGGATTTAGGGCTGAGATATAGGACCTGTAATTGTATAGTGTTCTGTCTAGGGCCCAGGCAGGCAGGTAAAGGCAGTCTGCAAAGATGGAATGAAGCGAGTGCCCAGGGTGGCAGGGGGAAGAGATGTAGACCTAGCAGCTCCCCCGTCCCGTCTGTCCTGGGACTCACTGAAAGCAGCCTCAAGCCCAGGGCCTTTCTATATACGCTTCTGTGTCCATCCAGCGGGCTCAGGTGAGTTTCGCTGTATGTTCCTCCACGAGAAAGAAAGTGTGTGAAACGGGGTGGGGAATAGATGTAAGTCCCTGGCCAATGACACTAAAACAATTGATGAAGAGAGGAGGAGAGAGCTCCCCAAACAAATATAATCACATCTTGCTCAGGAATCCGAGAGATGAAGGAAGTGGAGAGGCGATGGGACTTCCTTCTGCAATCGCCAAGGAGGCCAGACAGCACAACTGACGAGCGGCACAGCCCCTGACCAAGGACTGACTACATGCCTGGGGAAGGTCAAAGTAGGAATAAGGAAAGGCAAAACACAGGCTGTGTTGAGGTTGCAAAACACTTACTAAAGACAGCACCCAGGTCTTCTTAGTATCTGAGGAAGACTAGGGAAGGTCGGCGGCATCATGCAGAAGGTTTCTGTGCTCGCAGATGTCTAAGAGGAAGCAGAACGCCTCAGCTCCAAGTCACCCGGAGAGCTGAAGCTCCAGAGTGAGGGTGCTAAGAAAACTGCCTTGAGAAATTTCAGGGGCGGGGAGATGGCTCAGTGGCTATAGGAACTTGCTTATAAAGCCTGTTTGATCCTTCAGCATTCATGTAAAGCAAGACACAAAGTGGTACCTGCATCCAGTGTTCATTGGTAGTAGCAAGAGATCATGGGACATGCGTGTATGGGCACATACATACACCACATGCTAAATAAAGAAATAAATAATTGTTGTTTTGCAAGGTAGGGTCTTGCTCAAGCCCACGCTGACCTGGTGTTGCACTCAGGTTCACATTGCTGGCAGAAATCACCTGACCAAGAGTAGCTTGTGGGAAGAAGGTTTATTTTGGCTTACAGACTCGAGGGGAAGCTCCATGATGGCAGGGAAAACAATAGTATGAGCAGAGGGTGGACATCACCTCCTCATCAACGTCAGGTGGACAACAGCAACAGGAGAGTGTGCCAAACACTGGCAAGGGGAAACTGGCTGTAACACCCATAAGCCCATCCCCAACAATACACTGTCTCCAGAAGGCATTAATTTCCAAATCTTCATCAGCTGGGAACCTAGCATTCTAGTCTAAAGATATGCAAAGTGTGTGAGCTTTGCCTGGAGTTCCTAAGTGTGCTTGCTTGCTTTTCCGTGGTGTTTTCTCTCTCTGCTTGGACCTGTGGAAGTGGGACCAACTTCTTCTATTATGGAACTTCCTATGGATCTGTAAGCTTCAAGTTAAGCCCCCTCCTTCCATAACTGTGCCTGGCTTAGAGATTCATCCCAGCAACACCAGGCTGTCTGCTACAATTGGAATAGATTAAAGTCAACTTCATGGACTGGAGAGATTGCTTAGTGGTTAGGCACTTGCTGGCGAAGCCAAAGGACCCAGGTTCAATTTCCAAGTACCCATGTTGAGCCAGATGCACAAGGTGGCCCATGCGTCTGGAGTTCATCTGCAGTGGCTAGAGGCCCTGGCATGCCCATTTTCTCTCTCCTTCCCTCTCTATCTCCTTCTCTCTCTCTCTCAAATAAACAAATAAAATATTTTTTAAAGTCAGCTTCAATGGATAAGCAAGTGGGATTCTACTTGTCTGAAGCCGTGAGTTCCAGAAACATCAAAGATTTGTGAGCTGACCCATGGAGGTGGAAGAGAAGAACATAAAACTAAAAAGGGAACTTCTAGGGCAGTAGAAGTGGAAAGGAAAGGGAAGAGGGAATGATAGGATAAGAAAAGAATACAAGGGAGGAGGAACATTATATACATATATATATGCAAATACCATAATGAGCCCTTTACTTTATATAACTACTCCACACTATTAAAAATGCCTACAATAATGTTATTCCTCCCAGAGGAGCTCTTGCCTGTTAATAGATGCTGGAGGAGAGGGAGTCATGTTCCTTAGCAATATAGCCACTTGTAAATTGCCCATATAGTAAATAATTGCCAACCCCTGCTCAGCAACCCTAATTAAACTAAACTTATCTCTCTTTACTGCACACATACACACAGAAGAAAAAAGCCAGGAAAGTAGGGAGGAATTAGTTGGTATAGTAGGCAGCCTCAGGTTGTTGGAATGAACCACCAGACCAGACATAGTTTATGGGAGGAAGAAGGGATTTATTGAAGCTTACAGATCAAAGGGAAGTTTTATAATGGCAGAAGAAGCTGTGCTCCCTTTCACAGGATGAAGCAGAGAGAGAAAGAGAGAGAGAGAGAGAGAGAGGAGAGAGAAAGGGAGAGAAAAGCTAACCACCAGACACACTAGCACAAGCAAGCACAATTAGGAACTCCAGGCAAAGCTCAGGTACTTTTCATATTTTAGGCTAGAATTCCAAAGCCATTCCCACACCTTAGAGCTAGATCTGCCAACAGTGACACCTCCTCTAGCCAGATGTCTAGAGAGCTAAATTATAATTTTTTTTTTTTTGAGGTAGTGTCTCACTGTAGCCCAGGATGACCTGGAATTCATTAAGGAGTCTCAGGGTGGCCTTGAACTCACGGCGATCCTCCTACCTCTGCCTCCCAAGTGCTGGGACTAAAGGCGTGCACCATCACACCCGGCATAATTTTTTTTTTTTTTGAGATAGTGTCTCACTCTAGCTTAGGCTGACCTGGAATTCACTATGTAGTCTCAGAGTAGCCTTGAACTTATGGTGATTCTCCTATCTCTGCCTCCTGAGTGCTAGGATTAAAGGCATGTGCCATCAAGCATGACTGAATTACAACTTTTAATAAAACTCCCAGCTGGGCATAAATAAAAAAGAGCCTGGACTTTTAGGAACCAGCATGAGTTTACTGAAAACAGGTCAGGCCAAAGTACTCTCTTCCTTTCCTACGATAATGTTCCCAGTAGGTAAGTCAGGAAAGTAAGAAAGTATTAGGAAGATATTTGGGCAAGATATGCCTTAGACATGACAATTTAACAGTTTAGCTAGCTAGAGATGAGAAAATTTAGCTGTCAAAATATTGCCATAGAATCTTTTTAAAAATATTATTTATTTATTTGCAAGCAAAGAAAGACATGTGTGTGGGTGGGGGAGGGCGGGGGGGGAGAGAGAGAGAGAGAGAGAGAGAGAGAGAGAGAGGGAGAAAGAGAGAGCGCTAATGAGCACCCTAGGGCATAGTTCCACTGCAAATAAACTCCAGATGCATGTGCATCAGGCTTCACATGGGTACTGGGGAATTGAACCCATGTTGTTAGGTTTTGCAGGTAAATGCTTTAACCACTGAGCCATCTCCCTAGTTCCACACAAAATCATTTTAATGTTAGTATCACCTTGTTTTTAATTTTTACATACAACTTGGATCAGATTTACAAATAACCTATATCCTGGAGCAAGAACATCAACATGGATACTAGAATTGGATAAGATAGCACCTGACTCACCCAAACTCTATGTTGAAATTTGGTAGGAATAATATAAAGATTTCCTCCTATGCTTGAGTTCTCACCTGCCCAAGGCAGGAAAATATAACTCTTAGGACAATGCAGTGGAAGGAGGTTTCACCATTTGGACCAAATGCAAACCCAGAATGAGCCAACAAATCATGCGGTTGCCCAGACAGATACTGCAGCTCAGGCTACATTAGCAGAAATGCAACCATGTGTGTGTCATCTGGCTGTTGAGTCAGCCTCCCACTGAAGAGGCCTGAAGATCTCTCTTCTGGCCAGTGCAAGAGACTGGCCCCAATGCCGACTTGTAACACACTCTCACATCCTCCTCTGCCCTCAGCCGCTCCTCTCTGTCACTCAGGGATCCCATCCTGGCTGGCAGTCACATCCCTTTTCCTGAAACCCTTTGTTCAGAGTAGCAGGTGTCTCCTGGGAAGCTCCTACTTCAATCCTTTCCTCATCTGTCAAAGCTGACATAGCCTGAGTGTCCTTTACAGGAAGCATACCCTTCTTTCTGTGGCATAGTTTTCTCTCTGGGCTTCAGGGTGGTTAGAACCATGGACTTTAACAAGAGATAGTCCAGTGGAGGATTCTTCTGCTTCCTTCTCAGCATTAGCATGGAGCTTGTCATCATGTCTAGAACTTTGTCTGCTTGACAGGGTTTGATAATACACATCACAATGGTTACCATCATCCTGTGAGCGTTACAGCTCTGGGAGGGATGCAGGAGACAGACTGGACTCTGGACTTGGAATTCTCCAGGCTCACGACTCTTAAGGCTTGGGTTCTTATCAATTCTTAGCAAAGAATTGAAAAACACAGACTCGGAGACGAGTCAGTTGTGGAGAACTCAAACATAGGCTGAATGTTCCTATAGGGACCACAGGTGTCATCTGGAGAAAGAGAGAGAGTTTCAGAGGCCAGAGGCTCCAGCAGTCTATGCAGCTCATAGCCTCTTGCAGCTTTCACACTCAGTGTCCGGATCGTCATGTCCCCTGGATAACTGTGGCTCTTGCAACCGGGTATTCTAGGTAGAGTTGGGGAGAGAAAGCAGAATCTTTGTCCACCTTCGCTTTCAACACACTTGCTCTGTAAACACATTCATAACAGCAGCTGGAAGTTGAGCTAAACCAACACATGCCAGGCTGAGGGACCTGTGCAGTCACACAGAGCCCCACATTAGAAGTCCCCACCTTTGCTCTGCTGTCGCCATCTTGAAATTTCTAATCATTCTGTATTTTTATTTTTCATGAGGCCTTGTAAACTTGGTGACCTGCATAATACATGATCAACACAGGTGGCCTCATGTCTCCATACATCACCTCCATAGACTATCTGGCTCCCAAAAGTTGCCAAGTGGAATGCCACCTGGGGGACCACCCAAAGAAGCTAAAACCATGGAGTAGAACTCCATTGTGTAAATGCACCCTATTTTCATTATCCATTCATCAGGTGAGAGACATCTATGCTGATTCCATTTCCTAGCTATTGTGAATAGGGTGGCAATAAACATGGTTGAGCAAGTATCTCTAAGGTAATGAGATGAGCCCTTAGGATATATGCCTAGGAATGGTATAGCTGGGTCATATGGTAGATCTATTTTTAGCGGTCTCAGAAACCTCCACACTGATTTCCACAACGACCGGACCAGATTTCATTCCCACCAACAGTGTAGAAGGGTTCCTCTTTTTCAGCATCCTCGCCAGCATTTATGGTCATTTGTTTTCATGATGGTAGCCAATCTGACAAGAGTGAGATGGAATCTTACCACCTGTGACAGTCCTACACCACTCTGGACTTCCCTAGAGGACACTGGTGATGTCATTTCAACAGGGAGCTTTGGGGACGCTGGTTTTCCAGGGTGCTTGAACCAGACCAGAGCCTGGGACTGGAGACATCTCAGTCACTTCTACCCCAATGAGGTGGTCCCTAAGCCCCTTGTAGGTAGTTAACCAACTGTTGTAGTTTGAAGTAGATGTCCCCCTCCCCATAAGTTCAGGTATTTTGAATGCTTGGTGCCCAACTTGATGGCAGTTTGGAAGGTGGAGCCTTGCTGAAGGAGGTGTGTTATTAGGAATGGCGGGTTGGTGGTGTTCTCGCCAGCTCCTCCTCACCAGGGTTGTGCTCACTCTCCTGCTGCTGTCTTCCACCTGCTGTGGCAGAGGTGATGTCCAGCCTTTGCTCATGCCATGCTTTCCCCTGCCACCAAGAAGCTTCCCCTTGAGACTGTAGGCCAAAATAAAAACTTCCTTCCCACTAGCTGCTTTTGGTTGGGTGCTTTGTCCCAGCAATGCAAAAGCAACAACACTGTTATTGGAATTTGGGGCTCTTTGCCAATGCCAATGAACCAATCAATTTCTAGATCCTTGTCTTATGAGCTTAAAGAATTGAACACACACCAGAGGGTAAGACTTAGACTTTGTTAGACTAAGAAAAGAAAAGCACAGCGAGCTCCTTCCCTGTGGAAGGCAGGAGGTAAAGAGCCCACGTGGCGGTTGACACCTCCCATCGCAGCCAGGCACACTGGCCTGCTGTAGCGGAACTGGACTTCAGCGTCTGCTCCAGTCTCATCCAATCAGCTTTTTCTCTCTCACCTTACCCAGGCGTGTGTGGACCCCTTTATCTGAACCCAGGCCAGTGGCTCTTAATCCATACTCAGATGTGCCAACCTCTTCCTGAGACCAATAAATAAAAATTTATTGGGGGGGGCACACCCTCTCCATCCCTTTTCTGCTCGTTGGCTGTTTAGCTTCTTCATGACTGAGTTTCAGGGGTCCTAATGTCAGGAAGATCATGTCCTTCCCACTCTGGTGGCCTGGTTGCTGGAGTGGAAAAGAATTTTTTTTTCCTATTGTTCTTATGGCCATTTGTTTATTTATTTTGAGGTAAGCCCAACTGGCCTTTTTTTTATGAGAGAGAGTGAGAACAAGAGCAGGACACACACACACACACACACACACACACACACACACACACAGAGAGAGAGAGAGAGAGAGAGAGAGAGAGAGAGAGAGGGAATTGGCACACCAGGGCCTCCAGCCACTGTAATTGAGCGCACCACCTTGTATGCATGTACAACCTTACACATGCATCACCTTGTGCATCCAGCTTAAGTGGGATCAGGGGAGTCCAACATGGGTCCTTAGGCTTTGCAGGCAAGCACCTTAACTGCTAAGCCATCTCTTCAGCCCAGCCTTTTAATTTTTTTTTTTTAATTTTTAAATTTTTATTAACATTTTCCATGATTATAAAAAAATATCCCATGGTAATTCCCTCCCTCCCCACCCCCACACTTTCCCCTTTGAAATTCCATTCTCCATCATATTACCTCCCCATTACAATCATTGTACTTACATATATACAATATCAATCTATTAAGTATCCTCCTCCCTTCCTTTCTCTTCCCTTTATGTCTCCTTTTTAACTTACTGGCCTCTGCTACCAAGTATTTTTCTTCTCACGCAGAAGCCCAGTCATCTGTAGCTAGGATCCACATGTGAGAGAGAACATGTGGCGCTTGCCAGCCTTTTAATTTTTTAAGGTGCAAGCCTTTTGGGAAAATCCCTTTTCACATTTCTTTTTCTCCAGGCCCACGTTCCACTCCCACATGGCCTCTCAGACCACGTGGTGCGTCCATTCCCCTTTCCTTGTTTGAGGACCGCCCCCCCTCACTCCCCTGACTTTCCTGAATAAGTGTAATCATTTATAAAATATCCTTCTCAGGCTCTTTATTTCAACTCTTTGTTAAAAACAGATAAAAACTCAGAGTTTGGAGTTCAAGGGCTTTCCCTTAACCCCGGCCTCCCTTTCCCTGTTACACCATAATCACCTATCTCTCTCTCATGCTGAATTTTGATCAAGAAATTACTGTGTTTGGACTCAGAAAACCTCAATTCAAATCCTAAGTTTGTCAAGAACTACCCAAGTGGACGTCCACAGGTCCCTTCTGTTCTTAAGAACCCTGCTCTTCTTCTGGCCAAGACGGCGACCGCCTAGCTGCACTCCAGATACCAGGGAGAAAAAGATAGATGCAGATCTATGGAGACAGCTGCCCCAACATATCTCAAAAGGGGCCCAACTGAAACTAAGGACAATTGGTGAAACAAGCAAGGGTGATGTTTTCCTGTGAACCGGATACCAGCACAAGGGGGAAGGAGACCAACGCAGAGAAAAATCAACTCCTACCAAACCAGAGAGCCAGAGCCTCAGAGGCCCCCAACACCTCAGCACTGAAGCAGACCAAAAATGAACCCAACATGGCTCAGGGAAATTTTGCGGAAGAGGGGGCGGAAAGAATGTCAGAGCCACATGTTGGGTCATGATTTGCAGAGACATTTAGCATACCAATAATTGGGGACTAACTCCACAATGCACGATCCATTTACATCAACAAGGAGGGTCTAATGGGAGGGGGTAGATCATAGATGAGCCTAAACAATGGTACCAAACTGCCTGTATTTGATGAAAAGAAAACTAATAAATCAAAT
The DNA here is from genome assembly GCF_020740685.1 of Jaculus jaculus. Taxonomy (NCBI): domain Eukaryota; kingdom Metazoa; phylum Chordata; class Mammalia; order Rodentia; family Dipodidae; genus Jaculus; species Jaculus jaculus. The sequence goes on along the minus strand of NC_059102.1, from coordinate 294,145,950 downwards.
TAAAAAAAAAAAAAAAAGAACTCTGCTCTTACCATCTGCTAAAGTGTTGTAAGCACAATGCCTAACTAACGTGTTGGTGTCTTGTGAAACTGAAATACACTTTGGGCAGAGAAATGAACAAGCAATCTTTGTTTGCTTCAAGGGGTGCTGTGCTGACATTCCTTCCCTCCTACTCCATGCTGATTTGAGCAAAGGGCTTATAGTGTGCAGGGCACCACCTCCTCAGCTGGCCCCTGGGACGCTCAATTGTACTCTGTCCAAAGCTCTATTCCCAATTGCTGCTGGGTAACCATTTCCTCCTCAGAGTTCTTAGCATACCAATGCTTTGCAGAAGGGTTTATGACACCAAGGTACAATTAAAGCTGTAAAATTCATGACACAGCCTCTGGTCATTAAATGCTGTGGAAGTTCTTTCTTACATGCAACACTGAACTTCCTGCTTTAGAATCAATTGTAGCTCTTCACACAACAGTTTCTCCTTCTTCCCTCTCTTCTTTTGATTGTTGGCTTACAAGCAGAGGAGGCATCTATTGCCTATAGCCTAGGTTTTGATACGGGATTTTTGAGGTGTCTTTGAAAGCAGAGCCCTTCTCAGCTCTTGGCTGTACTGTAACTCAGGAGTAGGGTACAAGGCTTTCCCGAGCACACAAAACTTCCACTGAGAGCTGGGAGAGATGGCTTAGGGGTTAAGGAGCTTGCCTGCAAAGCCAAAGGACCCAGGTTCGATCCCCCAGGACACGCATAAGCCAGATGCCCAAGGTGGCACATGTGTCTAGAGTTTGCAGCAGCTGGAGGCTCTTGTGTGCCCATTTTCTCTCTCTCTCTCTAAAAAAAATTAACAAGAAAACAAAAATCTTTCACTGAGTCAGTGGCCTCCAGGTTCTTGTCTTATGAATTTCCATGAATGAAATCTGTAGACTATAAAGGGTGAAGTTTAGAAAGATTTTATTACAGAGCTTAAGAGGTCATTCCCAGGAATGAGAAAACCCGCCTGAGAACTCAACTGGGGTCTTTTATGGGAATTTACTGGGTGGGGGCTGAGCTGATCAGTTCAGTTCTCATACCAGGTGTCCAGGTGCCATCAGGTTCCCAGGAAAGGGAACAACCCCATTTACAATACTAGGAAGGGAAATTCTCCTTCGTGGAAGGGGGTGATGATCTCTTCTGGGAAAGAAAGGGATAAAGAAAAACCAGACTCCTACTTACAGCCTCAAGGACATTCCTTGATTTTACTCTGGGGAGCTCTGTCTCCCCTAAACTGCTTCAGTTGATCTGCTCCCTGTCTTGTTCTCCCCTCTCAACTCTGTTGGGACAGAGAGTCCTGGAAGGATAAAGTGTTTGAAAGCCTGGTTCTTAGCAGGACAAAGATGCATCATAAGAATGCTAATATAGGGCTGGAGAGAAGGCTCAGTGGTTTAGGTGTTTGCCTGCAAAGCCTGAGGACCCAAGTTTGTAGCAGGGTATGCTTGGGGTTCAGGAAGATCCTTGAACCCCAAACCCTAGGTTCATTTCTAACTGCAATCAAAGAATTGAATTTCAAAAGACCGAGAAGCTGAGCGTGGAGGCGCATGGTTTTAATTCCAGCACTTGGAAGGCAGAAGTAGGAGGATCACTGTGAGTTCAAGGCCACCTTGAAACTACATAGTGAATTCCAGGTCAGCCTGAGCTAGAATGAGAACCTACTTCAAACAAACAAACAAACAATAAACCAACCAACCAACAGCAACAACAACAACAAAAAAAACCAAACCAAACCCAACAAACAAAAAAGACTAAGAAGGATAATTAATAAGTTATTATATTTGTTGAGGGAAGTACAGAGCCAAGGAAAGGCACACATGTGGCTAGAGATCCCACATGGTGGGCCTGGTAAAACTGTGAAGAGAAGAGAAAAAAAGAAAGTTCAAAGAGCTCCTGCCATGTGGGGAGCTGGAGGAGACTAAGAGCCCATGTGGAAAGTAAGGGCTAGGGGCCTCTCCTCTCAGCTGGCCCTGCCGGCTGTGCCTGGGCTGAGCCTAGACCCAGCCAAGGGAAAACTCACCCACAGCTGGAAATTCCCAAGTGGTCAGGCAGCCTAGGAAATGTGCCCTCCCCTTGCAAAGGTATTTATAACCTTATAGTGGTGGGCCCTATCTCCCAGCTCAGGTGAACCAGACGGACAGCTGGTTGGTTAGGGCTAGGGGCTGTTCAGGAAGAGGCTAGCCCTGATATTAAGTTCCGGGGACTAAACTTGACCAACCACAATGTTGACATCCTATGAATGACCTCCATCACAAGAGGGGTCCAAATTGTTTGTGGAAAAACAGATCTAAGGAACTAGGCAAGAGATTAAGAAGAAGTCAGGTCATTTTTGATTTCTAGCAAGTGCAGACTTTCCTGCTTTTTTTTTTTTTTTTTGAGGTAGGGTCTCACTCTAGTCCAGGCTGACCTGGAATACACTATGTAGTCTCAGGGTGGCCTTGAACTCATGGCAATCCTCCTACCTCTGCCTCCTGAGTGTTTTTTATTTTTAGCTTTCAGGGGCCCAGTCACCCACCCTAGATGCCTATTCAATTCTCCAGTACCCACATAAAGCCAGATGCTCAAGGTGATGCACATGTCTGGAATTTGTTTGCAGTGCCAGGAGGCCCTGGTGCACCATCCTCTCTCTCTGAAATAAATAAATAAAATATTAAAAAGTAATGCTACTGTAGTGTTTCAGGCAAGGAGTAATGATACCAGTGCGGAAGCTGCAGGATGGAGGATGCATGTGGATAAACATCCTCCGTGAGTGGAGGCTGTGACGCTGAGGCTGCCACAAGCAAATGGAGCGAGTGGTGACCTCGTCTATCCTTTGACTGTTCTACACTTCTCAAGTCACGCTTCTGGCCATACTGTCTCCTCAGAGCCTATCTCTGAAATTGGCCCCTGTGGCTGTTAACAATGAGGACTGAACTTTGAGGAGTTCCTCATTAAATCAGGTGCAGCCCTGGGAAGAGGAAATGTCAGGAAGGCCCAGGAAGAGTGAAAGCCATGTAGCCATTATGTTGGGAGATGCAATGCTTCAGGAAGAGAGAGAGAGAGAGAGAGAGAGAAGGGCTGAAGGTCAGAGCAAGGTCACTAGAAGAACTGGGCAGCAGGAGGAGGAGGAGGCAAAATTTAGGTTAGGTTAGGCCGAGGAGGCAAGCGAAGCTGGAAGTAGGCTGTTTTCTGGTGACTTTTTAAAAAAATTATTTATTTATTTATTTGAGAGCGACAGACACAGAGAGAAAGACAGATAGAGGGAGAGAGAGGGAATGGGCGCGCCAGGGCTTCCAGCCTCTGCAAACGAACTCCAGACGCGTGCGCCCCTGTGCATCTGGCTAACGTGGGACCTGGGGAACCGAGCCTCGAACCGGGGTCCTTAGGATTCACAGGCAAGCGCTTAACCGCTAAGCCATCTCTCCAGCCCTCTGGTGACTTTTGACATGGAAGAAGGTGACGTCTACATTTCGGGATCTTGATGTTCCAAACAGGAGGGATGGGCCCAAGGTAAGCAGAGGCAGCCCCTGGTCTGCAGCCCTCTCCGGTCAGGTCCTACATCTCCCTCCCTCACACGGGGCCCTGGGCAGGTTTAAGAGTCATTCTGTGGTAACCCCTTAGCACTGATGAAATGTGCTTACTTCTTCCTGTGTCAGCTCTGGCTGCTTTCTTCCTGAATCAAACTGAGCCAGCTACAGTAGTGAATGCCCAAGTCATTCCACAGAATTCACCAAAAAACAAAACAAAACAAAACAACAACAACAATTTAAAAAAACCCTCTGGGGCTAGAGAGATGGCTTAGCGGTTAAGCACTTGTCTGCAATGCCTAAGGACCCTGATTCAAGGCTCAACTCCCCAGGAACTACATTAGCAAGATGCACAAGGGGGTGCACGCAGCTGGAGTTTGTTTGCAGTGGCTGGAGGCCCTGGCGCACCCATTTTCTCTCTCTCTATCTGCCTCTTCCTCTGTCTGTTGCTCTCAAATAAATAAATAATAAACAAAAAAATTAAAAAAAAAAAACCCTCTGTGTGAGGGGAATCCCAGAGCAAGAGTCAGCACCAAGCATCAGGACCCCAGGGAGTTCTCTGGGGCTGTTGCAGGGCGGACATGCATTTTTCTCCCTGGACACACTACATAAACATGGGACATGCTTGAGGCATGTGGATGTGCACGGAAGTCATGGGACATGCTTCAGACATGTGGATGTGCAGGGAAGTCACAACTGCAACCAACCAAGCAGGTGTGCAGAAGAAGGACTCAGGTCCACTCATTTCCCACTCTGTCTTAGAGACTATGTTTGGGAACAAAAGACCAAAACCAACTGAGCTCCATGTGCATCATTTCATTGCTCCTCACGCAACCCACTGCTAGTAAAAGAAACGTCTATGTTCAGTAACTTCTTCTGGGTTTCTGATCTCATAAGTAGCCAGGATTAAACCCAGCTCTGTCAGACTCCAAAGCCAACTGGTGCTCTGTAAATGAGGAAGAAAATACCATTTTCAAGACATTTCAGCTAGTACGACTGTTTTTGTTATTTTTTTTTTCCTTTCCTAGAATCCGGAGTTGGCAAAGATAGTTTAGCTGTAACCTGTTTTATTTTCCCTAATAAAAAACAACCAACCAGACAGACAGACGAAATACAACAGCAAGAATCTAAAAACCGAAACGGGATCTTTCAAGAACGATGTGTTGTACCTAGGAGAAGGGAATGATGTGTCTGCATTAGGTGTCCTAAAATTCTGACCTATAACCTGAAGAGCCCAAGCCCTCCCATTGACACAAGTGCAAAAGCTGTCACTTCCTTAGGACAGTAGGGGCCACCAGCACCTCGGCAGCTGCAGCAGAGGATGCTGGGAGCTGGAGAGGTCAGCAGACACAAAAGGCACATTGCATCCCAAAGAACAACCTGCTTTGAATTCACAGCCTTCTACCTTCTTAAAAGTTTAAATCAGGGCTGGAGAGATGGCATAGCGGTTAAGCGCTTGCCTGTGAAGCCTAAGGACCCCGGTTCGAGGCTCGGTTCCCCAGGTCCCACGTTAGCCAGATGCACAAGGGGGCGCACGCGTCTGGAGTTCGTTTGCAGAGGCTGGAAGCCCTGGCACGCCCATTCCCTCTCTCTCCCTCTATCTGTCTTTCTCTCTGTGTCTGTCGCTCTCAAATAAATAAATAAAATTAAAAAAAAAAAGTTTAAATCAGAACTATTTCTCACCCTGTGATCCAATGCAAGTGAGGCCAGGGGAAGAGACTGAGTACAAGAAGGGTGGGTGGGGGAGGGTCAATCAAAGTTCAAGACATTCTGAATAATACATATGAAAGCCTACTTCTTTGGATAACGGCACATCTAGAAGCCATAGATTGCTACTAGAAAATTTTTAGTGCCAGGGATGGGATACCTACCGGTGAGTCGTTGGCCACGGAGGTCCCTGTTGTCTCCAAAACAGTACAGGCTATTGGTTTCCCATGAGTGACTGACGGTAAGATCCTATTGCTGAAGACTTCACATGCCTGGGTGGCAAGGTCACTGAAAAATCAAGCTGCTGCTGATTTGAAACACCTTCTCCCTGTAGACCAGCCAACTGAAAGCTGGAAAAAGTTGCACTGCATGCGGCCTTATGGAAGACAGAAGTCATCAGTGGTGAAAACAGTGGGCACTGGAATCCACAAGTTTGGCCAGACAGGCCAAATGACCAAACGGGGGCAACAGTGGCATGTCTGCTCTGGGGGAAACTAACTGCTCTCTAATAGGACTGGAGGCTCGCTCTATGGGAGGGAATACATGCCTAGTACTAAAAACCCAATCAAAAGCCTATGTCGGGCTGGAGAGATGGCTTAGCAGTTAAGTGCTTGCCTGTGAAGCCTAAGGACTCGGGTTGGAGGCTGGATTCCCCAGGACCCACGTTAGTCAGATGCACAAGGGGGTGCACACATCTGGAGTTCGTTTGCAGTGGCTGGAAGCCCTGGTGCACCCATTCTCTTTCTCTCTGTCTGCCTCTTTCTCTCTCTGTCACTCTCAAATAAATAAACAAAAATATTTTTTAAAAAAAAGCCTATGTCAGGGGAGATCATGAGCATTAGGGGTATAAAGCCTGCTCTTGTCTGGCTAAATGCATATATTACTCTCACCAAACTGCACTGAAAGTACTACACTTAGTGTTCATATTCATATATTAATGCTACTCTCACTTTTGGTTAGAGAAGCTTCTCTTTTCAGATGGCAGTGACCACTGGAATGACCCAAAAGGCAACATAGTGCTAAGAAGAAGTGACGGAGGAGCGCTCAGCACTGAAACATCTCTATCACATCCTCCAAGGCTTAGGGTCCATTGCAACTGTCCAGACAGGGGTTGGCCTTGATATCCAAGACCTCGCAGTGCCTAGCAATACCTTCACAAGATCCTCATAATAAAAGGTGATGGCATCAAATTAAAAGAGGGCCTGAAGGAGAGAGGGAAGGGATATGATGGAGGGTGGAGTTGTGAAGGGGAAAGCAGGGGAGGGGAGGGGAAATATCATGGTTTATTGTCTGAAAGTATAGAAGTTGTCAATAAAAAAATTAAATTTAAAAAAAAGAGAAAGAAAAAGAGGGCTGAAGGGATGGCTTAGCTGTTAAAGGCGTTTGCCTGCAAAGCCAAAGGACCCAGGCTTGATTTCCAAGGACCCACGTTAGCCAGATGCAGGAGGGGGCGCACACGTCTGGAGTTTGTTTGCATTGGCTGGAGGTGCTGGCGCGCCCATTCTCTCTCTCTCTTGTTAAATAAATAAATAAAAAAGTAAAATATTTAAGAAAGAAAAATATTTATCAGGAAAAAAGAAAGCCAGGTTAACAAAAAACGTGCCTTGAGACATTTGGAGTTTGGAATCACTGGCATACTCCTACGTTTTTTCTGTTTCAGCTCCGGTACTCCATCCTCCCGTGCACCTAAGGCCTCGGGCCTGGGCCTCAAGCACCCTGGTGCCGAAGGGAACTGGGTAACTCCATCTCCCTGGCCCCGGGTTTCTCCATTCCCCACCCCCACTCAGCCAAGAGTCCCAGACTTCTTCTCGGGCTTGGGCTGAGACACCGCGACAGACACATCAGGCGGTGGAACACATTATTCTTGTTAACAAGGGACAAGGCTTTGGGGGTCCCCTAGCTTCCCTGAGATCATTTGTGAAACCGCTGAGGCTTTTTGCCAAACCCGCATGGAGACAAGCTGCTCGGATTTTCATTGCTTTGGGGAGGATGCAGGTGAATGAATCCCTGGTGCTTTTATTTTCAGTCCCTGGAAAAAATCGTGCCACCTGCTGGTGAGGCTCGCAGCTGTTTTCAGGCCGCAAGCTGAGACTCCTCCTCCAAGTGCTCACCTGATTCTCGTCCATGGAGGGGCCTAGGTACCAGCTGGAGGTCCCAGCAACACAACGAGGTCCAGATGCCCCACGGCCCACAGGAAATGCCACTTTGCAAAGGGTCCTTTTCGTTCCCCAAGGTTAAGAGCTCTGAGGAATAGAACGCAGTTAGTGGACCGCGAAGCAACTTTTGATATCAGGACGCTTTGTACTCCGTTCTGGGCAAATGATTAGCAAAATGGCTCTTGGTTGTGTTTGTATGTCAGAAGGTCAGGCTCTCAAGTAAGCAAAGGAATTCGTTTCACTCTGTTCAGGCCGAGAATGCTACAGTGTGGCTTCCCTGAGCTAACTGTCTTCTAAACCACGCAGGGACCAGGTTCACAGTCAGTCCAACCTTCCTGTGCCGAGAAAAGAAAAAGGGTTGATGCCTCGCTTCGTTACCGCCTCAATTATAATTTCAACTTACACCCTTCAGCAGCCTCCTGAGCTAAGGTTAGGAAATGATCTTTGCCCTGAGAAACTTTAGTGGAAAGTTATTTTCTACTTTGTTTTTTATTTTTATTTATTTATTTTTATTTGAGAGCGACAGATAGAGAGAACGAGGCAGAGAAAGAGAGAGAGAGAGGGAAAGAACGGGTGCACCAGGGCTTCCAGCCACTGCAAATGAAGTCCAGACGCATGCGCCCCTTTGTGAATCTGGCTAACGTGGGTCCTGGGAATCGAGCCTTGAACCTGGGTCCTTAGGGTTCACAGGCAAGCGCTTAACCACTAAGCCATCTCTCCAGCTCTCTACTTTGTTTTTAAACTGTTTTAAATGTCTGAGTTTATTCTGATATTCTTTCCTTTGTATGTGAGCTGGCATTTTCCCCTTGCCACTTATAGTACTTTTTAAACTTTAAATTAAAAAAAAATCTTATTAAATTATTTTTAGGGCTGGAGAGATGGCTTAGTGGTTAAGGCACTTGTCTGTGAAGCCTAAGAATCCAAGTTCAATTCCCCAGCACTCACAAAAGTCAGATGCACAAGGTGGCATATACATCTGGAGTTCATTCGCAGTGGCTTGAGGCCCAGGCATGGCCATTCTCTCTCTAATAAATGAATAAAAAAATTTTTTTGAAATGTTTGACAAAAGGTTACATAACCCTCCTTCCATACCTTCTGTTCTCCTCTCCCATCCCCTCCTCTACACCCACTTTCCCCTACTGGTCCCTCTTCTATATTGATGTACTTAGTGTGACTTAAGTGACTAAGTAAATGATGCATTCATGTGTGATCAGTTACATGAGATCTGAAATGATTAGGTAAAGCAATCAGGGAACAATTCCAGAATGTGTTATCCGAGTGTGCACTCAACCCGGTTCTCAGAAGATATGAATGTCCTCTGCTTGATTTTTGGGATTTTTGTTTGTTTGTTTGTTTTGGTTTTTTGAGAAAGAGTCTCACTCTAGTTCAAGCTGACCTGGAATTCACTGTGTGGTCTCAGGGTGGCCTCAAACTCACAGTGATCCTCCTACCTCTGCCTCCTGAGTGCTGGGAGTAAAGGCATGTGCCACCACTTCTGACCTGATTTTTTGGGGATTTTTTTTTGTAAAAAAAAAAAAAAAAAAAAAAAAAAAAAATATATATATATATATATATATATATATATATATATACACACATACATACATATACACATACATATACATACATATACATATACATATACATATACATATATATATATATATATATATATATATATATATTTGAGGCAAGCCCAACAGACTGCTTTTTCTATGTGAGTGTGTGTGTGACAGAGAGGAGAGAATCGGTGCACTACAGCCTCCAGCCACTGCAATCAAACTCCAGACATGTGTGCCCCATGTGCACATGTGTGAACTTGTGTGCTGCGTCACTGTGCATCTGGCTTACGTGGGATCTGGAGAGTCGAACATGAGTCCTCAGGCCTCGCAGGCAAGCACCTTAACCACTAAGCCATTTCTTCAGCCTGATTTCTTGGGATTTTGTACAAGCACGTTCGAAGTAGTTCTGTCCTCCATGTAGGCTACTCTGATGGATCTTTTTCAGAGAGCCAGAGGGATTCCTTTGTTACTGTCTTTCAGCTCTCAAGCAGGTTTTCTATGCTTTTATAAGGCGTGGCACTACAATACATATCTAAATGCCACAGTGGCTGCTAGGTCCGGCTGGCAATTCTCCAGTTGGCATTTGATTGGCTCGCTGGTTGCTCTTCTCTAGAAGCTATTTCCCAACACTCCAGCTGGGCTTCTGTGCATCATTCGATTGCTCCAGTACCCGTTTGGGGAGAGCATAAAACTTAGGTTAACTTATTCCTTGTGAACTGGGAAGCATAGGACCTCTGAACAGGTAATACTCCCTTCTTTTTTTCTTTTTTAGAAAAAATATTTATTTATTTGAGAGAGAAAGAAGAAGAAGAAGAAGAAGAGAGAGAGAGAGAGAGAGAGAGAGAGAGAGAGAGGGAGGGAGGGAGAGAAAATGAGCACACTAGGGCCTCCAGTCACTGCAAACAAACTCTAGATGCATGCATCACCTTGTGCAGCTGGCTTACGTGGGTCCTGGGGAATCAAACCTGGGTCCTTTGGCTTTGCAGGCAAGCATCTTAACTCCTAAACCATCTCTCCAGCCCCAATCTTCCTTTCTTATAACTGAAGTACTCACAGGAAGAGGAGGACATGGAATGAGGACAATAGAACGTGTCCTCTTCTGTGGAAGACCCAGGTTTGGGGGGCTGTGAGGACAGCAGGAAAGCAGGGCCCCAGGAGGTGGATCTAGGCTTAGGGAGCCTTACTCATAGCTCCTTGTTGCTTGAGCCATTTCAGCCATCAGGCAGTGCCTATTAATCTCCTATCCCCTCCCAAGCATCTCACTGATCACATTCAGGGAGGCAGAAGTAACGAGGGCTATGGAGTGAGCCCCGTGCTCATAGGGCTTGCTTTTCCTAATTTGGCTTGGCAGGCCTGGGCACAGAGGCCTAGGCAATGTCATTTCTAGGCAAGGGTCGAGGGGAAGTCCAATGTCCCCTACTTGCCCATTTACTATCTAAACTAACACTGGGTGACAGTGTCCAGAGGTTGTGGCCAAGTGGCTGTATTTCTTTCTTTTTTCCAGATGTACAACTTAGGACACAGATGTGATTTCTAGGCTCAGAAAGCATAGCTTTATGATGAAGGTGACAGAGAACAAAAGCAAAAACAAGCCGAAGAATTTTACTTACTTTTTTTTTTTGGCACATATACAATTTGTAACTAATGCAGAAATGCTAAAAATGAAATTATTCTTCCAAACTCTATGTTTAGTTCTCTCTTTCTTCTAGAGACAGAGACCATAATCTTATATGGTTTCAGGCTTATGCCCACTCAAGCAGGCACCTTTAACCACTGAGGCATCTTCCCAGCCACTAAACCCCACTCAAGTTCCTCCTCTCTGAACCCCCCAAGCTTTTCTCAGGAGCCTGACACTTCCCTTTTGAAGCTGCCTACTTGGGAGATTGCATGGCCTCCGGCGACACTCCTGTAAGCTCTGTCCTGTCCAGGACACTGCTCTTCATTCCTCTCCTGCTGGTGTTTCTTCCTTCTCTACCTTCTGAGGAGTGAGAAGGGTGGAGCAGAGGTGTGGCTGAGAGAGGAGAGGACAGTGGAGATGAAGACACCGCTCAGCAGACATTCTTCATTCTGTCACACACTGCTACGTAAGGACCACGGCTTTGGGATGTAAAAGCCAGCAATGTGCAGTCTCTCTTCTTCGGCTCCTCCATGATAATTCCCTGAGACCAATGGTGACCTCTTAGCCACGAGAAGGTGAGGAAAGGTTGGAAAATAAAAGCAGGAGGAGATTGTGTATTCATAGTTCACAATGTCACATGCACATTTTATTATCTATCTTCCGTACCTGCAGTGGATGTACCATGCTGAGCAAAAGGCTCTGGGCCAACACTAAGTGACTCACTTGGTCCAGGCTGGGATCCAGGACAGAAGGCCTGCAGGTCTTTGGTTCCCTCAGCATCCTGCAGAGAGAGGCGTGTTTGGACCAGAGCAGGCCGGATGCACTCTGGGAATCTTGTTGCACTACCCTTCTGTGGCAGTCAGGTTTGCACTGCTGGCAGAAAATACCAGACCAAGAGCAGCTTGTGAGGAAAACGGGTTTATTTAAGCTTACAGACTTGAGGGGAAGCTCCATGAAGACAGAGGACAATAGAATGATGGCATGAGCAGAGGCTGGACATCTCCTCCTGGCCAACATCAGATTGTCAATAGCAACTGGAGAGTGTGCCAAACACTGGCAAGAGGAAACTGGTTATAACACCCATAAGCCTGCCCCCCAACAATACACTCCCTCCAGGAGGCTTTAATTTCCAAATTGCCTCCAGCTGGGAACCTAGCATTCAGAACACCTAAATTTATGCGGGACACCTGAATCAAACCACCATCCCTTCCTTCCCTTTCCTTTTCCCTCTCTTCTATCCATCCTCCTTCATTCCCTGCCTCCCTCCTCTCCTCGGTAGTAACATTTACATGCACTAAGGCACATACATGTTCAATGTACAGCTCAGGGAGCTATGACCTGTGCGTTCATGCTGTCATCACCCCCGGAGCTGATCCTCTCCAACAGATCACGAGTGTCGTTTCGTAACTGAATTTGCCCATGGTGCACTCAACTTCACATTGTTGGTGGAAAACACCCGGCCACGAGCAGCTTGTAGGAGAAAAGGGTTTATTTTGGCGTACAGACTCCAGGGGGAGCTCCATGATGGCAGGGAAAATGATGGCATGAGCAGAGGGTGGACATCACCCCCTGGCCAACATCAGATGGACAACAGCAGCAGGAGAGTGTGCCAAACACTGGCAAAGGGAATCTGGCTATAACACCCATAAACCTGCCCCCAACAATACACTGCCTCCAGAAGACTCCTGTTCCCAAATTGTTACCAGCTGGGGACCCTGCATTCAGAACACATAAAGTTATGGGGGACACCTGAATTAATCCACCACAATCCCTCAGGGTCTGACTTAGATGCCAGCTGTATGTGGGGTTTCTGCTGGGAATTCTGTCGCTTCCCCCACGTTGTAAGGTTAGGAAGGATCCAGAAGTGTATGGTGCCAGCCCATAGGTGATGTTGATCCAGTCTATCCATCTGCTCGGGAAGGAAACTACGTGCCAGATGGGAGTCACATTAGATCTGTTTCAGGTTTGTTGGTCACATGCATGTCCTGCCCCAGGTGCTGCACTGACCGAAACAGGGTGTATCTCACAGTGCCTCCCTGTTTGTGGTGTGGTCTTACCTACTGAATGAAGCCCACGCAGCCTCATTTCCTGATCTTGGACTAGCACACAAAAACAAAGCAGACCAGACCAGCTGAGAACTGATAGGAAGTTGGAGATTGCAAGCCATAGTCTTTGTGGGGTTTTGTTGCTGTTTTGACATCAGATCTCATGTAGCCCAGGCTCAACTTGAAATTGTTAATGTAGCCAGGGATGGCCTTGACCTTCCTCATCCTCCTGCTTCCAACTCAAGTGCTGGGATTACCATCCTGGGCCACTACGCCCAGCTGCTGTTTGTTTGGAGATAGGATCCTGCTATGTATCGTAGTCGCTCTCAAACTTGTGACTCCTGTGGCTCAGCTTCCCAAGGCTGGGGTTAGAGACGTATACCACTGAGAGCCCACTGAGAGGGAGTGGCCTTAGGCGGAGGCAGTTAGACAGGAAGGCCCATAAGAGGCATATTGAACTTAATTCCTGTCTGCCAAGTAGTTGGTAAACAAGCGTGGCTGCTGACCACCCTGCTATCTGCAGCACATGTGGGTGGAGCTCAAGCCTCAGCCCCTTCTGGCTGCCCGGCTCCCATATATTAGCTTCTCATTCAGCCCTGGACCGGTAATGAAAAGTCCCGTTGGAGCCCACACAGGGGCTTCTTCCCCTTTTCTGGCTCCTGGGCAGTTCATCTCCCAGCACCTGAGGTTTTTTTTTTTTTTTTTTTTTTTTTTGGTTTTTCTAGGTAGGGTCTCACCCTGGTCCAGGCTGACCTGGAATTAACTATGTAGTCTCAGGGTGGCCTTGAACTCATGGTGATCCTCCTACCTCTGCCTCCCGAGTGCTGGGATTAAAGACGTGCACCACCACGCCCGGCTGACCTGAGGTTTTTAAATACTGGTAAGGTTTTGTCTTTCCCACCTGGCTGGCAGCTTAGTTTAGCTGTCAGGATGGGAAAGGATATTTTTGTTTTCCCCCAGGCCCATACACATGGGCTCTTAGACCACTTGGGTGTATCCATTTCCCCTTCTTTGGTCCATGGAATTTCCCCGCCTCTCCTGACTTCTGAATAAAAATTTTAATAATTGAGGCTGGGCATGGTGGCCTTTAATCCCAGCACTCGGGAGGCAGAGGTAGCAGAATTGCCTTGAGTTCAAGGCCACCCTGAGATTCCATAGTGAATTCCAGGTCAGCCTGGGCTAGAGTGAGACCCTGCCTTGAAAAACCAAAAACAAAACAAAACAAAGACAAAAATGTCTAATAATTAAATACCCTTCTCAGTCTTGTTTTATCCAATTCTTTGGTTAAAAACAGACATGGGGGTGGGAAATACCATGGTTTGTTGTCTGTAAGTATAGAAGTTGTCATACATGTGTATGTGTGTGTGTGTGTGAAGACATGAGCTCAGATTTGGGATTTATGTTTGAACCCTCATAAAACAAAATCCCTTCGCACCACCATGTGTGGCTTAGCCATGGCCTTTGAAAGAAGAAACCCCCCTGCCCTGCTTTTAGGTATTCCTGCAGTTGTGAGGCCCTGAGTCCTCTCAAAAGGAATTCATCCAGGAGCCCCGCTCTGAGATGCTCTTTGTCAGCTCTGGATGTCGGGTTGACCTTCCTGGAGGACATTTGGATTCTGCATTGAGTGAGCCTTCCACTTCCAGAAAGCTGATGCCTTGAAATACGACAGCGTGACAGTATATCCCCACAGACAGTCATTCACGGCAGTGACTTGAAAAACATCCAAGTGATCACCAGTAGAGCAATGAGCAAATCAACTGTGATATATAGGAAACAGATTTAACAGGGACACAAGCCCCAAAGAACTCATATGTTACACTGTCCTGGTGAGACTCCAGCCTGATTAAAGATGGTGACTAAGAGCAGCTTCCTGGCTCTTCCTTCAAAACCTCACTGCTTGGGGGGCCCTTTCTGAGTCTGTACTATCTTTTTAAAAAATATTTTTTAAGGGCTGGAGAGATGGCTTAGCGGTTAAGCGCTTGCCTGTGAAGCCTAAGGACCCCGGTTCGAGGCTCGGTTCCCCAGGTCCCACGTTAGCCAGATGCACAAGGGGGCGCACGCGTCTGGAGTTCGTTTGCAGAGGCTGGAAGCCCTGGCGCGCCCATTCTCTCTCTCTCCCTCTGTCTTTGTCTCTGTGTCTGCCACTCTCAAATAAATAAATTAAAAAAATATATATTTTTTAAAATTTATTTTTGTTTAAAAAAGAGGAGGGAGAGAGAGAAAGAAGGGAAAGAGAGAGAATGGGTGTCCCAGGGCCTCCAGACACATGCACCACCTTGTGCAGCTGGCTTACATGGGTCTTGCGCAATCAAACCCGGGTCCTCTGGCTTTGCAGGCAAATGCCTTAACCAACTGCTAAGCCATGTCTCCTGCCCTTTGTTTTTATTTTTATTTCTTTTGTGAGAGGGTCTCACTCTAGCTCAGGCTGACCTGCAATTTACTATGTAGTCTCAGGGAAACCTTGAATTTATGGTGATCCTTCCAACCTCTGCATCCCAAGTGCTAGGATTAAAGGTGTGTGCCACCACACCTGGGTATCTTTTTATAAAAATATTTATTTTATTTTCTTTGAGAGAGAGAGAAAGAAAGAGAGAATGGGTGCATCAGGGCCTCTAACCACTGCAAATAAACTCCAGATCCATGTGCCCCCTGTGCATCTGGCTTACTATCTTTCTGGTCCCTCCAACTAACCAAAGTCCTTCATATAAATTTGAACTTGACAATGAGGCTCATTCTAATTGGATGTCTAATTTGTAAAAGAGACCTGATCCATGTAGCCACATAGATTCCCCTCCTCCCTGGCGACCCTCGGAATTTTGAGGAGTGTGTGGGGGGTCACCTCTCAGCTTGGGGTCTCTGCTTTTACTCTTATTTCTACTCTCTTAAAATCAATCTTTTATAATTTATCCTTCTTTTTTAAAAAATAATTTTATTTATTTATTTGAGAGTGGCAGACACAGAGAGAAAGACAGATAGAGGGAGAGAGAGAGAATGGGCGCGCCAGGGCTTCCAGCCTCTGCAAACGAACTCCAGACGCATGTGCGCCCCCTTGTGCATCTGGCTAACGTGGGACCTGGGGAACCGAGCCTTGAACCGGGGTCCTTAGGCTTCACAGGCAAGTGCTTAACCTCTAAACCATCTCTCCAGCCCTAATTTATCCTTCTTTATGTTTATGTTTATAATTTTTTTGTTAATATAAGACAAGAATTTGAGATTTGAGAACCACTGGCTTGGGGTGTTCTAAGCCCATTCAGAACTCAGAGAGGTATTGTTAGCTCTCAACCCCATAACACTGGAATGGGTATTAAAATAAAAAGGGCAGAAGCTATATCTCACTGTTACCATTCGTTATCTCTTGGGCTAGCCCCTTTATTTATAGCTTTCATATTTTAGTATTCACTGAATTAGGTGATTAGACTGAGTTACTTTTTGTTTAGCCCAGGCTGACCTGGAGTTCACTCTCTAGCCACAGGCTGGCCTCAAACTCACAGCATTCCTCTAACCTCAGTTTCCTGAATGCTGAGACTAGAGGTACAAATGCCCAGCCAGACTATATTACTCTTGAAATCAGAAAAACTGTACAACTATATCCCTAGCCCTGTTTTTGTTTAAGAAAGGTGAAGATGTCTTTCGACTGGCGGGAGTAGAATATATTTTCTCTGTAATTGCCTCCCAGGTTAGGCTAGTGATAGGGGTGCTCCTCAAGAGAAGAGAACAAGTAAACAAGTAAACAAGTAAAATGGAGGGGCATTCTTTATCCCAGGGCCCAAAGTGGAGGCGGTGGGCGATGACACCAGGAACCCCGCCTCCTGGCACTCACACCCATGAAGCCTTCTCCTTTTGGGTGTGGTGGGACATGTGTCTTGCTTCTAAGGGAGAGACTCCTGCAGAATTACAGTTACGTCTCTTCCAAGATCAGCTTACAAAAGCCCATGGTTTCCTTCTTGTAGCACTCTCTGTCCTTTGCTCTCTTTGATGAAAGCAGCTGCCTTGTGGAGAGTTACACACTTTTTTAAAAATTTAAATTATTTAATAATTGCACTGCAATGATTTATTTATTTTAATTATTATTGCACTGCAAACAAACTCCAGGCGCATGTGCCACCTTGTGCATCTGGCTCATGTGGGTACTGGGGAATCAAACCTGGATCCTTTGGGCTTGTAGGCATGTGCCCTAACTGCGAAGCCATCTCTCCAGCCCCAGGGATGCACTCTTGAGAGGTCTGTTAAGGATGAAAGGCAGCCCTTGGGCCACAGCCAGCAGGCACAGAAGCCCTTAGCCCTACAACCTGTGGACAGGCAATACTGCTTTCTTGGCCCTTGAGCAAGGGTAGCTTCCAGCTCCAGTCATGATTGTATCCTTGAGGAAGACCCTTATGATTGTGTCCCTTAACTGGAGGACCCAGCCTATCTGGGCCAAATTCCTGACCCATAGCAACTATAGAAAGCAATACAAAGCTGGGCATGGAGGCACATGCCTTTAATCCCAACACTTGGGAGGCACAGGTAGGAGGATTGCTCTGAGTTCGAGGCCACCTTGAGACTACATAGGGAGTTCCAGGTCAGCCTGGGCCAGAGTGAGACCCTACCTCAAAAAAAAAAAAAAAAAAGCAATACGTTGTTTTAAGTCTCTAAGCCTCTAAATGTTCTGGTAGTGTAGCAGAGGATAAATGCTAAAGTGGGAGGCTAAACGCAATAATATGACATGCACATTCATTGCTGTGTGTATTAGAATCCCGCTTCTGGGGTCTGGGGAGATGGCTCAGATGTTTAAGAGCACTTGTCACTTAAGCATGAAGGCCTGAGACTCCCCTCAAGTTTGATTCCACTAGCACCTGAAGAAAAAAAATGAATGTGGTTATGGATATCTATAACCCAAGACCTATGGGGACAGAGACTAGAGAATCACTGGGGTCCACTGACCAAAAATGGCAGCTCTGGGCTGAGGGAGAGACTTCGTTTTGAGGAGGAGGCACCTAACGCTCTCCTCCAGCCTCTCCACGTGTGCACGGTACGTGTGCACCTTTACACGTTCATGCACACACCACACCACACATTACCCTGGCCTCACACACATGCAAAAAATTTTTTTTTTTTTTGCATCTGAGAGCATTTCTTATTCACTCCTAGATCCTGTAGTTATCTACAATGCCTACAGTTACAGTGAAGTCACTCTATTGGTAAGGTGGGATCCGACCTTCTCCCAGCTGACTGATCCAGAAGAAACAACCAGACCTTAGACTTTGGAAGCAGAAGCAAGGGGGCGAAGTCAGTTTGGTTTGCATGCCTGATCTCCAAGGAGTGGCCCTTAGGAAGCTTCTGGCAGGTAAGCTTTGCATGTGACTGGTAAAGGGGAGGAGGCTGGTTGGTGGCAAGAGCAGGAATGGAGCAGGCCTGCAGAAGAACAGCTTTCAGACTGGCATGTGAAAGTCAGGTGGGTTTTGGTATCACAGACCACCTTGAGGTCACCAACTGTGACAGTTTGATTCAGCTGTCCCTCAGAAACTTATGTGTTCTGAATCCTAGGTACTCAGCTGGAGGCAATTTGGGAATTGGAGCCTCCTGAAAGGCAGTGTATTGTTGAGGGCAGGCTTACCGGAATTATAATCAGCTTCCCCTTGCCAGTGTTTGGCATATTCTCCTGCTGCTGTTGTCCACCTGATGTTGGGCAGAGGGTGATGTCCACCTTCTGCTCATGTCCTGTTTTCCCATGTCATCATGGGGCTTCCTCTCAAGTCTGTAAGGCTAATTAAACCCTTTCCTCCCACAAGCTGCCTTTGATTGGGTGTTTTCTGCTAGCAATGTGAAACTAACTGCCAAACCATTTATTTAGATTCCATGAGTTGCATTAATTAAAGCACAACTGTGTGGCATGAATGGCATCCCGGGAGCTGGGCTATGATGCAGTGTTGCTTCTGGTTGGTAATAAGACTGTAAAGGTTAAGGCCAAATCTTTGGGTATTGAATGTAATTTAGAACAGGAATAGCATGTGTGCTGTGATCTGGCCCTTGGAAACCCACCACAGCCACCACCACTAATTATCATGGTCTACCTTCATGCTCAGCCTGTCACTGTAGCGGAAACTTTGTCCGGATAGTTCCCTTCCCAGCCACAGCTGTCAGATGTCTTTGCTAAGTGATTGCATGCCAGGTGCAGATGCTGTCCCTCTGGTCACAGTAAACACTGGTATTGCATCCAAGTTAAGGAAATTGCTTGCTTGTGATTCCAAGGACCAAGTAAATTTGGAAACAGTCTTCAAACACTTGGTCATACCCTAGTGTCAGTTAATTAACTTAACACCAGTCATGAACTGCATTTTTCTTAATGGTGCGATGTCTGATAGCATTGCTTCCCCACGGTGGTTTCTTTGCTGCTCCTTTCTATTAGACAAGTTCTCAAAGAGTCTTTAGAACCCAGTGAGGCTGGGGGCTCATGCCTTTAATCCCAGCAACTGGGAGGCAGAGGTAGGATTGCCATGAGTTCAAGGCCAGCCTGGGACTACATAGTAAATTCCAGGACAGCCTGGGCTAGAGCAAGACCCTACCTTAAAAAGAAACAAAAACAAAACAAACAAACAAAAAACAACTCAGTAGAACTCAGTGAGATGAGTATATTTTATTTTATAGCTGATTCCTGACAATCACCCTAAGAGACGTAATCTCTCCAGCCACTACTTGGTATCACTTTTTCTTTCACTATTATATCCTCAGAATATTATTTCCTCAGGATTTTAGTGCTGTCTGTGTGTCTTTTTCTTAGAATCTAGGGTCAACCTTAAAAAAAAAAAAAAAGCCACCAAATTAAGTCTACAGGACTTCTCCCCTTACCACCTCTTTGGGGGATTAAACCTAGGGCCTCATGCATGCTGGTGAGCTCTCCACCACTGAGCTGTATCCCCAGTCCCTCTATGGGACTATGGCACTTTATTTATTTTGTTTGAGGAGACAGGGTATGGTAGCTTGAATGCAAAATGTCTTCAATTGCTTCATGTGTTTGCCATTAAGCCTCATAATCAATTCCCCAGCTGGTGGAGCCTCGGTGGAAGAGGGGTTTCACTGGGGATGGACCTTGAGACTTGATGGTACAGCCCTCCCCAGCCAGCGCTACCTAGCTCACTCTTTCTGCTTCCTCCCAGATCATGTGACTCGCTGCTCTGCTCTTACCATGTTTTCACATGATGAAACTTCCCCTCGAAACTGAGCTGAAATGAATTCTTTCCCTCCATAAACTGCTTCTGGTTGGCTGTTTTTGTTCCAATAAGGTTCAGTGTTACACAGGGAATCATGTAGCTCAAGATGGCTTGGAACTGACTGTGATGCTCCTAACCTCAGTCTCCCCAGTGCTGGCATAGAGGCATGTGCCACCCTGCCAGTTTTATGGCTCTGTGCAGCGCTGTGGCTCAAACCCAGGACTTGACACATGCTAGGCAGGCGCTCTACCAACTGAACCACATCCCTAGCTCTGATGATGTCTATGGAAGATAGTTTAGTAACATCTCTCAGAATATTAAGGATATTCTTTCATCTAAAAATTTTACTCAATTTACTAGTAGGCTTGATCATATATAAACTGACTTCTATACAATGTTATTCACATTAACATTTTGTTGTTGTTGTTGTTTTGAGATAGGCTCTCTCTCTAGCCCAGGCTGACCTGGAATTCACTATGTAGTCTCAGAGTGGCCTTGAACTCACAGCGATCCTCCTACCTCTGCCTCCCCAGTGCTGGGATTAAGGGCGTGCACCACCACACCCGGCTACATAGCATTGTTGGTAATTGCAAAAGCTGTGAAACTGCCTAAGTGAGTAGGGCAATTGATATATAGGCACATTTTATTATATAAAAGAACATTATGCAACCATTAAAAAGAATAAGGATGTTTTTATATGGATAGGAAATTATTAAATATATACACATTATGGAAAAGGTATATGTTAGAATCTACATACAGGGGATATATAGAAATTATTTCTAAGTACAGACATTAGGGCAACTAGGATAGTAGGGAGAATTATCACAGTATATACTTGTTTAACCTTTTAAATGTTAAACCATATGAACAAATTACTTGAATAAATAAAAATTAAAATGAAATAAAATTTTTGGTCAAAGAAGACAGTGATCAAGTTGAATAAAATCTAGCCTAGGCTGACCTGGACTTCACTACGTAGTCTCAGGTTAGCCCTGAATTCACAGGGATCCTCCTACCTCAGCCTTCCGAATGCTGGGATTAAAGGCCTGTGCTACCACGCCCAGAGAAATACAATCTTAACTTAGAGTTGGCTATGCAATCCGGATTCGATTTTGGGGTAAACAAAATAAAGCATGTTATTCAGTGGTTTTGTCCATTATGGCATTGGGTTGACATGATTACAGAAGGAAGTATAGTCAGGAAGGAGACACAGCAGTGGTGACTTCAGGACTCACAGGTTCTAGTAGAAACGTCAAGATATTGTGCCCCGCAGAGCAGCTACATGCTATGGTAGACATCATGGGATCCATAGAAGCCTGGATTTGTTGTTTTTGAGAGGTGTGCGAGAGGGGGTTCTCATGTATCCTAAACTGGCCTGGAGCATGTGTAGCTGAAAATGACCATAAACTTTTTTGTTTTTCTTTTTAGTACTTTTAAATTTTATTTATTTACTTAAGAGAGGGAGAGAGAGAGAGAGAGAAAGAGAGAGAGAGAAAGAAAGAGAATGAGAGAATGGAATGGGCATGTCAGGGCCTCTGGCCACTACAAATGAACTCCAGACTTGTGCATTTGGGGTTCTGGGGAATTAAAGCTGGGTCCCTTAAGCTTCGCAGGTAAGTACTTTCGCCGCTAAGCCACCTCTCCAGCTCAATCTTGAACTTTTCATACTCCTGCTTCTACCTCCCAAGTGTTCAGATGATAAGGTATGTGCCACCACACCCATTTTACTGGGTACTGGTGATCAAACCCAGGGCTTTGTGCATGCTAGGCAAGGTAAGTCATGTCCATTTGTGTGTTAAAACTTAGGGAAGTTTGAGAGAGAAACACGTGATGTAACCAGATACAGCTTATGTTTACTATGCTTAAGAGCGTCCAGGGATCCCAAATGAAGGAAAACAAACCTGAAAGCAAAGTAGGCCCACGTGTCCATGCCGGACCTTGGTCGTGGTGAGACAGCGCCACCTAGAGGCAGACCCCACCGGGCTGGCTGCGGCTTTGCAGGCGGCCCTGGACCTTGACTGGACAAGCCCAAGTCCACAGGACGTTCTGACCTTGGGTTTTCCTATGTCCTACCAGGAATGCTGAGCGGAGAGAAGAGAGACACGTGGTGGGAACACAGAGAAGTCGGCCGCACACCCCTTTCGTTCTAAAACGTTCAAAGAGACTGATTTGATTTATTTCCTTCCCAAGAGGGTTAATGACTGTCCCTAAGGCTAGACGGCCTTAAAGAAACACCAGGGCCCGGCGTGGTGGCGCACGCCTTTAATCCCAGCACTCGGGAGGCAGAGGTAGGAGGATCGCCGTGAGTTCGAGGCCACCCTGAGACTCCATAGTGAATTCCAGGTCAGCCTGGGCTAGAGTGAAACCTTACCTCGAAAAACCAAAAAGAAAAAAAAAGAAAAAAGAAAGAAAGAAACACCAGGGGCAGACTAGCCAACAACTCCAGTGATTGATGTACTTCCCTCAGCTCAGAAGGTCTTGGAAGAACAGAAGCCATGTGGGGCGTCCTCTCATAGGACAATTCTTTTTTTAAAACCAAGTTATTTTATTTACAGTGAACATATCATTCCATTTTAAAAAATTTATTAGTTATGTAGCCAGTGTGTATACAGCCATGTTGGTACCATCGTTCTCCTCCCTTCATAGACAATTCTTGCTGACTAGCCAACACCTCATTACTGAAGCCGACCCAAAATGAACCCAACATGGCTCAGGGAAATTTTGCGGAAGAGGGGGTGGAAAGAATGTCAGAGTCAAGCGTTGGGTCATGATATGCAGAGACATTTTCCCTACCCATAACTGGGGGCTAACTCCACAATGCATGACCCATATACCTCAACAAGGAGGGGCCGGGGGTAGCGGGGAGAGGGGAGGGCAGGGAGGAGGCTAACAATGGTACCAACTTGACTGTATTTACTGAGTACAAAACTAATTAATAATAATAATAATAAAGCCTATTCTGAGCAAAGACACAAATTGCTGTGCTTCTATAAGATGTCTCTGTTGATATCAAGTCCGGTGTTTTCCTTTGATTTTTCTTTTTCACTTTCCTTATATTTTTTAGTTATTTTTTAAATTTTTTTTTAAAAATTTATTTATTTGAGAGCGACAGACACAGAGAGAAAGACAGATAGAGGGAGAGAGAGAGAATGGGCACGCCAGGGCTTCCAGCCTCTGCAAAGGAACTCCAGACATGTGCGCCCCCTTGTGCATCTGGCTAACGTGGGACCTGGGGAACCGAGCCTCGAACCGGGGTCCTTAGGCTTCACAGTCAAGTGCTTAACCGCTAAGCCATCTCTCCAACCCTAGTTATTTTGTCTGTAAGGTAAAGTTGTATGTAAATATACCAAGTTCTAGTTAAGGCCAGTCATCTTTGAAGCTTGGCTAATGATACGAGATGGCCATTCTGTTCTTTGTTCTTGCTAAGTGGTTATAACAGAAGCAGTTTAGACTTAAAATACGTCATCTATGAAAAAGCCAAATACAGGGAGTCTACTGAATGAGGTAAGAGGAAAGGTCTGTAATACACATAACTCCACCAGAACAAAGTGGCGAAGTCTGAGCCTCTTGAAGCCTGTGGTTTGATGATTTGCTTTTTATTTCACATGTGTATGTGTTCACCAGTTCCATACCGCTGCAACTGATCGCCTGTACAGCTTCATGTGGGTGGCTGGGGAATTGAACCTGAGCCAGCACTTCCCTAGTCCCTTGCTTTTAAAAATATTGTTTATTTTTCTGTGTGACTCTTAGTGTTTTTTTTTTTTTTAAACATATATAGTTGAGAGAGAAGGGGAAAGAGGGAGAATGGGCGCAACAGGGCCTCTAGCTGCTGCAAACGAACTCCAGACACATGTGCCACTTTGTGCATCTGGCTTACATAGGTCCTGGGGAATTGAACCTGGGTCCTTTATCTTTGCCTCTTCAGCAATTTTCTACCAGTGTGCACCACCACAACTGGCCTAAGGACTTTTTAACCACTGAGCCAACTCCTCAGCCTCTCCTAATATTTTTTTTTAATTTTTATTTATTTATTTGAGAGGGACAGAGAGAGAGAGAGAGAGAGAGAGAGAGAGAGACAGACAGACAGACAGAGAATGGGCACGCCAGGGCCTCCAACCACTGCAAATGAACTCCAGACGCATGCGCCCCCTTGTGCATCTGGCTAACGTGGGTCCTGGGGAGTTGAGCCTTGAACCGGGGTCCTTAGGCTTCACAGGCAAGCACTCAACCACTAAGCCATCTCTCCAGCCCTCTCCTAGTATTTTTTTAAAAGAAAATTAAAAGTTATCAACCCTTCCTGTGGTGGTTTGATTCAGGTGTCCAACATAAACTTAGGTGTTCTGAATGCTAGTGTGGTGGTTTGATTCAGGTGTCCCCCATAAACTTAGGTGTTCTGAATGCTAGGTTCCCAGCTGATAGAGATTTGGGAATTAATGCCTCCTAGAGGGAGTGTATTGTTGGGGGCAGGCTTATGGGTATTAAAGCCACTTTCCCCTTGCCAGTGTTGGGCACACTCTCCTGTTGCTGTGGTCCATCTTATGTTGGCCAGGGGGTGTTGTCCACTCTCTGCTCATGCCATCGTGAAGCTTCCCCTCCAGCCTGTAAGCCAAAATAAATCTCTTTTTCCCAGAAGCTACTCTTGTTGGGTGATTTCTACCAGCAATGCGACCCAGACTGCAACTGCTAGGTTCCCAGCTGATGGAGATTTGGAAATTAAAGCCTCCTGGAGGCAGTGTATAGTTGGGAGTGGGCTTATGGGTGTTATAGCCAGTGTCCCCTTGCCAGTGTTTGGCACACTTTTCTGTTGGTATTGTCCACCTGATGTTGGCCAGGGGTGATGTCCACCCTCTGCTCATGCCATTGTTTCTCCCTGCCATTGTGGAGTTTATCCCTCAAGCCTGTAAGCTAAAATAAACCTCCTTTTCCCCCACAAACTGCTCTTGGTTGGGTGATTTCTACCAGCAATGTGAACCTGCCTGCAACACACCCCCTCAAAAAAAAAAAAAAAAATATATATATATAAAGAAAACAAAGCTCATGATATAGGCTTAGGATGTAGTTCTGTTGGCAAAGTGCTTGCCTAGAATGCACAAAGCCCCGGCACCCCCCCATATATTGGGCATTATGGCATACGCCTGTAACCTCAGCACTCCAGAGGTGGAGACAGGAAAACCAGGAGATCAAGGTCAGTCTGGGTTACATGAGACCCTGTCTCAAAAAAACGAAACAGGGCTGGAGAGATGGCTTAGCAGTTAAGCGCTTGCCTGTGAAGCTGAAGGACCCCGGTTCGAGGCTTGATTCCCCAGGACCCACGTTAGCCAGATGCACAAGGGGGCGCACACGTCTGGAGTTTGTGTGCAGTGGCTGGAGGCCCTGGCACGCCCATTCTCTATGTGTCTCTCTCCCTCTCTCTCTCTGTCACTCTCAAATAAATAAATTAAAAATGAACAAAAAATATTAAAAAACAAAACAAAACATGGGGCTGGAGAGATGGCAGTCAAAAGACCCAGGTTCGATTCCCCAGCACCCACATAAAGCCAGATGCACAAAGGGCACAAGTGTCTGGAGTTTGTTTGCAGTGCCCATTTTCTCTCTCTCTCTACTTCTTTTCTCTCTCTCAAATAAATAAATGAAATATTTAATAAAGCATATAGATCTGGGTGTGGTGGCACATGCCTTTAATCCCAGCACTTGGGAGGCAGAGGTAGGAGGATCTACCTTGAAAAACCAAAAATAACCAAAAAAACCCCCAAACCAAAACAAAAAACAACAAAAAAAAACCAAAAATACCTCATGAAAAAATTGCTATATACTTCTCCTGACTTGTCAGCTTTTGTTGTTGTTGTTATTGTTTATTTTTATTTATTTGAGAGCGACAGACAGGGAAAGAGGTAGATAGATAAGAGAATGGGAACTCTAGGGCCTCCAGCCACTGTAAATGAACTCCAGATACATGTGCCACCTTGTGCATCTGGCTTACCTGGGTCCTGGGGAATCGAGCCTCAAACCAGGGTCCTTAGGCTTCACAGGCAAGTGCTTAACTGCTAAGCCATCTCTCCAGCTCCTACCTGTCAGCTTTTGCTCTGTAAAGGGCTTCAGATTGTTTTCACCTTTTAGCAGTATCCAAGTACCAAGGTTTGAAAACCCATCCTCATCTGTCCTACAAACATCTTTACTTCCCCAAGCACCAGACTTGAGAAAGCAACCTGGTGTAACTACAGTTAAGGCAGAAGTGAGCGAGTTAGCATCTGTTCTGAGCTTCAGGTCTGGAAAGTACTCAATAAAGGGTGGCTCTTGTGCTTCCATCCACCTACTCTGAGAATCTGGCTTTTGAAAAATTTAAAAAACATCATTACTTTCACAAACCAGGATGCCTGCTGTTTGCATTTTATCTGGTTATATTATATTTACATAAATTCAGTGCAACTCTGGGTTATATAGACGAAGGCTGCTGATGTGTCGATAAGAACATATTAGGAATGAACAATAAGAAACCTGACAATTTTTTGTTTTTTGTTTCTTTTTCAAGGAAGGGTCTTGCTCTAGCCCAGGTTGACTTGGAATTCATTATGTAATCTCAGGATGGCCTCAAACTCAAGGCAATCCTCCTACCTCTCACTCCCAAATGCTGGGACTAAGGGCAAGTGCCGCCACACTTTGCAGAGACCTATTTAAATAAAAGATCAAAAATACGGAAATAACCCGCAATGCTTTCCTTAAAACATTTGATTTTTCCTATTCTTTCTTGCTGTTGTAACGGGTGAGACCAAGTGACAACTAAGTGACTTTTTAAAATAATTTTCACTGTTTAGCATCTTACTTAATGCTAAAACCACAAGCGTGAATTAAACCTTTCTCTTCTACTGTTTGTCACTTGTACCTTCTGTACTTTCTGCCCTTGCAAGGCCTCGCAGACCGGTGAGTTTCACTGTAGGCTGGTCTACTCTGTTCTTACTGCTCTCCCCACACTAAGTTACAGTCAAATGATAACTGTAGGACATTAAAACTTGAAAGCACCAAAGTCCTACTTCCCGATTCAGTTGAAAGCAGACCCAGATGGTATTCTTTCATACACCCCTTACAATTCTGACCACGTAACTGTTTTAAGAGAATCGTTAGTTGGCACCATCTACATGTCACCTTTGAGAAGGTTCCCTGAAGACTTTATACTTCAGATGACCGTTTCCTAAATGAAGTTGTTACCTAGGAACTAAAGCTACTTCCCCTTTTTCTTGGTGGCGTGGGATTGAACTGTGGACCCTGCTTATGTTAGCCAAGAGCCCAGCACTGCACTACAGCCCCATCTTTGGTTTTTAAAGATAGGCTTGTGTTACGGAACCCAGGCTTGAGCTTGCTGGGTAGGTCAGACTGGCTCATTATCTGCCTCAGCCTCTTCAATGTCAGGAGTCTCACGCTAGGCTATTTTCCCTTTAAAGAAAGATGGAAGTGATCCTTTTATTGGTTCATAAGCATGATGATTGGGTGTCCACATGCTTAAGTGAAGTGTGCCTCCCACAAACTTTGTTCTGCGCTGGCACATTACCTGTCTGACGTGAAAACACAGACACACACACACTCACACACACACACACACACACACGAACGAAAGATGGAAGAGGAAATGGAGAGATGACTCCATGGATACATTAAGTTGCTTTGCTGAGTTTGGACCACCAGCACCCATGTAAAGCTGAATGATGTGAGAGATGCCTGTAATCCCAGTGGGTCCCTTATGAAAAGGGAGCTGGAGACAAGTGTTTTCCAGAAGCTCACAGGCCAGCTAGTCTTGCAAATGCAGCAGTGAGTGAGTGACCTTGTCTGAAACTGAAGATGAGGACATCCAAAGTAGTCCTCTGACCTCCACATAAGAGCTGTGTGTTGGCACTAACTGGAAACCCCAGTGCTGGGGAGATGGAAACCCCTGGGGGGGTGGTGTCACTGACCAGCCACTCTAACCTACTTGGTAAGCTCTAGGCCAGTGACCATCTCAAAAAACCTGGCTGGTGCTTGAAGCATGACGCCCGAGCTTGTCCTCTGGCCTCCACACCAGCACACGAACATGCCAAATGGAGGAAACAAGGTAGGAGTGGTAGTACTCGCTTGCATCCCAGCACAGGAAGCTGCAGCAAGGGAGTCACTGAGTTTCAGGCTAGCTTGCACTACAGAGCAAGACTGTCTCAGGAAGAAACCAAAAACTGGTAAGATTAAAGTAAAGGGGGTGGTAAGTGAAGAACCACTTCTGTGCGAAAAGACCCTCTGGGCACTTACCTACTTTTCCCACAGGGGGAGTGTCGGTTACTACAACCTGGACAAACAGCCAGGATGCATCAGTCGAAGCAATTTTCAGCTAGTACCACCCTGGTTCAACTCCTATGCTGTACTGCTTGTTACATTTTTACTATTCTTCTAGAGGAAAGCTGACAGGCTGACGGATTTTTGAACACAACTTCTCTTGTGAGTAGAGATGATGAAACTCCAGAACTGTCACTAGCACTTCAGTCATGGAAGTGGAACTGAGGATCTATGACAAAGCCCTGCACTCTTCCCTTTGTACTTTAAAGTGGGTAGGCTATCTTGACTCGACCACCTCTACTGCGGACTGCTTGGCTTCTAAGTCACAGAAAAAGCTTTCACAGCTTTAACTTAGAAATTTAGCTAGGTTCAGTTGTAGGCAGACAGAAGCTGCTCTATAGATACATATAAGGGAGGACAAAACTGTAGCTGCTCAGTGGACCCACCAGCATGGAGGACTAAGCAGTCTCCTGAAGGCTTTGGCTGGGCTGACGTCAGTGTTCCCTCTTCTTGCTCCCTCCACGATTTGTATAGCTTGCAGTTTTGTAAATCCTATCTACATATATGATGGCAGTACCATTAGGATGCCTTTCTTCTTAAGTGGATATACATTTGTAAGAATTTGAGTAAGAAAAATAAATTATTCAACACTGACAATTTATTTTCTGGTTTATCATTTTTACAAAACAGAACAAAACAAAAAGTAGATATCAAAAACAGCAAAGAGTTTGTAGAATTTCTGCACCAGTTCCCATACAAGTCAGTGACTGAGACTGGCATTTTAAGTAAACACTAACACAAGCTGGTTCCCTCTTGGCCGCATGTGTCTGGGTGGGTTGTTTTGGAACTACTGTGCAATAATAACTTTTTGTAAGCACCGGTCATTTTTTGAGAACCAATTTGGTTTGTCCAACAAAGTAAACAATTTTTCAGTGTGGCATTTTTGCTTTTTAAAAAAACACTGAGCTGAAACACAGAGCATGTATTTGTTTGGATCTGAACCAATTTTCTGGGATCCCAATTACCTGAAGAACACTGAAGACATTCATAGGGCATATTAAATGGCATATAAATACTTGTATAAATGTTTAAGGCAGCTACTGTATTTCTAAAGAAAGTAGTATTTCATTCAGAGGCTGCCTAGAATTTGAATTATACCATAGTTTCTGAGTCCTTTCAGATTTGTATTAGTTTCCCCAAATGGAGCCACATTATCGGAACAAAGTTTGATGTTCACATCAAACAGACTCTGACATTTTATAAACATGTTTGTGTAGAGCGCTTGCTCTGTACCCTGGGTGGCCATGAAGAGATGGTGAGGCCAGGAGACAAGTGACACTGAAAGGAAGCAGCACACTTACATTCAGCATCATCAGGCAGAAATAAAGCTGGAAACTGGGAGTGGAGTTCATCCACCTGTTCTTGAAACACATTTTGCTTAAATAATGGAAGCATGGTCCAGTTATGCAATGTAAATAGCTGCCAGTCTGAATAAACAAAACAAAACACAATTTCCTGACTACCAATGAGTTAGGAAACTGGTTTCAAATTCTGATCAGATCCCTCAGTATCAGCCAAAAATAAATCACAAAAATCAACCAGTATGAGTTAAAAAGTGCACAATTAAACATGTATATAAATTTCAGACTGGCATCCACATCATTGAAATGGCTATGAAAGGATGATACACTCCTATTGAAATAATATTTCCTCTATATTATCCAAATTTTCATTAAAGGAAAATGGATATGTAATTTTCTTCTGTACAGATATGAAAAAGGAAGCAAGAAGGCAAAGCTGAGAGAAAGAGACGCTACCCACAGGGCAGCGGTGGCATTTGGTCATTTTGGTCTTTGTACCAGCAGCTCCCACTCCTGTGACTGATGTCCAGTTCCGGCTGGACTATGACTACACAGTTTTCCTTGCAGTCAAAACGCGGACGATAGACCCTACTCCTCCAGCAGCGAGTGCCTGCAAGAAAGCAAATGTATGTTCACAAGATCACCAAGGGTCAAGCAAAACACTGTGAGCTCACTACAGTTACTAAGTACTTCTTGAGTACCTGTTATGTGGGAGGCACTGACCTTGGCACTAGTAAGTAACAATAAGACAAACCTGTCAACACCCCCGCCCTGTGAGCTTATATTCTAGGACCCTGTTTCCAAATTAGGTCTTGAATCGTCTGTAGCACAATGTTCTTAAATTAGGACAGTCTGTGTATCCCACTCTCACCACAGACAGAAATTTAAATTGGGACAAGTCACTCCAACTTCCATTTAGACAGTCTGATGTCTTTTCTTTTTTCCCAAGGTTAAGAAGATACTTAAGAGCTAAGAAGTTTACAAACTCTAAACCTGACTCTTTTAACTTGAAACACTGATAGGAGTATTAGGAATTGGAAGCTGTAGTTTATTTCTGTTCAAAAAGTACTTTCTCGGGCTGGAGAGATGGCTTAGCGGTTAAACACTTGCCTGTGAAGCCTAAGGACCCCGGTTCGAGGCTCAGTTCCCCAGGTCCCACGTTAGCCAGATGCACAAGGGGGCGCACGTGTCTGGAGTTCGTTTGCAAAGGCTGGAAGCCCTGGCACGCCCATTCTCTCTCTCTCCCTCTATCTGTCCTTCTCTCTGTGTCTGTCACTCTCAAATAAATAAATAAATAAAAATTTTTAAAAAAAGTACTTTCTTAAGCTGGGTGTTGTGGCACACACCTTTAATCCCAGCTTGTGGGAGGCAGAGGCAGGAGGACTGCCATGAGTTCCAGGTCCCCCCCACCCTAGACTACATAGTGAATTTCAGGTCAGCTTGGGCCAGAGTGAGACCCTACCTCAAAAAACCAAACCAAACAAACAAATCAACTTTCTCAGTACTACTGTATGTGAGTACTGTGCTGGATTGCACCATACTCTGATCGACTAGGAGGAGACAGAAATTTTTAATATGCACAAAAAGGTAAGAGTCATGCTTCGGGTGCTACAGAGGCACAGAAAGGGCAGGTATATACTCAGGCTGACATCAGAGCAATGTTTCAGGCTAGACTTCCCAGAGAAAAATAAAACATGATACAGAGAAGATGGACTGATACCAGAAAACCATGACAAACACAGAGGAGTGAGACAGGACAGGGCATTTAGGGAAAAGACTGCACTACTATACCCAAGAAAAGCATGGCATGGAAAATGAAACCATACCTGGAAACATGGGCCTACAAACATAACTTCATGTTTTAAAGACAGCATTCTGGGGAGTGGGTGGAGGACAGATTTGAGGAAGGTGGAAGGGAGATCAACTAGGAAGCGCTAGCAACAATTGCGGGATGCATGGGGACACCTTGGTTGGGTGGACTTGAGGGACTGGGGTCTGAGAAGGCTGCTCAATGGGGAAGGGTACTTGCTACACAAGCATGAAGACATAAGCTCAAGCCCTAGCACCACACAAAAGCTGGGCATGGCTGTGTATACCTGTACCCAGTGCTGAGGGTGGTGGAGACTGGAAGATTACTGGGACTTGTTGGTCAGCCAGGGCAACTGAAAAACACCTCGCTCCAGAATCAGTGAGAGACTCATCTTGTTTTGCAAAAGCAAAAATTAGATGGAGGACACCTGCCATGACATGCATATCTGCCCACACGTGCATACACAATGCATACATACTACATCACCGCCCCCCCGCCCTTGCAGAACCTCAAAGATTGGCAAACACTTGTCACTGGTGTGAAGATGAAGAGAAGACTGAACCAGGCATGGTAGTGCACACTGAGGCAGAGGGAGGATTGCCATGACTGAGGCCACCCTGAGATGAAAGTCCAGGTCCGCCTGGGCGGGGGGGGGGGGGGAGGGGGGAGTGTGTGTGGGGGGGGACGAGGGGAGAGGGAGGGAAAAGAAATGAAGACTGACCGCACACCACCAATTTTCTCACCTACAAAGTAGTTTTCCTTTCTTGTATTTTTTTTAAGATTTATTTTTATTTGTGTGTGTGTGTCTGTGAGAGAGAGACAAAGAGAGAGAGAGAGAAAGAGGGAGAGGGAGGGGGTTGAATATGAATATGAATGGGTGCACCAGGGTCTCTAGCTTCTGGAAATGAACTCCAGACACATGCACCACCATGTACAGCTGGGTGGGACCTGGAGAATCAAACATGCGCTTTACCTGTATTGTTTGTTTCTCTGAGGTAGGTTCTCACTTTAGCCCAGGATGACCTGCAACTCACAGTGATCCTCCTACCTCTGCCTCCCAAGTGCTAAGATTAAAAGTATGTACCATGACAGGCCCCTTTTCCAATGTATGTATGTATGTATGTATATATGTATGTATGTATGTATGTGTGTGTGTGTGTGTATGTGTGTACACACACACATATTTTTTAAAGAGGGAGGTAGGTAGAGAATGGGCACACCAGGGCTCCCAGATGTTGCAAACAAACTCCAGACACATGTGCCACCTTGTACTCCTGGTTAATATGGGTCCTGGGGAATTGAACCTGGGTCCTTTGGCTTTGCAGGCAAGCATCCCAACTGCTAAGCTATCTCTCCAGGCCCTTTCCAGTATTTTTTTTTTTAATGATAATTAAGTGAGTTAATATTTATAAATATCTTGCTGGGGGTGGTGGTGGCACATGCCTTCAAACCCAGCACTCGGGTAAGCTGAAGTAGAAGGACTGCCATGAGTTTGAGGCCAGCCTGAGCTAGATTGAGACCCTGCTTAAAAAGCAGCTGGGTGTGGTGGTACACATCTTAAATTCCAACACTTGGAGGTTGAAGTGGGACTGCTGTGAGTTTGAGGTTAGTGTGAGCTACAGAGTGAGTTCCAGGTCAGCCTGGGCTAGAATGAGACTGCTTTAAAAAATCTTTGAAGAATGTCTGGACTACTGAAGTTCCCAGTTGATACTATGAACTTGAGGTTATACCAGACCTAAGTTTGCTTGAGTTTTAAAGGCGGCTATTCACATATAAATTGAAGATAACAAAATGCTTATAGGGCAGAGGAAGTGGCTCAGTGGGTACAGTGTTTGCTATGCAAGCATGAGCACTGAGTCTGGCTTCCACTGCCTACGCAAAGTCAGATGCTATACTTGGCTTCTGTAATCTCAGTGTGCCTATGAGGAGATGGGAAGCAAAGAAGGAGAATTTCTTGGCAGCTTGCAGACCAGCTAGGCTG
The DNA here is from genome assembly GCF_020740685.1 of Jaculus jaculus. Taxonomy (NCBI): domain Eukaryota; kingdom Metazoa; phylum Chordata; class Mammalia; order Rodentia; family Dipodidae; genus Jaculus; species Jaculus jaculus. Next base: position 294,112,698 of record NC_059102.1, on the reverse strand, counting down.
GCAAACATAGCAGTGAAAAGAAGAGACCTTACCTCAAACAAGGAGGACTGGCACTCAAAAGCTGTCCTCTGACCTCTATCAGGGCATGTGTGTGTCCACACTCACACATAATCTCCCCCCCAAATTAACATACTTCAGAATTGTTTTGAGGATTAAATGAACTGCAAATCAATGGTACAGTGCCTAGCAAACAGAAGTGTTCCATGAATAAAATGGCCATATGAATTACTGCACACACTGGTTCCCTTCATAGTGAAAGGGAGCACAGGACTACTATTCATGACGATGATAGAAACAGGCACAGATGAGGAATATACTGGGAACACTGGGAGGAATGGATACTCTAGCCCAAAACGCCAGGACTTAAAAAAAAAATTTTTTTTTTTGAGGCAAGCCCAAAAGACTAGTCTTTTTTTTTTTTTTTTTTTAATGTGGGGGTGGGACGCACACACACACACACACACACACTTGGCATGCCAGGGCCCCCAGCCACTGCAACTGAATTCCAGATGTGTGAGCTCCCTTGTGCGCATGTGAAACCTTGCAGGTGTGCATCTGGCTTATGTGGGACCTGGAGAGTTGAACATGAGTCCTCAGGCTTCTCAGGCAAACGCCTTAACCACTAAACCATCTCTCCAGCCCGAGCACTTTTTTTTTAAAAAATTAATTAATTTATTTATTTGAGAGCGACAGACACAGAGAGAAAGACAGGTAGAGGGAGAGAGAGAGAATGGGCGCGCCAGGGCTTCCAGCCTCTGCAAACGAACTCCAGACACGTGCGCCCCCTTCTGCATCTGGCTAACGTGGGACCTGGGGAACGGAGCCTCGAACCGGGGTCCTTAGGCTTCACAGGCAAGTGTTTAACCGCTAAGCCATCTCTCCAGCCCCCCGAGCACTTTTTGATAGTGTACAAAACTGACTTAACTGAAGCCCCCAACACATTTTCCTATTTTTATTTTATAGGTGTTTTTACTCAAACTTATGACAATAATCCAAAGACCTGAGCTTTGAGAATTTTAAGAATGTTAGTGAATGGCTGAAGAGATGGCTTAGAGGTTAAGAGTATTAGTGACTACATCCCTAAACAGCAGTTTTCACTAAATGTTACTGCTTATATTTTACCAGTATAAGAGCTGGGTATAAACAATTACCTTACTTTTTATTGAGAACTCAAAATTACTTCTGTCTTTCTTGAGACAAAGTCTTTTAAATGTAGCCTTGCCTGGCCTGGAACTCACCATGCTGACAGGCTGGGTTTAAACTTAACAGAAATCCTTGTACTTGCACTGATCCTCCTGCCTTTGCTTCCCACATTCTAGGATTACAGCAAGCACGCCCACAGACTTTTAATTTTATTTATTTATTTTTTTGTTTTTTTTGAGGTAGGGTCTCACTCTGGTCCAGGCTGACCTGGAATTAACTCTGTAGTCTCAGGGTGGCCTTGAACTCACAGCGATCCTCCTACCTCTGCCTCCTGAGTGCTGGTATTAAAGGCGTGCGCCACCACGCCCGGTAAGACTTTTAATTTTAAATTAATTTTACTTATTTGAGAAAGACAGGAAGAGAGAGAAATAAAGAATAGGCACACCAGGACCTCTAACCACTGCAAACAAAACTCCAGGAGCATGTGCCACTGCATGCATCTGGCTTTACGTGGGTACTAGGAAATCAAACTTGGTTCCTTAGGTATTGCAGGCAAATGCCTTAACCACTGAGCCATCTCTCCAGCCCCTCCCACACTTTTATCAAGCTCACGTTTGTGGGCAGGTTAGACAAGCTCTCTACCACTGACCAACACCCTCAGACCTTCTTCTTCTTTTTTTAAACAATGCATAAAAAAGGAAATAAGCATTTATGATTTTAAAAATTTCTTTTTATAAGAAACTGTGGTAAAACATGTAATAAAATTTTCCACTTTAACCATGCATTTCTTTTTTTTCCCCCCTTCAAGGTAGGGTCTCACTCTGGTCCAGGCTGACCTGGAATTAACTCTGTAGTCTCACGGTGGCCTTGAACTCATGGTGATCGTCCATACCTCTGCCTCCCGAGTGCTGGGTTAAAGGTGTGCACCACCATTTCCGGCTTTTTTTTTTTTTTAATGTAGGGTCTCACTCTAGCTCAAGCTGACCTGGCATTGACTATGTAGTCTGAGGATGGCCTTAAATTTATGGGAATCCTCCTACCTCTGCCTTCTGAGTGCTACTGGTATTAAGGGCATGTGCTACCATGCCCAGTTCCAATTTAACCATCTTTAAATGTACAACTGAGAGGTATCAATTATATTTACAATGCTGCACAGGCAATTTATTAACTTCTTCATCAACCCCAAAGAAACTCTACCCATTAACAACCCTCTGTAGAACCTGATTAGCATCTCCAGTGATTCTGTCCTTTGAATTTGCCTATATTAGATTATTTCATCTATGCAGAACAGCAAGTATTTGTCCTTTTTGTGTCTGGCTTATTTCACTTAAGTGTATTTCTAGGTTTATTCATATTTTTGCACATATCAGAACTTAATTCCTTCTCATGGGTAATATCCCACTGTATGTATAGACCATGGCTTATTTGTCAGTCATATTGGGTTATTTCAACCTTTTGGTCAGAAGATTCTTGGTTTTTATTCATTTTCTTTTACAAAGTTTTCACTTACTTCAACATTTAAAGCAATGTTTAATTTAAAAAAATTACAAAGTATGTGTGAACAAACATGTAGTACAAACCAGAATCTGAGATCAAGGCTAGGCAACACAAACCTGAACTTTCCATTTTCATGCATTTTATTACTACTAATAAAGATGTACCATCAAGTCAATGTGGTTGTTCAGGTGGCAGTTATTCTCTATCATAAAGGCACAGATAGAATAATTTGTTAACTTACCTTTTCATGCCACTGTAACAACACAGCACTGCTATTGTCAGATGGGCTCTCAAAACCTTTATAAATATACTTCATTAACAGGTCCACACCATTCTTGTCCAGAGACTGAACAGCCTTTTCAATATCATTGGCTTTAAAAGAGATGAGCACCTTCAAGACAATGCTGCCTGCCCGATCCTGAGTATAAATATATAACAAAACATTTAGTCATTTACATGTGAAGGGCTACAACTGCACAAAGGCCACACGGAGGTGACAACTGAGTAAAGACATGGAGAACATGAGCAAAACCACTGGATTTATAGAAGGTTGTTTTGGACCAAAGAATAAGTGGTGTTAGCATGGGTTCATGTGATTGAAGGTCCAACCAGGCAGAGCTGGGCAGTGGGAAGGGGAGCAGGAGTGTTAACTCCAAAAAGTAGAGAAGGCAGGACATGTGAGGACCTGCAAGCCACTGGAAGGACTTGGGCTTTTTCTATGGGAAGAGAAGACAGTGGAGGTCTTAAGAGTAGTGACATAATCTGACTCCCATTTTAGTAGGGTTATTTTGGCCTCTCTGTTGAGAACAGACATAGGGAAGGGGACCAGGCAAAAGCAGGGATGGCACAATACAGGCTGGTTCTGTTTAGCATGACAGCAGTCATGTGATAAGAACTGAAGATAGATCCAAGATTTACAAACAGCCTGAGGTGCTAAGTTTACAATTTATTAAAACATTTAAGTATTAACTTTTGTTCTTAAATCTTTTCTTTTTTTTATTTATTTTGAGGTAGGGTTTCACTCTAGTTCAGGTTGACCTGGAATTCACTATGTAGTCTCAGGGTGGCCTGGAACTCATGATGACCCTCCTACCTCTGCCTCCCAAGTGACGGGATTCAAGGCGTGCACCACCATGCCCGGCATTAGTCTTAAAAGAAGGAAACTGATTTATAATTCACCTTCAACTAGCCTTCAAAAGTAATTCTGCCTTTTCTTCTTAAAATTTTTCTTTTTATGTTCATTTTTAATCCTTTTTTTCCCCTTTGGTAAATTCTGCTCCCAAAGCATAGGTCTATTTTACCCATTTATGCAAGCAAAGGGAACACTTAATTGATTCTTTCAACAATTAGTTTCTCTTTCTGTTCAACACAAAGTGGTATCTTCAGTATTCCTTTGGTCAGGGTTTTATCGAATGTTTCTACCACCTACTGTTATCTTTAAAGACTGCAATTACTCCATTTAGAAAATATCTTTGCATGTAGAGTTATAACCTCCCACCCACAAGCTGGGATAAAAACCACCCACATACAAGCAGAAGGGGGTAAAACTGTACGTTCTTAACAACTTTTAAAAATAAAGAAAAATCTCTTATAACAATCTGTGTTGCCTAGCTACCTGCTAGGCATCCACATAAGCTATTATTTGCTACTATTCTCTTAAGGAGATTCCTGAGTTCCTGACAGTGAGGCTGATGCTTTGGCCTTCCTTGTAAACCCTGAATAGTAACCAAGTACGAAGTCCTCAAGCATTAGTGGGGGAAACAAAGAACTGGTGCAAGACTGCTGCAGGTGCTGTATATTGTACAATGTTTCTGAAGAAACCCAGCAATACTTTGTGTAGTGAAAGCCTTAAAAAATGTGCATTCCTTGAAAATACTTAGTAGCAGAGGCCAGTAAGTTAAAAAGGAGACATAAAGGGTAGAGAAAGGGAGGGAGGAGGATACTTAATAGGTTGATATTGTATATATGTAATTAAAATGATTGTAATGGGGAGGTAATATGATGGAGAATGGAATTTCAAATGGGAAAGTGTGGGGGTGGGGAGGGAGGGAATTACCATGGGATATATTTTATAATCATGGAAAATGTTAATAAAAATTAAAAAAAATATATATATATTAAGAAAAAAAGTGAAAAAAAATGTGCATTCTTAGCCAGGCATGGTGGAGCAAGCCTTTAATCCCAGCACTCAGGAGGCTGAGGTAAGAGGGTCCCTGGGCTAGAGCACGACCCTGGGGGGGGATGGGCAGGGGAATAAAAGTGCATTCTTTGCTCTAGTTCTCCTCTGGGAATTTACTGAAATGAACTATTTCAAATTTACCTGAATGATTGATTTCAGTATCATATATAGCAGGACAAACTAGTCCCTCTCAATACATGACAACAGGAGACCAGTCATCTATAAAATACATCTTCCTGACCAGGTATGGTGGTGCAGGTCTTTAATCCCAGAACTTGGGAGGCAGAAGTAGGAAGACTGTTTTGAGTGTGAGGCCACACTGAGACTACACAGTGAATTCCAGGTTAGCCTGAGCTAGAGTGAGACCCTACATCAAAAAACACAACAAAACACAACACAATGTAATATCCTGGCTGTTAAAAATGTGATAGAAATAAACTTACTACTAAGTAACGTTCCTGTATGTTGCAATACAGTTGAAAAACAGGTTTATAAAATTCCCCTTTTTTTTTTCTCCAAGTCAGGGTTTCACTCTAGTCCAGGATGACCTGTAACTTATTCTGTAGCCCAAGCTAGCCTTGAACTCATGTTGATCCTCCTACTTCAGCCTCCTGAATGCCAGAATTAAAGGCATAAGCCACCATGCCTGGCTAAAATTCCATTTAAAATTTTTCTATTTATTTGAGAGAGAGAAGGTGGGAGGGAGGGAGGGAGAGGGAGGGAGAGACAGACAGTCAGAATGGGTGCACCAGGGCTTCCAGCTGCTGCAAACAAACTCCAGATGCATGTGCCACCTTGTGCATCTGGCTTATGTGGGTACTGGGGAATCAAACTGGGATACTTTGGCTTTGCAGGCAAGTGCCTTAACCGCTGAGGCATCTCTCCAGTCCCTAAAATTCTATTTTTATAAGAACAAAAACACATGTAGAAAAACTTCATGCAGAAAGCAACACCAAAAGGTAGTAACTGTGATCCTTGGGTATTAAGTACTAGTCTTTTTTTCTTTTAAATTTTTATTAACATTTTCCATGATTATTAAAAAAAAATCCCATGGTAATTCCCTCCCTCCCCACCCCCACACTTTCCCCTTTGAAATTCCATTCTCCATCATATTGCCTCCCCATTACAATCATTGTAAGTACTAGTCTTTTTTTTTTTAAAATGCCAACATGTGCCTTTGCTCTCTATTGTTAATGCTTAATATTTAATATTTGCATAATTAAGAGACTTTATGAGATCAAGTAGCAGCTGTATATTTTGGTAAAAGCTTTACTTATTTGGGCCTTTGTTTAAATTCAGCCTGAGTGCACTCTTTTCAAAAAGACACAGAAATGATGCTATTGATGGTCTCTCTGCAGCATCAACCTAACTCTTCATTCATTACAGTGCTATTTTTTTCATATGAAATTTTAACCTCTCAAGAATTTTACCTTACAAACCCTTCTGTGTCACAGACAGTACATAGTTAAGATGTTTTCTGACCAAGACCACAGAGGGTCTTCCTAACCTACAGTGAGATACCAGCAGACAACAATGCATTCTAGTGTGTGACTCACCTTCACGGCTTGACTCTTGGTGTTGATAGGAGGGTTCTTCAGAGCTGCCTGGAGAGCGGCTGTCATGTTTCCTGTGATGGAGGTTAAGGAGATAACAGCAAAGGGCAGCCCCTGGGACAGCATTATGACTGGTTGGAACTGTTGGGTTTTAAGATGACATTATGCATAGTACTAAAATTACTATGGCCATTACATTTGATATTGGAATTCAATGTGTTGGTTTCCAGTATGTCAAAGGTAACATACTGAAATTAAAAGAACAATAAAAATTCTTTAAAAAAAATAAAGCAAAGACCGGTCCTTGGTTCTGTCAGCAAACGAACAGCCTGACAACCTTTCACTTTCCATTGAAATACATGCATTATCTAGGTTGGCATTAACGAAACCCCAAAGTATGCAAGAGAATTATAAGTGCCCCAAATACAGCCTATCACCAAACAAAATACACCATTTTATGTGGTTCTTGTTGGGGGGCGCACTCAAAACATACTGGAATTGTATTAACTGAAACGCTGACGGATTACTCTGGCAATCTGAGTATCTTCATAGGCATCTCAATGTAGAGGTGAAGTAGCACTGATGATGCCGTAATTCATATTATCCTTAGGCAGCAGCTTACTGTCTTATTATTACTTTTTATTTCATAAAGGTTATTCAAACTGTGCTCAATCTTACCTATTAAATTTAGTCTTTTAGAGTACCAGGGAGTTAGCAGGCACTAGAGACAGAAGGCCAATCAGACTGTCAGAATGTACAGTCATTCCCCTAAAAGGAAAACCACAGAGCGATTTGTTCCTCACTCAGTCTGTAGTACCCAACCAGAGCTGTCTTGTTAGAGCAAGAGTAAGGCGAGGCCATACCTTTGTATTTTAAACAGAATTGACTAAAAAGCAGATCCATTTATAAGGATACAGCAGAACCATTTAGGGATCCTCAGCAGCCAAGCGAAATACATTAATTTCATAAAACATAACTTACCACAAAGAATATTTTTAGAAAGAATAAGATTCACCACTTCTGAAGGAAAGGTCTGAGAAAATATATATCGCTGATTATTGATTATTAATATGGCTGTATGGACATCTAAAATGTATCTCTTTTTTGAAAAGACACAAAACTAATCAGCATGTAAAATAATCAAGTAGTAACAACTGACAGCAAAAGTTGAGGTCATCAAAGAAAAACCTACATGGTATTAATAAATGTTTAAAGCTGCTTAAAACTGCCACCAACTAAATGCTCATGTGTTTCTCCATTACAATTTAGTACAACATTCATAAAGAAAGAACATTTTATACCAAAGACTAATCAGAAATATATTAAGATCAGAAATTGAGATTTTTCTAAAATGACAACTTCGGTTTTGCAACACTTGTGTTTTTCTAAGAGAGCTGACAGAAATGGTACACCATATTATGAATATTCAAATATGCAAACCAAGGAACCAGGAACTGACAGCCATATTTTAACTGAAATGGAAACAATTTCAGGAAAAAAAAGATTATGCTTTTTAACAATGACTTATCTCTTTCATTCATCGGGGTTTATCTTAAATATTTCCAAGGATTCTCCACATGCACTTCCTGTCTTGTCTCCACTGGCTTTTTTTTTTTTTTTCTCAGTAGGTTAAGTCTCCAAGCTTCCTTCCTGTTAATTTTGGACACCAAAACTTCCCTGGCCCGGTCAACAAATTCTGTCCAACCTGTACTTTGTTTTGCCAAATTCTTCCCCCCCTAATTACTATTATTATTTTTGAGCCTATGAGCTGAAAAGTACAGGGGCCTTAATCTGCAAACCGCTCCCTCCCTCCTGCCAAGGACTAAGCTGTCGTACCGCTGCCCAGGGCGGACACACACGAGCAGGCACAGGTTCCTGGCGCTAGGGTGCCCGCGAAGGAGGAAACGCAAGGCCCGCGCCGTCCCCCGGGCGCAGGAGGGCGCGGTCGGCCGGGGAGCGGCTCCCTCCCGAGGCCGGCGCACCTGAGGAATCCCGGGGCGCCGGCAAGTTGCCCCGGGCGGCCCCGGCCACCCAGTGACCTCGCCGTCGGGCCTCGCCCGGGCTCGGACCGGGATCCGGGACCCGAACCCGCGGTGGGCGCGAGCCAAGGATATTGCCGCAGGCACGAGTCCACCTCGCCCTCGTCCGGCCCGGCCTGACCGTCGCCCCCGTCCTCCTCGTCCACGAACTTGTTCTCATCGTACTCATCCACGTCCACCTTCCGGAAGCGCGCCGACGACACCGTGTTCTTCGACATCCTCCTCCTTCTCCTGCTGGCGGTCGTGGTGGACTCGGCTTCAGCCACTCAGCCCAGCCCAGCCCAGCCCGGCCCAGGCTCCCAGCGCCGCGTCCGATTCACTTCCCTCTTCCGTTCTGGGGCGTCGCCGGCAGCCGGGCTCGGGCGGTTCTGGGCCTGCGCGCTGGCCGCGCCGTTTCCTCCTCAGGTTCGCGCGCGCGCGCTCGCTCGCTCTCCCTCGGCCCCGGGGGAGCGTGCGCGTGCCACGGAAGGAGCGCGCCGGGTCGCAGCGCGCAGGCGCGGGCCTCGCTGCAGGAAAGGGGCGTGGCCTGCGAAGGAGGCGGGGGCGGAAAGCAGGGCCCGGAGCTGCGGGAAGGCTCGATTGGTTGCGGGAGAGCAACACGTAATGCCCGAGGTTCCCATAGAAACGTTTTTTTTTTTTTTTTTTCCTGCGGTCCAGTCTCGCCGGGGGAGTTGGGGCGGGGGGCGGGTCTTCGGCAATGGGCACGGCGGGTGGGTGGCCAGCGCTTCTGCTGTCGCTGCTGCCGCTGCCAGAGTCGTGTGCTCAGGGGTCCTGGGTAAGGTCCGACTGACCCGGACTCGCCGGTGCGGTGGGATGATGGACTGGCTGCAGGACCCGGTCCCCTGCAGTGGGCAGGAGGAGTATGGGGCGGAGTGATGCGCGCCCGGGCGCCCCGCATCCTTCGAGTGATCCCCGACGTCGCTTCGGGCTGCGCGTTGCCGGGAGCTGCGTTCGCGCGCGGGGCACCCCTGGCCCCCAGCTTGGAACCGTTCTGCATCGCCCCGCCGCCCGACGTCCCCAAGGACGGAGTCGAAAGGTCACATCCTATCTGTCAGTGTTGTGTGACAGCGTCGCCACGGGATCTGCAGAGTCGGAACTCGGTATCTTCTCCATCGGGAGGGAGGGAAAGGTGTCTGGGGCAGGGGTCTGGGGACGAGGGGTGCGAAATTGGGGCGAACTTGTAGCATTTGGTATGGTCAGTCATTCCCATCTTAAAATAAGTAGTTATTTGGAGCAAGAATACCAGAAAAGGGGTGGGCGAGTTATGCTGAGGGAAGCCAGCATGTGCAAAAGATTAGGAGAAACTAGACTTTATAGTTTTAAGATTCACAGGAGCCCGGTTAAGCCAGCTTTTTGTTATATTTTAAATCCCCAGGTCTGAGATCAGAGCTCTTACTGAGGAGGTACTAAGATTAAAGAAGGCACGAAGATTACAGGAATGGTAGTTGTGCCCCGCATATTACGCGGTAGTACAAGCACTTGCAGAATGACATTAATTTGGACATTTGGTTGGACTTCCTTAGGTACCGGGTTGGTATTTAGAAGGCTGGCTGGCGTCCTGGTTCTTGTGCTGTTTTGAACCCTGGGTTTAAAATCAAGAAACCTTGGCTTGAGTCGACTCTGTCATTCATAGTGTGTATGATTGAAGCATGTTGTTTAAAATCCAGAACCTTTGGTTTCTTATTGCTAAAATGGGGCAAATAATGTGTTCTTTTCAAGATCTCAGGATTAATTACATGGAAATGTCTCAATGATCTTAAATTCTGCACAGATGTGGAATATACAATTGGCTTTGGCACCAGCTTCATAAGTTACCTAATAATGTTTTTTATCTGGTCCCTGAAAGAGAACCCAAGATTCCCAAAGGCAGAGACTGTCTTGTTTTTCTTCTTATCGTCCTTCCATCTGAGATAAAGCTAGGCATGCAGAAAGTACTCAGTAATGCTTGATGTGAATCACACTGAGAATAATGAAACACTTAAAACAGGAAGAGGAACCTCAAAACATACATTTGTTCCATATAAACTTATGTACATATGTGTGTGCATGTAGATGTATTGAGAGAGCGCTCCAGTGGACTGCATCCTTTTTTTTTGTGGGTAGCAGCAATGTAGTGATCATCCTAAGTATATTACCCTTCTTGAAGACACATTATTTAGTTGATAGAAGTGGCATTTCCTTAAATTAACATTCATATTATGAACATGCACACTAGTAAAAACTCTACTGTCTTAAGACTGCAAAGGAAAATGTTTTACCTGTCAGTAATATTTGTCCTGAGGTATCATACACCAAAGTGTAAGATCATGATTATGGTGAATGGCATTATGTAATTTAGAATAAAGATTAATTTTAATCTTTTGCTAACTCTTGTATAACCTACATGGCATACTTTGTTACATGTTAAAGCTGACTGGACTTTTTGTTCTTTTAAAACAAGGTTTTCTTTGAAGAGAAAATTGAACATTAGATGTACTAGTGAATACAAATGGAAACCAGGATTTAAGAGCTAATACAGCCCTTCTCTTGCAGTTCTGTTCTTTTGCTTTGTCTTATGTAGGTAATTTTTTGTTCTCTTATTTTAGAACTGAGAATGAATCCTGGGGTATAAATAAACTTAAAGGAATAGTACAGAATTAAAGAAACCATTTGCTCAAGGGTATAATTGTCTTGACTGTTTAGAATTTTGGTCCATGTGTCAACTGTGTTAAAGGTGACAGTATATTTTATACTGTCACAGTGACCAAAGTGCCCAGGACATGCTGGCTATTCAGCACATTTCTATTCAGTGAATTAGGATATAGAAAATTGATTTTAGAATAACATTTAGAAGTTGAGTATTTTAAATGGTTTTTAAATTTTATTTATTTCCTAGTAGAGAGAGAGAGAGAGTGTATCAGAGACAGAGAGAATGGGTGGGTCAGGGCCTCCAGATGCTGCAAATGAACTCCAGACACATGCGCTACTTTGTGCATCTGACTTTACTGGGGAATTGAATCTGGGTCATTAATCTTTGCAGTCAGGTGCCTAAACCACTGAGCCATCTCTCCAGCCCATAGAGGTAGAGTGTTTTAAATAGATTTACTAATTAAATCCTTACTCCCACTAGCCAGTAGTTAAATCTTATAAAACTTACATGTAGGTGGTGTAAAAACAACTGTCCTTAATTATCTTCTAATTAGAAAATATACATAATCAGCCAGGTGTGGTGGCACATGCCTTTAATCCCAGCACAAAGTCATGTTGAGACTACATAGTGAATTCCAGGTCAGCCTGGGCTAGAGGAAGACCCTGCTTCAAAAAACAAAACAAAACAAAACAAAACAAAACAAAACAAAACAAAAAAAAACCAAGGAAAAAGAAAATATACATAATCCTATTGTTTGCAGATTCTAAATTTTTAATGTGAACCATGATACTTAGGTAATATTATTCTCCCATGTGAATTATTCAAATGAGTATTTTCCTCTGATAAGAAGGATCTATAAGGTTTTAAGATATATTATTTATTATGCAAATAACCTGGTTTGGTTCAATATAAAACAAGATTGAATCTGAATTTCTGAGGATTAATGCTTCATTTGTAGTCCATTGATGATTCAAATGGCCAAGAGTCTTTTTAGTTAGAAATGACTGCAAGAAAGCTATTGTAGCAGTCAGCTTCAAGTTGCTGGGACAGACTTCCAAACGGGCACAGTTTATGGGAGGAAGGGATTTATTTCAAGCTTACAAATCCAGGGGACGTTCCATCAATGATGGAAGAACCTGGCTGCCTTTCAGAAATCCAAGTAGAGAAAACAAACAAACAAACAAAATAAAAACAAAAACAACAAAAAAGCCAAACAGCTAGCAAACACCAAAACCAAGCAGCAAGCAAAACACCCCCACCAGCAAACACAAACCTGCCTGTTGCTGTCAGGTTCACATTACTGGCAGAAAACACCCAACCAAGAGCACCTTGTGGGGGCAAAAAAGGTTTATTTTGGCTTACAGACTCCATGATGGCAGGGGAAAACGATGACATGAGCAGAGGGTGGACATCACCTCCTGGCCCGCATTAGATGGAAAACAGCAACAAGAGAGTGTGCCAAACACTGGCAAGAGGAAACTGGCTATAACACCCATAAGTCCGCCCCAACAACACACTGTTTCCAGGAGGCGTTAATTGCCAAATCTTCATCAGCTGAGAACCTAGCATTCAGCATACCCAAGTTTATAGGGGACACCTGAATCAAACCACCACAGTCCACCCCTGGCCCCCATAAGATGATAACCATACATGATATAAAATGCAATTCATTCATCCAACTTTAAAAGTCCCATAGTTTTTAATCAATTCCAGTGATATTCAAACATTCCCATTGTCCAAGATATTTTAACTGAGCCATAATACCAACTCCTCTCCCCCCCAAATTCATAATGGCACAGAATAAATATTCACACAACAAAAGATGGCATTTGGCATAGGAAAGAAATATTCAACCAATACATCTTTAAAACAACGTGTTGGGTCATGATATGCAGAGACATTTATCATACCAATAACTGTGGGCTAACTCCACACTGCACGACCCATATACCTCAACAAGGAGGGGCCAATGGGGAAGGGATAGGTCATGGATGAACCTAATAATGGTACCAAACTGCCTGTATTTGCTGAATAGAAAACTAATAAAAAAGAAAAAAAGAAAAAAAAAAAAAAGAAACCAACTAGGACAAACATCAAACTCTGTAGCTCCAAGCAACAACTAACCAGTGTCAAATCTTCACGTCCGATAATTCTAACCAGCAACAAGTATTCCAATTCTGCCCCTCCAACTAGGCTACTCACAGTCCCGGAAAACTTCATCCAGTGCTAGCAGCTCTGCTTAGCAGCCATCTCATAGTTCTGCCATGTCCATTGGGTCTCTGCTGCAACCTGTGGTTCATCCTCATGGCTCTATTGCATCTCCATGCAGATAATCCAACAAGCCTGCTTCACACTGCCCATTGCTATTTCCAAAATACAAAACCATGTTGCAAATTTAATGACCTACTCTTTCCTGCATTTGTTACAATCTGTAATGCCAGGTGGGCTGCCAATTTGCTAAACTGGGGTGGGGGGGATAAAGCGACTTTGAAGAACAGGACACTCCAAAAGACTTCAAAAGAACTTCCTGTTGTCCCATTGCAGGTCAGCCCAATCTCAATGATTGTAATCTGTTAAACAATGGCAGCTGAATGGGCAGAAGTTTCAGCCCAAAGATTTTATTTTTTTCTGTACTATATTTCTTTGCTCACACCAGTCCATTTCTGTGCAATGCAACCCTGCACAAGTTCTCAGGACACGGCCAGAACAGAAAACCTCTCACACAAACTGCTTGTAGTCCAGTCCAGGCAAAGCTCTTTCTCACCCTCATAAGCCAAACCTCATAGTCCCTAGTTCTTACTGCATTCACGTCTTTCAACTCTGACCAGGATGGTCCATCAAGCTGTACTTACAGCACTGGAAGGTGTCTTTTAGGCCAGCATTTCAAATCCTTCCATATTCCTCCTGAAAATCAGCTCCAGTGGCTCCAATGCCACAAAATCAGGTTTCTAGCAGTAATGATCCCACTCCTTGGTACCATTTTACTGTTGCAGCTATATTTGCACTGCTGGCAGAAAACACCCGACCAAAAGTAGCCTGTTGGGGGAAAAAGGTTTATTTTTGGCATACAGACTCAAGGGGAAGCTCCTTGATGGCATAGGGAAATGATGGCATGACTAGAGTATGGACATCACCTCCTGGCCAGTATCAGGTGGATAACAGCAACTGGAGTGTGCCAAACACTAGCAAGAGGAAGCTGGTTATAACACCCATAAGCCCAACCCCAACAATACACTGCCTCCAGGAGGTGCTAATTTCCAAATATCCATCAGTTGGGAACCTAGCATTCAGAACATCTGAGGTTAGGGGGGACACCTGAATCAAACCACCACACTGCCAAAGCACAAACCTACTCCCTACACTTTTGGGCTGGATCCCAGGATCTGCCCCCAGTGACACCTCCTCCAGCAAAGTGGCTGGAGACCCAAGTTAGAAGCTTAATAAAACACCGGAGTCTATGGGGAATACGCATTTACATTTAAACGACCACAGCTCTCTTATAAAAGGTCTTTCTTTTCAGATATTTTAAACCAAGTATTCTGCCTCCTATGTGTTTTTATTCCTTGCAAACTCTTGCCACTATATTCTTGAGAAACAAGCTAACTACATTGAATTCTGCAGCATGGGACTATTGTTTTTATTATGGTAATGAAAGTGAACTTTTGTGGACTGTGGGTACAGCTCAGTGTAGAGTGCTTGCTCTTAGCATGCACGAAGCCTAGGAGTCAATCCTCAGTACTTCAAAGAAGAAAAAAAAAGAAAAAAGAAAAAAGCTGGGCGTGGTGGCACATGCCTTTAATCCCAGTACTCAGGAGGCAGAGGTGGGAGGATTGCTGTGAGTTCGAGGTCATTCTGAGACTCCATAGTGAATTCCAGGTCAGCCTGGGCTAGAGTGAGACCGTGCCGCAGAAAACCAAAACCAAAACCAAAAAAAAAAGAATCAACTAGAAAGTGAACTTTGTTAATCAAATATGCCAGACTGTTACTATGATATAAAATAAGTGAGTTTCATTTCTGGTAATCATGGTTTAGTACCACTGTCTTGGACATAATTACTACAGTATAAGAAGATTTTTTTTTTGCATGTTATCCATGTACTATACCATGGTTTAATGCTCCTACTAATATCCAAGTTAATTACAGGTTATTTCTTTGTGACCAGTTCTAGATTTGTACATTTTTATGATCCAACACTGAAGTATAGTAGAAGGTTTAATAATGTAACTACAGGACCTTTATTTGTATACTGGTACATCAAAGATTTTTGACAAATTATGTCTGTACTGCCTAAACTTTAAAAAAAATTTGTTTATTTTTATTTTTTATTTGAGAGTGACAGGTAGAGAGAGAAAGAATGGGCGCACCAGGGCCTCCAGCCACTGCAAATGAACTCAGACACATGCATCCCCTTGTCCATCTGGCCAACGTGGGTCCTGGTGAATCGAGCCTTGAACCAGGATCCTTAGGCTTCACAGGCAAGCACTTAGCCGCTAAGCCATCTCTCCAGCTCAGCTCTTTTTTTTTTTTTTTTGTATGTATGTGGACATATGTGTATGGCTGTACATGGAGGCCAGAGGTTGACATAAGGTGTCTTCCTTCATTGCTCTCCACTTTATTTATTTTAAAAATATTTTGTTTATTGGAGATAAAATGAGAGAGAAAGAGGGAGAGAGAATGGGCATGTCAGGGCCTCTATCTGCTGCAAACAAACTCCCACATTTTGCATCTGGCTTATATGGGTCCTGGTGAATCAAACCTGGGTCCTTATACTCTGCAGGCAAGCACCTTAACTGCTAAGCCTTCTCTCCAGCCCATGTTTATATCTTTATGTTCTAAAACTTCTCACTCTGGATTAAACTCCATTTAGTTATGAGATATTCATATTTGAATAATTTTCTGGATTTAATTCACTTACAACTTTCTAAAAAATATTTTATATATTGGAAAGAGAGAGAGAGACAGATAGACAGACAGACAGACAGAGACAGATAGAGAATGGGCATGCCAAGATCTCCAGCCACTACACATGTTTGAACTGCAGATGCATGCACCACCTTGTACATCTGGCTTACATGGGTACTGGGGAACTGAACCTAAGTCCTTAGGCTTTGCAGGCAGACATCTTAACTACTAAGCCATGTCTCCAGCTCCTTCACTTATATCTTATTTATGTAGCATCAATCTGTCCAGCCCTGGTATTTTAAAAATTATTTATTTGCAAGCAGAGAGAGTGAGGCAGAGAGAATGAGAGAAAGGGGGGATTGGGTGCCTCAGAGCTTCTTGCCACTGCAGATGAACTCCGGATCCATGAGCCACTTTGTGCATCTGGCTTCACATGGGTATTAGGGAATTGATCCTGGGCTGTGAAGCTTTGCAAGGGAGCACCTTTAACCACTGAGCAATCTCTCCAGTCCATATATTATTATTATATATTTTTATTTTTGTTTTTATGAGGAAGAGTCTTGCTGTAGCATAGACTGACCTGGAATTCATTATGTATTCTGTCCTACTACCTCTGCCTCCTGACTGCTGGGATTAAAGGTTTGTGCCACCATGCCCAACTAGTATTAGTTTTAATTACTATGGCTTACCATGAGCCTTGGAAATGAGATGAATAGGATTATATTCTGTGAGTTCAACTTTTTGGATTGCATATACCACGAGTCAAAAAAAATGTGTAGCAGAAATTTAAAGACATAAGATTTGCTCTCAGGTTAGTAGTAGTAGACTGTAACTTGATGAAACATTAAAAATCAAGAGCCTGGCATGGTAGTGCACGCCTTTAATCCCAGCACTGGGAGGCAGAGGTAGGAGGATCGCCAAGAGTTCAAGGCCACTCTGAGACTACATAGTGAATTCCAGGTCAGCCTGAGCTAGAATGAGACCCTACCTTGAAAAACAAAACAAAACAAAACAAAAAATGTCCAAGAAAACCAGGGTTGGAGAGACAGCTTAGTAGATAAAATGATCAGCACGCAAGCTTGAGTACCAGAATTTGGAACTCTAGACCTCATGTAAAAGCCGGAGGCCATGGTGGGCTTTTGTAATCTCAGCATGCCAACAGGGAGATGAGGGGAGACCAGCTAGCAGTGAAGTGGACAAGGGAAATTACACCGAGTCTGGGAGACTCTGCTAAGAAGGTAGGTGGAAGGCGTGGTCTGACAACCTGGACGTCGTCCTGTGATCTCTTGCACTTGCACTCATACTCGTGAACACACACATTCATCAAAAAAATTTACTGAACCCCTATTTAAACAAAAATGAGCGGGCATGGAGGCTAATGCCTATAATGCTCCCTCAGGAGATGAAGGCAGGAGAATTGCTTTGAGTACTAGGCCAGCCTGGGCAATAGAATGAGACTTTCTCAAACAGCAACTCTAATAATAAAATAGCCAGTTCATGCTAAGGTTCCTTTAAGCTTTACTTGCTGTGAGAAAGCATACAGCGGGCTGGAGAGATTGCTCAGCTGTTAAGGCACTTACTTGCAAAGGCCAGCACCCACATAAAGCCAGCAGCTCAAAGTAGTACATGCTTCCAGAGTTCATTTGCAGCAGCAAGAGGCCCTGGTGTGCCCATTCTCTCTCTCTCCTTGCAAATAGATAAAAATATTTTAAAAATTAAAAAAGTCAATAGAAAATCAATATGCTAGGTTCCATAGGAGTTGATTGAAGAATTTTCATTTTCTGTTACAGCCTGCGTCCACCCAAACACAGTTCAGGAAATAGGTGCCCTTGTATGTATCCCACTACTTCATTGCAAGTGGCAAATGTGTGTCTTTGCTGAAAGTGCAGAATCTGATAGCACTGAACATTTGATTCACAGTGGACTCCTTGAATCCACAGAGCAACCTTCTGATTATAATTTGGTTTGTCATGTACCTTATCTACATGGAAAGTCTGTATAGGTGGGTGATTTGAATATTTGTTTGCATATCCAGTTGAAAAAATCTCCAGAAATCAGTTCATTATCTTTCAGTCTTTACAGATCAATCTTGGGAGCTTTGTAAATCTCTCTGCCCTTGACTAAGTTCATTCTCTTTGTCCAGACTGCATAGGTAGTGAGCCAGCAAAGCTGAAAGCCACGTTCCAGTCTCTCATAGACTGTCCAAGGCAGTGTAGTCTCCCTTCCCCTTCACTGCTTTCTTGGGAAATATTTCAGTGACTTTTTGTCTCAGATCTCTTTGTCACTGCTTTCATTTGTATTTTATTTGGAATTTCCATTTGTATGGTGGCCGAGATATTCAATATCACTATTGCCTGTTTGCTAAAGAGGATCCAAGCATCCTAACTTTCCTCCTGAGTCTGTGGGTTAGTGAAAATCGACAGGATCTACTGAACAGTAAGCAAGAAGACCTGTCTCTGCACCGTAAGCTCTCACTCTGTGGACATGTTGTTCCAGGTATGCCTTTTTAAAAAGTATTTTTATTTATTTATTTACTTGAGAGGGTCGGGGAGAATATGAGTGCACCAGGGCCTCTAACCACTGCAAACAAACTCCAGATGCATGCACCACCATGTGCAGCTGGCTTATGTGGGTTCTGAGGAATTGAACCTGGGTACTTTTTTCAGGCAAGCATCTTAACTGCTAAGCCATCTCTTCAGCCTGCTGTATGCTTTCTTATAGCAGGTAGACTTAAGGGGACCTTGGCATGAATTGGCTATTACATTTGCTTTTGTGGATAAGGGAACAGAATTTTTTGTTTTTCAAGGTAGGGTTTCACTATGTAGTCTTAGAGTGGCCTTGAACTCACTGTGATCCTCCTATCTCTGACTCCAAAGTGCTGGGATTAAAGGTGTGCGCCACCTCCCCAACAGCACTTTTTTTTTTTTTTTTTTTTTTTTTGGTTTTTCGAGGTAGGGTCTTGCTTTAGCTCAGGCTTACCTGGAAATCACTA
Source organism: Jaculus jaculus (assembly GCF_020740685.1). Classification (NCBI taxonomy): domain Eukaryota; kingdom Metazoa; phylum Chordata; class Mammalia; order Rodentia; family Dipodidae; genus Jaculus; species Jaculus jaculus. The sequence goes on along the minus strand of NC_059102.1, from coordinate 294,093,764 downwards.
TGTAGTCTCAGGGTGGCCTTGAACTCTCGGCGATCCTCCTACCCCTGCCTCCCAAGTGCTGGGATTAAAGGCGTGTGCCACCACGCCCGGCACAGAACTTATTTTTGAGAAAGGGTATCACTATGTAGTCCACACTGGGCTAAGGCCATATATCTTTATGCTGTCATAATAGAATCTTGTCTAAGGTGTGCCTGTATTGGTTTGGACTTCTGACTTGTCAGTAGCTTTATTCCCCCCCCCCAACCTCTAGTCCTCTGTAATCAATATGAAAATGTAGTGATCAAAGATCTTTCTCTCCGTTGTAGTTCTAGCAGTGTTTCCCCTCTTGTCGTGTGTGTTGAGACCACTAATACAAGCTCATCATAGATTTTAGATCGTTGATACTTTGTAACCTGATGAATGTTTGGCCTACTTGGCCACTTTGGTGATAGGTTTTATAGCACTAAGTTGATCTTTTAAAATTTGTGTGTGTATGTGTGGGATGCTGCAGATCAAATCCAGGGTCTCATTCTTGCTAAACATGCACTGTATTAAGCTACACTTTCCTTGGGTCATTTTGATAGTAATCAGAAATGTAAAATTTGTCACCTTAGAGTCTAACATCCCTGTTTGTGGACATATGATATCATAATTTAATAATAAACTTTAAGAAACTAAATAATTACCACTATATGCCCATTGATAAAAAAATTTTTTTCCATGATAAATTTATAATAATTCTATAAAAATTCTGCAGGCTGGCAACAAATTTTCTTTAATTTTTTTATTAATATTTATTTTAATCATTGTATTATTTTCCATTCTTGAGACTTTTTTCTTTTTAATTTACTTCATGAAGTATAATGCCATTTGATGTAATATATCCTACCAGTTAACATAACAAATATATATATATATATATATATATATATATATATGAAAATTTAATAGTAAGTTGCATATGAATGCACTTTTCCTATAATGTATCATTACATGTTTCCAAGAGGGAACAGAGGTAGAAAATGTGACTTGTACCTAAGCAAAGTCCCATTGAAGTGCCTCAGAAGGTTAGTCAAGGAGTACTTCCTAAAAGGAGTATCTTTCCAACAAGATTTTAAGAGAAGGTACAAATACATGTGGTGAAGATGAAGGGGTGAAAAAAGGAATACAGACAAATTATGCATTGAGGAGCTGTAGCATCTAGCTACCATCAATACTTAATGAAAATCACTGCTTTTCTCTTGAAGACAGTACTTACTGTCAGTAATTTCCAGCTTTCCAATTTCACAGCATATGCTTATACTGGAACCAATTTAGGAAGGTATTCAGTCCACAGGCTTTTTTAGTGGAGAGATGAGATGGGTTGATTAAAGTAGTGACATCCTCTTTCTGTCCCAAAACATTAGCAAGAACTAATGGATTCATTTTGTTAGTATTACTTTCAAAATAAGAGAGATAAAGTTGCTTATGTCAACATTTTGGATTATGTTAAAACTCATATAGCTTTAGTAGCTGGTGGAGTAAAGGATTTTCAGGTTTGGCTTTTGTTGTGTCGGTATACTCAGTGTCAATCAGACCTAAGAGAGAATTTCTAGATTTTTGGTATCTATTTAAAAGTCCTTTGACAATTGTATGGTTTCATGCACTGACAAAAATAAAGACTTTACTTTTTTCATTCCTTCTTTTCATCTGCCTCCTTGCTTCTTGCTGACCACTCTGTGATTTCAACGATCTCCACTGGTCTTCCCATGGGAGGCTCTGTGACGTTCTTGGTTTTGTAGGATGACAGTTGTGGCATATTTAGGTGCCTTACCACATTCTTGGGTTTGGGCCGGTTGTTGTTCACCTGCAGTGGTGGAAGATCTCTGTAAGGCACCAGCACAAAAACAACAGGAAGCCCGAGGTCTGGACCCAGGTCGGGTGCCATTTGTCCAGCTGTCCCTTGAAAAGACCATTTAGGGAAGACATTGCTTAAGAGGTAGTTCTCTCCAGCTGCCCGAGCATCTGTGTTCTGATTCTCCTGGGACTGGGGAAGAACGTCCACGAAGTAAGGTCTCACTCCTGTTATAGAGTTTATTTCATATGCGTTGTACCTGTCAGCCAATGCTCTCCCGGTTAAAATGGGCTGGAAGGCATTTGATCCTGAGATGCCACTAACAAAGTTGTCAAGGAGAGAATGCCAAATGCCACCACTTATTGGACTCACAGTGACCTGGGGCCAGAAGCTGGCCAGGCTCCGGAGAGCCTCACGGTTCCATGCTGAAGCAGGGAATTGATTCTCCGTATGATAGAGCTGAGAAAAGTAAATACTAAGAGTGACATGTGGATACATCATCAGGAAGTTGTACATTTTGCTGATGCAGCAGTGGTCTGCCTCATTACAAGGAGACTTGTTGGAATAGAGGATAATATGTCTAATGCTGCTATGACTGGATATGACCGAATCAAGATAGCCGTTTATCTCGAACAGCATTGATTCTGGGTGGGTCTGATTCCCAGTGCAATTGCTAGCATGGCCCTTTTGCACCAGGTTCCCAGAGGAAGTTTTCAGCTCATAAAATGTAAGGTGTTTTGTTTGAGGATATGTTGGCCCGTAAGGGAATCCAAATAGCTGATGAAATTCTGTGTGTGGAACTCTTGCTTCTTCACCTGTCCGAATATGGTAGGGACAGTTAGTACAATCCAGGGAGAAGCTGAGCCAGTAATATGGTTTGACTATTGTGCCGCCATGGGCAAGGTATTCCTCGTATAAGGGCTCCATGGCTAGTTTCATTGTCTTCTAGCTACAAACCTAAACAAGGGGGAGAAATCACATGTAAACCATTGCTGGACAAGCGAAAGACAATGCATTAACTTATTAAGCCACACCTTTATTTAAAGGAGCTAGCATGAGTCTAAAAGTGACATATATGAACAGCTTTCAAAATTCAAGATGGATTTTTCTTTACTGAGGCTCACTGGGAGGTGGGGAGAAAACCTAGGGAGAAAACAGAATACAACTTTGCCTGCCCATAGAGTCCAAGTCAGCAGAGTGAATGAGTTAACAGATCATATTCTAGAAACAGACCTCCTAGTTTCAAATCTAGGTTCTACCCTTACTAACTTAGAAGCCTTTGGTAAGTCACTCAACAATAGCTTCCTTGTCTGTGAAGATAATAGCACCGACCTCAGAAGGTTAGGACTGAATGACAGAATAAATATAAAAGTTTTGGGCTGGGTGATTTCTTAATGGTGAAAGCATTTGCCTGCAAAGCCTAAGGTTCGGTTCCCCAGGTCCCATGTTAGCCAGATGCACAAGGGCACACATGCATCTGGAGTTCGTTTGCAGTGGCTGGAGGCCCTGGCATGCCCATTCTCTCTCTCTCTTTCTCTGTCAAATAAATAAAAAGAAAAATATTTAAAAAATATATAAATGCTTCACTAGATGCTTGACACAGTATAGATTCAGCAAATATTAAGTAACTTTTAGTATAAATCTCAGATGATCAGGATGATGCTTCTTTATGAAAGTGGTAAGAAATAAGCAGGTTTTGCATTGTGCTCATGATTTCTTTCTTGGTCTCTCATCTGATGGTGACAGTGGTGACACTGTGCAGAGGCTTTTGGTTGTGCTTGCACTCCTAGTCAGCCATGTCCCTCTCTCAGGTAAATAAATAAAAATTTTAAAAATTCTTCATAAAATATAACATTTATGGCAGATTAGTATTTTACTTCATAACATTCAGGTCCTTGCATCTTTTAAATATTATAAATAAAATGATATATACTTTTATCCCATGTCTGATTCTTTTCTTTATAGTATAGATTACTGTAAGTCACAGTATTAGGGTAATTGTCAAATTGTTTCCTCAGAAGATGTACTAATCGTATCCGAGTTCCAGTGATTTCAAGCACCCCATTTGCCAGTCTGCGAAGTGAGCACCCTCACCTTTTTGCTGTTGTTCTGTAGACGTCCCCTGTTCCTGGTGAGGTGGGACAGAGTTCACATGCCTATTGGTCTGAAACACTTACTGTTCTGTGAAATATTTGTGGTCTTTCCTTATTGATTTTTTTGTTGTTTATTTTTATTTATTTATTTGAGAGTGAGAGTGAGACAGAGAGAGAGAGAGAGAGAAAGAGAATGGGCACATCAGGGCACCATCCACTACAAACAAACTCCAGATGCATACGCCACCTTGTGCATCTGGCTTATGCGGGTCCTGGGGAATGGAGCCTTGAACTGGGGTCATAAGACTTCATAGGCAAGTGCTTAACTCATAAGCCATTTCTCTAGCCCTGATTTTTCTTCTTCTCCTCCTCCTCCTCCTTCTTCTTCTTTTTTTGTTTTTTTTTTGAAGCAGGATCTCACTCTAGCTCAGGCTGACATGGAACTTACTCTGTAGTCTCAGGCTGGCTTCAAACTCACGGTAATCCTCCTACCTCTTCCTCTTGAGTGCTGTGATTAAAGGTGTATGCCACCATGCCTGGCTTCCTTATTGATTTTCAAAGCCTCTTTATGTTTCAAGAATCTCTGTCATTTCTTAAAAAAATATTTTACCTGGCTATAGAGTCTTTTAATTTTTCTGGTATTTAAAAAATATTTTATTTATTTATTTTATTTGACAGAGAGAGAGGGAGGCAGATAGAGAGAATGGGTATGCCTGGGCCTCTAGCCACCACAAACAAATTTCAGACACATGTGCCATCTTGCGCATCTGGCTTTATGTGGGTACTGGGGTATTGAACCTGGGTCCTTTGGCCTTGCAGACAAATGGTTTAACTGCTAAGCCATCTCTCCAGCCCCTAATTTTTCTGGTATTTTAATTGTACCAAAATTACATTTTTTCTTTTTTCTTTTTTTTTTTTTTTTCCAAGGTAGGGTTTCACTCTAGCCCAGGCTGACCTGGGAAGCACTATGGAGTCTCAGGGTGGCCTCGAACTCATGGCGATCCTCCTACCTCTGCCTCCCGAGTGCTGGCCAAAATTACATTTTTAAGTGGTAAAATTTTACTGTGTATTTTATTCTCTTCTGCATTCAGAGAAACTTTTCCCATTAAGCACAATAGTCTCCATATTTTCCTCTATTGATTGATTTATAATGTTGATTTTTTTTATATTTTTTGTTCATTTTTAATTTACTTATTTGAGAGTGACAGACACAGGGAGAAAGACAGATAGAGGGAGAGAGAGAGAGAATGGGTGTGCCAGGGCCTCCAGCCACTGCAAACGAACTGCAGATGCGTGCGCCCCCTTGTGCATCTGGCTAACGTGGGACCTGGGGAACCAAGCCTCGAACCAGGGTCCTTAGGCTTCACAGGCAAGCACTTAACCACTAAGCCGTCTCTCCAGCCCTATAATGTTGATTTATAATGTTACTATGGAAGTGCAATGCTGCTGAGCTTGATTCTCTGTCCTTTATTAGATTCTAGTTTTTTTTTTTTTTTTGGATGGTGTTGAGATAGGGTTTCATGTAGCCCAGGCTGTCCTTGAAGTGGTTATGTAGCCAAAATAACCTTGAACAACTTCTGATTCTTAGCTTCTACCTCCCAAGTGCTGGGATTGTGGCTATGTGCCACCACACTCAGCTCCACTGATATATTTTTTTAAATTTTTATTTATTTGAGAATGGGCAAACAGAAAGAGAAAGAAGCAGATATATATAGAGAGAATGGGTGCACCAGGGCTTCCAGCCACTGCAAACGAACTCCAGATGCATGCGCCCCCTTGTGCATCTGGCTAACGTGGGTCCTGGGGAATGGAGCCTTGAACCGAGGTCCTCAGGCTTCACAGGTAAGCACTTAACCGCTAAGCCATCTCTCCAGCCCTCCACTGATTTTTTTCTTTTCCTTTTTTTGGTTGTATGTGTTTGTGTGTGGGGGGGTATATGTGTGCATGTGAAGTGTATGCCTATGTATGTACAGATGTGTGTGCTCATGTACACATGTGGGGGGCCATCAGGTGTCCTCTTTTGTTGTTCTGCCTTATTTCCTTGAGACAAGAATCTCTCACTGAACCTGGAGCTCCCCTTTTTTCCCAGTGGACTGTCTGCCCAGGGAGCCCTAGTGCATCTCCTGTCTCTGCTGCACTCAGCACTGAGGTTGCAGGCATGTGAGGCCAGGTCCGACCTTATGAGGGTTCTTGAAATTGAATTCAGGTCCTCATGCTTGGGCAGCAAGCAGCCTTACCTGTTGAGTTGTCTCCCCAGTGCCTGGCCCCAGTGCTTTTCCTTTTTCTTTTGTGACATGGTCTAAGTTGCCCAGGGCCCTTGAATTCACTGTTGGAGCTCATACTAGCCAAGACTTGTGGTGTAGCTGCCTCACCTTCCAAGCACCTGGGATTACAGGTACGCACCAGGTCCGGCTCAGTATTCAGCTGGGATTACAGGTGTGCACCAGGTCTGGTTCAGCATTCAGCTGGGATTACAGGTGTGCACCAGGTCTGGTTCAGCATTCAGCTGGGATTACAGGTGTGCACCAGGTCTGGTTCAGCATTCAGCTGGGATTACAGGTGTGCACCAGGTACGGTTCAGCATTCAGCTGGGATTACAGGTGTGCACCAGGTCTGGTTCAGCATTCAGCTGGGATTACAGGTGTGCACCAGGTCTGGTTCAGCATTCAGCTGGGATTACAGGTGTGCACCAGGTACGGTTCAGCATTCAGCTGGGATTACAGGTGAGCACCAGGTCCGGTTCAGCATTCAGCTGGGATTACAGGTGTGCACCAGGTCCGGTTCAGCATTCAGCTGGGATTACAGGTGTGCACCAGGTCTGGTTCAGCATTCAGCTGGGATTACATGTGTGCACCAGGTCTGGTTCAGCATTCAGCTGGGATTACAGGTGTGCACCAGGTCCGGTTCAGCATTCAGCTGGGATTACAGGTGTGCACCAGGTCCGGTTCAGCATTCAGCTGGGATTACAGGTGTGCACCAGGTCTGGTTCAGCATTCAGCTGGGATTACATGTGTGCACCAGGTCTGGTTCAGCATTCAGCTGGGATTACAGGTGTGCACCAGGTCTGGTTCAGCATTCAGCTGGGATTACAGGTGTGCACCAGGTCTGGTTCAGCATTCAGCTGGGATTACAGGTGTGCACCAGGTCTGGTTCAGCATTCAGCTGGGATTACAGGTGTGCACCAGGTCTGGTTCAGTATTCAGCTGGGATTACAGGTGTGCACCAGGTACGGTTCAGTGTTCATGGCTTTATTGTTTACTTTTACCTTTGCCCAACTAGGAAACAAATAAAGCAGAAAGTACAAATGAGGTAAATTGATCACTGAAACAGAATGTAGTTTTTCACTTTCAAAATATAATTATTCACATCTCAGTTATTTATTATTACCTCCAATGTGGAAACCTTTTAATCATCTTCTGTTCTCTCAGTTTACATCAGCTCAGTTGCTGCTATTATTTTTAAATTTTTTTGTAACATTCCAAACACCTCATTGTTTAATATTTTATTTATTTATTTCAGAGAGAGGAAGGTGTGGTGTGGGGGGGAGAGAATGCTGATACAGAGAGAATGGGTGCTCCAGGGCCTCTAGCTGCTGCAGATGAACTCCAGCCACAGCTGGTTTACATGGGTCTTGGGGATTGAACCTGGGTCCTTTGGCTTTGCAGGCAAGTGCCTCAGTCACTACGCAATCTCTCCAGCCCCGTGGCTGTGTTTGATAGGCTAAACCTGTGGAGTGCCTGTGTTAACCCTGTCCTGAGCAGAACATATTTTAAAAGCCTCAGTCTCTTCTATCGAGGCTGAAATCTGGCCTTGTTTGTGTCACCATTATCCCAGCAGTTAAGATCCCTGAAGCAATTCTGGCATAGCATACTTTAGCTTGCAGCTGTCCCCTAATCTCTGCAAATTGCTTCATCCCTAGGATTGGACCTTTGCTTTGGCTTCCCGTTTAGGACATATTCCTGGTCCAGCTGAGTGCCTGCCCTTGGCTTGCTAGTCTTTGCAGTAGCTTTGCTCAGGGACGATGGATTGAACCTTCGGCAATGAATGCAGCTCTTGGACCTAACACTTGTGTCCTCCTGTCAGCCTCACTCACCAGTGTGAAACTATCAAAACTTGCTGAAACCAAGCCTGACTTAATGTTGTGTCTAAATTGCAGTCCACCACTGGGTAGCACAAATGACGTCTGGACTTTTACTCAAATGACATCTTCAGCTCATGCAGACAAAATGCTAAGGCACAATAAAAGTGAAAAAAGTAGGGTATAAAATATGGTTCTATATTATGTATTACACACAGATCAAAAAGACTAGAGGGGACAGACCTGCCGTCAGCTATCGGAATATAAACTGATACAAATTGATGAATTTTTCTCTTTTATATACCAGTATTTTTGTCCCATAAATGTTATGAAAACAGTACCTTCTCTGCCTTCATCATCATAATCATCATCATCATTATTATTTGGCTTTTCAAGGTAAGGTCTCACTCTAGCCCAGGCTGACCTGGAATTCACTATGTAGTCTCAGGGTGGCCTTGAACTCACGGCGATCCTCCTACCTCTGCCTCCTGAGTGCTGGGATTAAAGACATGCGCCACTATGCCTGGCCTTCTTCATCGTTATTTTTAAAGCTGGGGTGCGTGGAGTTATATATAAAGGTACTGTAATTGCCCTTTAGGAAAGCAAAAGTCTTTGTCTTTTACTAGAAAGGCAAAAATGGTAACTCCTGATTACTTTGGTGAACACGCCTTCCTTTCTACACCTTCTCCCACTTCTGTTTCAATCAGCAGTGGTGCATTGATGTCTTTAGGGAGATATTGGTGGCTTTCCTGCATAATGGAGGGAGCTCTGAAGTCTCATTCTTACTGGCTTCTCAGTGTCAACCAACTGTGGTTCTGTTGATGAAGACTTCATCCCCCGCCCCCTCTCCCAGGGTCTTTCTGGGCTCTCAGCCTGCTGTGAAGGGAAGCAGACAGGAGCCTCTGCGCCCTTAGTGCTTTTACAGAATCGAGGGTGTATTGTATCAATTTGTCATTGATCACAGTCTACTTGTATTGAGAACATTCTTTTTTTTTTTTGGTTTTTCAAGGTAGGGTCTCACTCTAGCCTAGACTGACCTGGAATTCACTATGGAGTTTTAGGGTGGCCTCGAACTCACGGCAATCCCCCTACCTCTGCCTCCTGAGTGCTGGGATAAAAGGCGTGCGCCACCACGCCCGGCCAAGAACATTCATTTTTTATTGTGTATGTGTGTGCGCCATTTGTATGTGTGAGTGCAGATGAGTGCCATGGCATGCATGTAGAGGTCAGAGGACAACTTTGGGTGTTATTCCTTGCCTTGCATCTTGTTTGAAGCAGGGTCCCTTGTACACTGCTGCATTTAACCAGGCTTACTGGCCTGTGAGCTTGTGGGAAATTCTGTGTCTGCCTCTCATTTCACTGTAGGAATGCTGGGATTCTAGATGCTTGCACTTCATGTGAGTTCTGGGGGATTTGAACTCAGGTCGTCACACCTGGATGATGATGTAGTCAGGTTCGCATTGCTGGGAGAAGTCACCCAACCCAGAGCAGCTTGTGGGAAAAAGAGGTTTATTTTGGCTTACAGGCTCGAGGGGGAAGCTCCACAATGGCAGGGAAAATAATGGCATGAACAGAGGGTGGATATCACCCCCTGGCCAACATAAGGTGGACAGCAGCAACAGGAGAGTGTGCCAAACACTGGCAAGGGGAAACTGGCTATAAAACCCTTAAGCCCGCCCCCAACAATACACTGTCTCCAGGAAGTGTTAATTCCAAAATCTCTTATCAGCCAGAAACCTAGCATTTAGAACACCTAAGTTAATGGGGAACATCTGAATCAAACCACCACATTCCACCTATGGTGCCCATAAACTCATATCCATATATGATGCAAAATAAAATGCATTTTATTCCAACTTTAAAAGTCCCCATAGTTTTCATCAATCCCAATGAGGTTCAAACATCCCCATAGTCCAAGATCTTTTAACTGAGCTATACTACCAAAAAATAACCTAAAAAAACCCATGGTGGCACAGAACCTGCAAAAGATGGCATTGGGCATAGCAAAGAAATATTCAACCAATGCAACCAATGCAACAACCAGGGCAAATATTAAACTCAAATTCTAAGTCCAACAACTCTAGTCAGTAACAAGTCTCCAAGTCCGATAATTCTAGCCAGCAACAAGTCTCTGGCATTCCAATTCTGCCCCTTCAACTAGGCTACTCACAGTCCTGGAAAACTTCATCTAGGCCGGCAGCTACTTAGCAGCCATCTTGTGGTCCCGGCATCTCCACTGGGTCTCCACTGCAATCCACGGTTCATCCTCATGGCCCCATGGGGTCTCCATGCAGGCATCCAGCAAACCTGCTTCACTGCTCATGGCCATTTCCAAAACACATGACCATTTGCAAACTCAGTGACCCTCTTTCCAGCATTTCTTATACTCTACAATTCCAGGTAGGTAGGGGGGAATAAAGCAGACTTTGAAGAACAGCACCTAGGCTCCTCCAAAAGTGTACAACATTCTTCCTGTTGCTCCAGTGCAGATCAGCTATCCCAGTCTCAGAGGTTGTAATCTCTCAATTGCAGCAGAATGGGCAGAATTCACCCAAAGAGTTTTTCGTTCTGTGTCATATTCCCCTGCTCATACCATTCCATTTCTACGCAGAGCAACCATGCACAACTTCTCAGGACACAGACACAACTGCAAGCCTCACACAAACTGCTAGCCCAGTCCAAGCAAAGCTCTTTCTCACCCTCATAAACCAAACCTCATAGTTCATAGTTCTTACTGCATTCAGGTCTTTCAACTCTGTCCAGAATAGTCCATCAAGCTATACTTACAGCACTGCAAGACATCTCTTAGGCTAAGGTTTCAAATCCTTCCACATTCCTCTTAAAAATCAGCTCCAAAAGGCCAAAGCCATACAGGCAGGTGTCTAGCAGCAATCCCACTCCTTGGTACCACTTTACTGTTGCAGTCAGGTTCACACTGCTGGTAGAAATCACCCAACCAAGAGCAAGTTGTGGGAAAAAGAGGTTTATTTTGGCTTACAGGCTCAAGGGGAAGCTCCATGATGGCAGAGAAAACAATGGCATGAGCAGAGAGTGGACATCACCCCCTGACCCACATAAGGTGGACAACAGGAACAGGAGAGTGTGCCAAACCCTGACATGGGGAAACTGTCTATAACACTCATAAGCCCGCCTCTAACAGTACACTGCCTCCAGGAAGCATTAATTCCCAAATCTCCATCAGCTGGGAACCTAGCATTCAGTACACCTACGTTTATGGGGGACACCTGAAGCAAACCACCACAGATGGCAAGTACTTTTTTCACTGAGCCATCTCTCCAGCCCTTGGTAACTTGATACTTGCCCCTTCATTCTTTTCTACCCAAGTGGCCCAGGGTCTACCTCAGGATCTTTGGTTCATTAACCAGATGGATTAAAATTGGTGTCCCCATCAGCCTATGAACCTACTGCTTCGCCTTTCCCCTCTTCTTTGTTGTGCTTGGGACACACATGTCACCCTCTGTTGTGCAGGTCTGCTGGCAGTAGGAATTAGAGATGTCCTACACCAGCCTGCTGGAGTGACTCTTTTTAAAAAAATATTTTCCTTTTTTGAAATTTAAAAATTTTACTTTTATTTATGAGAGAGAGAGAGAGAGAATGGATGCATCAGGACCTCTAGCCACTGCAAACAAACCCCAGATACATGTGCCACCGAGAGAGGGTGGGGGGAGGGGAGAAAGGATGCATCAGGGCCTCTAGTCACTGCAAATGAACACCAGATGCATGTGCCACCATGTGCATCTGGCTTATGTGGGACTTGGAGAATCGAACCTATGTCCTTAGACTTTGCAGTAACTCCAGCCCTCTTTTTTTTTAAAAAAAAATATTTGATTTAATTGAGAGAGAGAAAGAGGCAGATAGATAGAGATTGGGCACACCAGGGCCTCTAGCCACTGCAAATGAACTCCAGACATATGAACCACCTTGTGCATGTGGCTTATATGAGTACTGGGGAATCGGACCTGGGTCCTTAGACTTTGCAGGCAGATGCCTTAACCATTAAGCCATCTCTCCCCTGGAGTGACTCTTTCACATTTACTCATGAGCGATCCTGCACCAGGGCCATGGGAACATAGCCTTTCTTGGTTTTAACTGTGAGGAGGGACTGTTCTCATTTTACCCAGTAGGTTTAGTGAGCACCTCTGCAGCATAGTTTGCACTGGGATAACTGGAGAACGGAGTTTGCCCTTCAAAATCTGAGCACAGTCTGTTAGGAGCTAAAAACAAATGTTAGTAGTTATAATTACCATCATTTTGTCTCCAGACTTGGATCACATTCCAGGTGTTACAGGAGCTGGTCCATCGTCCTTCCTTTAAGTTCTGTGCCCTGCTTGAAGTAGCTCTGAAGGGCACTTGTGCCCTATAGATGGATCTCTGAATTGCTTCGGAACTCTTTCACAGTTCCTATGAGTTATTTGAACTTTGCTGGCCCAAGTTAGAAAGACCTTGCTGAGGTGTGGCTGCCTCTAAGAACACTGTTGACTTGGTGCCATGGTAACGTTTGCAAAGTAGCTACTGCTAGGATACCGTCCTGACACTCACTACTTCATTTGCATATCAAACCACCTGTTCGGAAGATGAAAATATACATGACTGCATATTCCAGTCTGGATAAAGGGATGATATCTATCTGTTTAAGTGAATGTCTTGAGTTTTTTTCCTCCCTGTGACTGTAATAATCAGTTCTCCTCAGCCCCCTCTCCTAGCCTAGAATAGATGCCAGGCGTGGTGTGTAGGCACGACTCGGGGGCTCTGTTGTCTGTGCCTTTCCGTGACATGGAGCTCACTTGACCTTTGGAAAGAAGTTTCATACCAATAGGCCCACAGTCACAAGGAGGACTCCTCACTCTGATCCAACATGAGTTTATGTGGAAGCACTTTCCAGTTTCTGCAAAGCTCCCTGGGACACCTGCTGCTGTGTAGATGGTTCGATTCCCCAGGACCCATGTAAGCCAGATGCACAAGGGGGTGCATGCATCTGGAGTTCGTTTGCAGTGGCTGAAGGCCCTGTTGCACCTATTTTCTGTCTTTCTCCATCTTTTTCTCAAATAAATAAAAGTTAAAATAAATATTTTAATATGTTTTTTTGTTTTATTTCTATTTACTTATTTGAGATCAACAGACAGAGAGAAAGAGGCAGATAGATAGAGAGAGAGAGAATGGGCACGCCAGGGCCTCCGGCCACTGCAAACAAACTTTGGACACGTGCACCCCTTGTGCATCTGGCTAACGTGGGTCCTGGAGAATTGAGCCTTGAACGAAGGTCCTTAGGCTTCACAGGCAAGTGCTTAACCGCTAAGCTATCTCTCCAGCCCTAAAATAAATATTTTTAAGAAAGCCGGGTGTGGTGCTGCACGCCTTTAATCCCAGCACTCAGGAGGCAGAGGTAGGAGGATCACCGTGAGACTCCATAGCGAGTTCCAGGTCAGCCTGGACTAGAGTGAGACCTTACCTCGAAAAACCAAAAATAAAGAAAGAAAATATTTTTTTTTTAAATATTTTTTGTTCATTTTTTATTTATTTATTTGAGAGTGACAGACACACAAAGAAAGACAGATAGAGGGAGAGAGAGAGAATGGGCACGCCAGGGCTTCCAGCCACTGCAAATGAACTCCAGACGTGTGCACCCCCTTGTGCATCTGGCTAACGTGGGACCTGGGGAACCGAGCCTCGAACCGGGATCCTTAGGCTTCACAGGCAAGCGCCTAACCGCTAAGCCATCTCTCCAGCCCAAGAAAATATTTTTAAGAAAAGACCAGCTTTGCCTCTGGATCAGTCATGGCCCCTTCTCCTGTCGTCCTTGTCTTGTATCTTGTCTCAGATACCAGACATAGTGATAGTCACCACCCATTGTGCTCATGCTCAGTTTTGCCCTCATTCCTCTCCTCAGCCACTTGAACGTGGTGATTGAGAGCCAGGAATGGTGTGCCATCTTAGCACTTGGGAAGTGGAAGCAGGATGATCAGAAGTTCAAGGCCAGTCTTGGCCATATGACAGGCTGAAGGCCAGTCTGGGCTACAGGAGACCCTTTTCTCCCCCAAACAAGAACAAAATTCCATTGTGTACATATACCGTATTTTTCTCTATGCATTCATTCATTGATGGGCACATGGGCTGGTGTTACATCTTGGCTATTGAGAAGAGTGCTGCAACAAGCATGCAATGTCACGCTGTCTCACACAGACCTCGCTCCTTGGGTCTGTTCACTGGTGGGATTGCTGTATCTTATGGCACTGAAGTTCTGAGTTTTGCAAGGAACCTCCCCATTGTGTTTAATAATGGCTATAGAAATCATATCCTCACAAGAAGTATAGGAAGGTTGCTCTTTCTGTACATCCTCTTTGATATTTATTTATTCATTATAGCTATTCTAACTGGAGTAAGATTATACGTGGCTCTCCGTCATTTTGATTTGCATTTTCCTGACGGTTAGTGATGCTGAGCACTTTTTCATATCCTTGTTGGACATTTGCATATCTTCTTTTTTATTTATTTATTTATTTATTTATTTGAGAGCGACAGACACAGAGAGAAAGACAGATAGAGGGAGAGAGAGAATGGGCGCACCAGGGCTTCCAGCCTCTGCAAATGAACTCCAGATACGTGCACCCCCTTGTGCATCTGGCTAATGTGGGACCTGGGGAACTGAGCCTCGAACCGGGGTCCTTAGGCTTCACAGGCAAGCGCTTAACCGCTAAGCCATCTCTCCAGCCCCATATCTTCTTATTTTAAAAAATGTTTGTCAGGTCATTTTGCTCATGTTTAAGTGGGTGATTGTTATTTTTCGCTGTTCAGTTCCTTATACATTTTGGATTAATGCCAGGTGGATAATTTACAAATATTTTATACCTCTCTATAGGCTCTTCACTGTCTTTTTTTATTGAGAACCTTAATATATAAACGTATTGTAAAGTGGTCATATTCCCACTGGGTTAGACTCTTATGGCCTGTATCCCCTGCCCCCACTCCACTGGGGACCCTCCTTGCTGAAGGTTCATGAATGTATCAGTCAGTCTCTGAGGACAGTGCCTCTGATTTTACCTTCCCAACCTGTGGCTTTTCTGCCTCTTCTTCTGCAATGTTTCCTGAGTCCTCTTGTAAGCCTCCTTTACTGTTGGTCTCTCAGCAATCTCTGATTTTATGCTTTGATGAATTTCGAGTCTCTTAAGCATCTTTTGCCATCTCTCTAGAGGTGGATCTCAGTATCAGTGAGAGCAGAATCATATGTAATCGGCTGTTTCCTCTGTAATGTTTCCTGGGCCCTGGCAGGCGTGAGAGAGTTGACTTGTCTCATACTAGACAGTCGGCTTTCTTTTCATACCAATGCATCTTGGGCTTTGCTAGTTTTCTCTGCCGTCTGGACCCTGGGTGGCTTAACCCTACTCTGTGCCTGGGGTTGGGGTCTAGGATCAGCTCAGGAGTCCCTACTATGGGCAGGTGGAACATTCCTGACCACTCTTTTGGTTATTTTCTTCATTGTGGAGATATTTTTCTGTTTGATAGATTCCCATTTGCCTTTTTTTTTTTTTTTTAACCTTTGTTGCCCCAGTATTTGGGTTTTCACTCAAAAACAATCTTTGTCCAGACTAATGTCTTCAGGTGTTTTTCTTAGGTTTTCTTCTAGGTGTTTCATACTTTGGTGTCTTATATTTAAGTGTCTGATCCATTTCGAGTTGACTTTTTTATGTAGTGGCTAATATTTTTCAAAGTCTGCTAGATGTAGGAAAACTCCAAGAAGGTTGGCTTTGCAAAGTTCCATTTAGTTTGCACAGAATTCCTTTTTTCACTTGTTTGTTTGTTTGTGGGGCAGGACCTCATGTGTTCCAGGTTGGCTGAGAAAATTTGCACTATGTAGCCAAGGATGACACCATGGATATGCGCCACTATTGCACTTGTGTGAGCATCATGTCAGGCTGTTTGCTGCTAAGTAACTTAGATCATGAGTTGCTCGGACAGATGTTGGCCATTTTCCCCCAGTCACTCATGTAGAACCTTCTAGCACTAGACATGCTGGATGGGGACTGACTCTTCCAGCTTGCAGCCATGTCACTCCATATTACGTGCCAACAATATATGGTGTTTTCAGCAGTAGGGTCTTACCACTAACCTTTGGTGGGTCATCAAGTACTCTGACAGAAATCTGTCTTTTTTTGGGAAACCTTGTAGGTCTCTCTGACCAACAGCTCATTGTGGATGATAGCCACATGCTAGTACTGGGAGTTACAGGTCAGCACCCAAGAAGAGAAGGAAGAAAAAGATAAGTAATATGAAAGAGATAGAAGAGAGGGAAGAGGGAGAGAGGGAGGGAGAGAGAGAGAAAGAAAGAAATGGGAGAAGATTAAGGTCAGTCTTCAATGTACCCTTTCCAGTGCCTTGTGACTCAGGTGTTCCCTCTAAGGGCCTGGTGAAGGTTGAACCATGTCGTCTGTCTTTTAGGATGTACAATTTTATGGTACCATTGCCGTTTGGGCCCAGTTTAGTGTACCCCATCCCCTTCCTTATCCTCCCCCCCCCCCCATTGTCCAGTCCTTGAAATGCTTTCTAGGTATGTCAGCATCTCAGGTAGATTCAGGTTAGGAGGTATTGATGAGTGAGAGTATGTGGTGATTATCTTTCTGTGATTGGGTAAGTTTGCTGAAAATGATCTGTTCCAGGTTCGACCATTTTTCTTCAAATTTCATTGTGTCATTTTTCCTTACTGCTGTGTAGAATTACATCATGTAGATATACCACATCTTAGTTATCCATTCATCTAATGATGGACATCTGGGTTTATTCTAGCTCTTAGCTATTATGAATTGAGCAGCTATAAACATGGTTGAGAAAATCTCTCTGAACTGAGACATGGAGCTTTTATGGTACATGCCCAGTAAGGGAAAAACTGGGTCTGTTGGTAACTCTATGGTCAACTTTTTTAGGAGTCTCCATATTGCTTTCCAAAGTGGTTGTACCATCTTACATTCCTACCAACAGTGGATGAGGGTTCCTATTTCTCCACATTCTCACCAGCATTTATTTTCATTTAATTTTTTAATGTTTGCTATCCTGGGGTAAGGTAGAGTCATAGTTGTTTTAATTTGCATTTCCCTGATGATTAGGGATGATGAACATTTTCTTAAGTGTATGTTTGCCATTTGTATTTCTTCCTCTGTGAACTGCCTGTCCAGTTCTTTGCTCCATTTTGTGAGTGGGTTGTTTGACTTCTTATTGTTTAGGTTTTTGAGTTCTTTGTAGATTCTAGAGATTATTCCTCTGTCTGTTGGATATTCAGAAAATATTTTCTCCCATTCTGTGGGTAATCTATTGCCTCTGCTTATTGTATGTTTGTGAAGAAACTTTTCAGCTTCATGTGATCCCATTGGTTGAGTGATTGTTTAAGAGCCTGTGCTACTGGGGTTTTGTTTAGGAAGTCTTTTCCCATTCTTATATCAGGGAAAGTTCCTCCTATATTTTCTTCCAGTAGTAACTGAGTTTCTGGTCTTATATTGAGGTCTGTGATCCATTTGGACTTGATTGTTGTGCATGGTGAGATATGTGGATCAAGTTTCAATTTCCTGCATATGGTTATCCAGTTTGTCCAGCACCATTTGTTGAAAATGTGTCTTTTTTTTCCAGCCAATATTGTTAGGGCCTTTGTCAAATACCAAGTAGCTGTAGTTACTTGACCCAAAGTCTGGGTCCTTGATTCTATTCCATTGGACTATACTCCTGTTTTTATGCCAGTACCATGCTGTTTTTATTACTATGACTTTGTAATATAGCTTTAGATCAGGTATGGTGATGCCTCCAGAAGTGTTTCTTTTGCTGAGGATATGCTTGGATATCCTAGGCCTTCTGCCTTTCCATATGAATTTTGAGATCATTTTTTCTATCTCTGTGAAGAACAATGTTGGGATTTTGATTGGTATTGCATTAAATCTGTATATTGCCTCTGGTAGGATTGCTATTTTCACAATGTTAATTCTGCCTATCCAGGAGCATGAGAGGTCTTTCCTTTTTCTCAAGTCCTCCTCAGTTTCTTTTTTGAGTGTTTTTATGTTTTCATTGTATAGATCTTTCACTTCCTTGGTTAATATTATTCCAGGGTATTTTTGTTCTTGCTGTTGTTATTGAAAATAGGACACTGTCACTTATTTCTTTCTCTGTATCTTTGTCATTTGCATATAGAAAGGCTACTGATTTTTGTGCATTGATTTTTTATCCTGCTACTTTGCTGAGGAGTTAATCACCTTTAAGAGTTTTGGGGAAGGAGGCTCTCAGGTTTCTTAGGTATATAATCATGTTGTCTTCAAATAGAGCTAACTTAACTTCTTCCTTTCCAAATTGTATCCCCTTTATTTCTTTCTCCTGTCTTATTGCTTGAGCTAGGGCTTCCAGTACTATATTGAAGAGTTGAAGTGAGAGTGGACACCCCTGTCTTGTTCCTGATCTCAATGGGAATTCCTTTAGTTTCTCTCCATTAAGTATTATTTGGGCTTTAGGAGCTTTATATATAGCCTTTATTATGTTGAGATATAAACCAACCATGCCAATTCTCTCCATTGTTTTGATCATGAAGTGATGTTGTATTTTGTCAAAAGCCTTTTCCTCATCCATCAAAATGATTATGTTTTTGTGTTTAACCTTGTTTATGTGGTGTATTACATTGACAGATTTCCATATGTTGAACCACCCCTGTGTTCCTGGGATGAAGCCCACTTGATCAAGGTGGATAAGGCTTTTGATGTGTTGTTGGATTCAGTTTGCGAGGATTTTGTTTGGGATCTTTGTGTCTAAGTTCATCAGGAAAATAGGCCTGTAGTTTTCTTTTCTTGTGGCATCTCTGCCTGGTTTTGGAATTAGGGTGATAGTAGCTTCATAGAAGGAGTTGGGGAGCTTTCCCTGCTCTCCGATTGTGTGGCACAGTTTGAGAAAAATTCGTTTCAGTTCTTCCATGAAGGTTTGGTAGAATTCAGCAGAGAAGCCATCTGGTCCTGGACTTTTCTTTTTGGGGTGATTTTTATTACCTTTTCAATCTCTATGAGTGTGATTGGTTTGTTTAGGAGATTAATCTGCTGTGAATTTTGCTTTGGTAGATGATGTGTGTCCAGGAATTTATCCATTTTCTCCATATTATCCACTTTTATGGAGTAGAAGTTTTTGAAATAAGTCCTGATGAGTCTCCCAATTTCACTTATGTCTGTTTGATCTCTCCTTTCTCATTTCTAATTTTGTTAATTTGAAGTGTCTCTTTTATTTACTTGATCAAATTGGCCAGGGGTTTGTCAATCTTGTTTATTTTTTCAAAGAACCAGCTCTTTGTTTCATCAATTTTCTTAATTGTTTTCTTATTTTCCAATTCATTAATTTCTGCTCTTATGTTAATTATTTATTTCTGTCTGGAGCTTTTTGGGTTGGATTCTTCTTGCTTTTCCATTGCCGTTAGGTGGATGGTTAGGTTATTGATATAATTTTTGGGGTTCTTTTTATATCCTGGATATCAATCCTCTGTCAGATGTATAGCTAACAAAGATTTTTTTTCCCCATTCTATAGATTGCCTCTTTGCTGTATTTACAGTGTCCTTTGCGGTACAAAAGCTTTTTAATTTCACCCAATGGCTGATTAGTGGTTTTACTCCCTGAGTGTCTGGGGTTATATTCAGAAAGTCCTTGCCTATCCCAATATGTTGAAGGGTTTCCTCTTACTTTTTCCTCTAGCAGTTTCAGAGTTTCAGGTCTAATGTTAAAGTTTTTGATCATTTGGACTTCATTCTTGTGCATGGAGAGAGATAAGGATCTCTTTTTATCCTCTACAGATATCCAGTTTCCCCATCACCATTTGTTAAAGAGGCTGCCTTTTCTCCAGTAAATATTTTTGGCATTTTTGTCAAAAATCAGATGGCTGCCTTGTTTACATCTGGGTCCCCTGTTTCACTGATCTAGGTGTCTGTCTGTTTTTGTGTTGTACCGTGACTCTGTAATATGTCTTAAAATCAGGTATGGTGATACTGCCAACCTTATTTTTTCTGTTCAAGCTTGCTTAGGCTACAGAATGAATTTTAAAATTGAATTTTGTTTTTCCAAAGAAACAAGGATCCTTGAATGCAGTTCCTGATAAGAGTTCTAATTGCTAAGTGGAAATTTACCTAAAGGGAAAAAACATTTAGCTTCTGCAAGAGACTCTGTTCTTGTTTTCTTTTTATTTATTTATTAATTATTATTATTTTTATTGTATAAAAGGTTAAACTCTAGATCCCCTAATTCCTGCCTTATATCCCTGCTCCACTTCCCTTGAGGGCCCTCCTCCATGGGGTTGTTGGTATTCACTATGGGTCATGGAGGCCTCATTCTATGGGGTCTTCTGTGCCTCAGGACATTTCTACCCACTCTATGGCTCTTACAGTCTTTCTGTTCTGTCTTCTGCAATGTTCCCTGAGCACTGGTGGGCCTGTTAGCAATCTGATTTAGTGTTGATTTTTCTGTGGCCTCTGGGTTTCTGCTTTGATGGATTTTTAAAATTATTTTATCTTATCTTATATTTACTTATTTATTTATTTATGAGAGGGAGAGAGAGAGAGAGAGAGAGAGAGAGAGAATGAGTGTGCCAGGGCCTCCAAACGAATTCCAGACACATGTGCCACCTTGTATATCTAGCTTACGTGGGTCTTGTGGAATTGAACCTGGGTCCTGTGGCTTTCCAGGCAAGCGCCTCAACCACTAAGCTATCCCTCCAGCCCTTTTGGGAGGTTTTGATGGGCCTTGTGGTCTGTCGCCATCTCCCTGGCGCTGGTTGCTGAGCTGGAACCGAGGGGAGTGTTTGTGTTGATGCTTCCTCTGCAGTGTCTCCTGGGGGCCGAGTGTTGGGTTGGGCGTGGGACATCTTGTGGTGGACAGTCAGCCATTTTTTCTTGTACTGGCTGATCTTGCATCTCCTTGGTATTCTCTGCCATCTTTAAGTTTTTGAGAATGGTGCATTGTGGGGTTCCTCTGGTTTCCTTCCCCATTACAGTGGCGGGGCCTTCATTCTGCCATCTTGACCAGAAGACTATTCTTTTTTTTTTTTTAAATATTTTATTTATGTGTGTGAGAGGGAGAGAAAAAGGGGCAGATAGGTAGATAGAGATAGAGATAGAGAGAGAATGAGAATGGGCATGTCAGAGCCTCCAGCTGCTACAAATCATCTCCAGATGCATGAGCTACCTTGTGCATCTGGCTTACATGGATCCTGGGGAAATCAAACCTGGGTTCTTTGGCTTTGCAGGCAAATGCCTTAACTACCCATGTTGTTTTCTTAGGTAAGTTGCCCTGTTTAATCTTTGTTTCAATGACCTATTTATATGCTCTACATAAAAGTATTATGAAATTATAATGAACAAAATTTACAGAGGCCAAACTATCCTCAAATTATCTATGTTTAAAAAAGGTCTTACTCGGTTTAACGCTCTACACCTGTTCTGGCAGCCCACTTAGGGATGTAGCCAAGATGGCTTGTGCCTTGCTAATGACTGCAGAGGAAGTGGTGTTCTCTCTGGTGGCAAGAAGCAAAGTAATTTAGACTTTAGCGCTAGAATTATTAACTTTTAGTTGAACACGCCGTGCTTAATACAGAATTCATTGCCCACACTGCAGCTTGCTTGTCACTTCGAATAACGATGCTCAAATTTATGTGTCAGGAGCAAGCTACCTGCAAATAGAAGCCACAGTTAAAAAGCAAGCATGAAATCAAGAAGGGCAGAGGGTTCCGCGGATTTCCCGAGGTCAGCATGTAATTGGATGGGAATGATTGGACGGGACAAGTGCAGAGAGGAGACGAGACAAGCGCAAGATGGCTCAGCATGGTCAGACAGTCTGCATGCCAGCAGTTTGCAGGTGGAGGTAGGAGGAACGGATGTTAGTTAAAGGTCATCCTTGACTGCATAGCAAGTTTGAGGCCATCCCTGGACTGTGTGAGACCTTATCTTACAGTATAAAATAAAATAAAACTATTTTTTAAAGTTGAAGTCATAAACAAACAGCCACAGGGTGGCAGTACAACCCCAAGCAGGAAACTTTAGACCCTCTTAATACCACATTCGTTGGACAGGCCTTCCTCTGTCATGTAGTTTTAGCACCCTTATTGAAAATCATTTGACCATATAGGTTCAAGTTTATTCTAGGTTCTCTGCTCTGTTTTATTGGCCTATGTGCCTGTCATTATGCATATATCAATGGAACAAAGAATTGTCACTGTAGGAATAGAATAGCTTAGAAAAAGGACAAGGATTAAAAACTATGTGTGTTGCTTGTTGAAAATATGTACAAAGGCAATTACCATAGAGAATCACTGTTGCTCTCCTTGTTCCCCACACTTGTAGTTAAACAAAATATATGGAAAGAATGGTAATTCCGAATATTTACTTTTATTAAAAATTTTTTGTTGTTATTTTTTTGAGACGGATCTTGTGAATCTAATGCTGGCCTCCAACTTGCTACCTGAGGATAACACTGAACTTCTCATCTTTGTGGTTCCACCTCCCAAGGGCTGGAATTACAGAGCATCTCATGCCTGGTTTTATGGGATTCTGGGACCAAATACAGGGCGTTATGCATGCTAGACAAACATTCTGCCAACTGAGCTTACAACCCAAGCCCTACAACAGATTTTTTAAAAAAGTATTTATTTATGGTGTGTGTGTGTGTGTGTGTGTGTGTGTGTGTGTACGCGCGCGCATGAGAGAGAGAACAATTTTTGGGTTGGTCCTTCCTTTCCACCTTCTTTGAGGCAGCCTCATTGTTCACTGTTCCATTCACCAGGTCAGCTGTTTCACCAGCTTTCAGAAACTTCTTGTTTCTGCCTCTGTTTACGTCACAATTGCATTAGACTGCAGAAGCTTCCAGCTTTTATGTGGGGTCTGGGGCTCTAAACTTGGGTACTTAGAGCTACATAGTGCTTTATCCACTGAACCATCTGGCCAGTTGCTGCATCTTATTCTTTTTATTTTTTTAAGGCAAGAATGGTGGCTCATGCCTTTATTTTATTTATTTACTTATTTATTTGAGAGAAAGAGGGTGGGGGAGAGGCAGAGAGAAAGAGAGAATGGGCACGCCAGAGCCTCCAACCACTGCAAAGAAACTCTAGACACATGCACCCCCTTGTACATCTGGCTTAAATGGGTCTTGGGGAATTGAACTGGGGTCCTTAGACTTCACAGACAAATGCCTTAACCACTAAGCAATTTTCCCAGCCTGAATCTGATTCTTTTTAAAATTTTTTTAAATTTTTATTTATTTGAGAGTGACAGAGAGAGAAAGAAGGAGAGAGAGAGAGAGAGAAAAGGAGAAGGAGAAGGAGAGAGAGAGAATGGGCGCGCCAGGGCCTCCAGCCACTGCAAATGAACTTCAGATGCATGAGTCCCCTTGTGCATCTGGCTAACATGGGTCCTGGGGAATAGAGCCTTGAACTGGGGTCCTTAGGCTTCACAGACAAGCATTTAACCACTAAGCCATGTCTCCAGCCCTGCATCTGATTCTTAAGAAAAAATTTTCGAGAAAAATCGTTTAGATTGACTTTGTGTCTTGCACCCTTGTTACATTTGTTGGAATCATGAAATTTTTCTTCATGGGGTCATGTCACCTACAAACACAAGTGATTTTATTTATTTATTTCCAATTTGGATGCCTTTTGTTTCTTTTCCTTGTTAGCTAGCACTTCTAGTACTGTGTTGATGAGAAGTGGCTGGAGTGGGCACTGTTGCCTTGTCCTGAATCTTAGAAGAGAAACTTAGTTTCCCCTATAGATTATTAAGTTTGTTGTGGGCTTTTCACAAATACCCTGTATTGTATTAAGGAAATTTACTTCCGTATTTATTTTGTTGGGTTTTTAGAAAGAACATTGAAAGTTGTGTCTTCTCTATATCCACTGAGATGATCATAGGTTTTCTATTCTTCTCTCTGTTCATGCATTTAACTTGTCTTGGGTTACACAGTTACTTTCTTGTTGCTGGGACAAACACCCGGCCAGAAGCATCTTATGGGAGGAAGGGATTCATTTCAGGCTTACCAAATCCAGGGGAAGCTTCATCATGCCAGTAAAAGCCAGCTCAGTCCAGCATGCATCATATCAGAGGAAGCAAAAACACCACCAGTGAGCACAGCCAGAGCTCAGAGCGACTCTTTCCACACCTTAGGGCTGGACTGGGCTGGATTGACAGATCCGTCCCAGGCTGCTGAAGTTTAGTTGCAAGCTTAATCTTACTAAACAATCCCTGAAGCTATGGTGGATGGGGGACGTACAGTTATATTCAGACCACCACACCTTGCCTCCCAGGGATAATTCCACTTGGTCAAAATATATAATTATTTAGATTGTGTGTGTGTGTTTCTAGGTAGGGTATTGCTGTAGCCCAGGCTGACCTGGAATTCACTATGTAGTCTCAGGGTGGCCTCAAACTCACAGCAATCCTCCTATCCCTGCGTCCTGAGTGCTGGGATTGAAAGTGTGTGCCACCATTCCTGGCTGTGTGTTTGTGCATTTTCAGACAGGGTCTCCTGTCACACGGGATGGCTTAAAACTTGCAGTGTAGCCAAGACTGTCCTTGAACAGATCCTCTTGCCTCTACTTCCCATGGGCTGGGATTATAGCTATGCACCACTATGCTCAGTTGCTTTGCTAGTATTTTATTGAGCAGTCTTTTATCATGTTCATTAGTTATATTGGCCTATAGTTTTTGCCTTGTTATCTCTAAAATATTATTTACTTATGTGTGAGAGAGAGAGAAAGATCGTGAGGAAGGAGGGCATCCATATGTGGAGGTCAGAGGACAACTCCCAGGCCAGTCCTTACCAGTCTACTTCGTTTCAGTCAGGGTGTCTCACTCTGGACTTTCTGCTACTCTTTGCTTCTGGAGAATGCTCCTGTCTCTGCCTCCCATGTCACAGTCAGCACTAGTGTGTTGGGATTTTAGAAGCCCACCGTGGCTGTTTTTAAACCTTTATTTCTTTTTAATTTCTGACAATTTTATACATGCATAGAATGTATTTTGATCATATTCACTCCCATTTTACCTCTCATGGGCCACATGGGGATTATAGACACCTACCACAGCTTCTGGCTTTTTATGGAGGTCTGGGGACTCCAACTTAAGTATCTAGTATTTACATGGCAAGTGCTTTATTCATTGATCCATCTCCCCAGTCCCAGTGGAGGATGGATTTATATATGTAAACAACAAACCGTGGTATTCCCCTCCCCTGCTTTCCCCTTCATAACTCTGCTCTGTGTCATATTCCTTCCCTCTCTCCATTAGTCTCTCTTTTAATTTGATGTCATCATCTTTTTCTCCTGTTGTGAGGGTCTTGTGTAGGAATTGCTAGGCACTGAGAGGTCTTGTATATCTACACCAAATTCTGTCTGGACAGTTGTATGTAAGGAGTGGTACCCTTCCTTTGGCTCTTACATTCTTTCCGCTACCTTTTCTGCAATGGATCCTGAGCCTTGGAGGATGTGATAGAGATGTTTCAGTGCTGGACACTCCTCCATCCCTTCTTCTCAGCACTATGTTGCCTTTTTGGTCATTCCAGTGGTCATCGCCATCTGAAAAGAAAAGCTTCTCTAACTAGAAGTGAGATTAGCATTAATATATGAATATGAACATTAAGTGTAGTGCTTTCAGGGAAATTTGGTGAAAGTAATATATGCATTTGTCCAGGCAAAATCAGGCTTTATGCCCCTAATGCTCATGACCTCCCCTGACATAGGCTTTTGATTAGGTTTTCAGTACCAGGCATATATTCCCTCCCATAGAGTGGGTCTTCAGTCCAATTAGAGAACTGTATGGTTTTCCCCAGAGCAGACATGCTGCTATTGCACTCGTTCAGTAATTTGGCCTGCCTGGCCAAACTTGAGGCTTCCAGTGTCCACTGTTTTCACCACTGATGACTTCTGTCTCCTATAAGGCTGCATACAGTGCAGTTTTTTCCAGCTTTCAGTTGGCTGGGCTACAGGGAGAAGGTGTTTCAATTTAGCACCAGCTTTATTTCTCAGTGACTTTGGTGCTCAAGCATGTGAAGTCTTCAGCAATAGGGTCTTGCCATCTCTTTCTCACGGGAAACCAAGGGCCTTGGCAATAGCCTATTATTTTTTGGAGGCAGCAGGGACCTCCCTGGCCAACAGCTCACTGGAAGGTATCCCATCCCTGGCACTGAAAATTTTCTAGTAACAATCTATGACTTCTGGATGTGCCATTATTCAAGAAAGTAGATTTTCATATGTCTTATCCAGAATACCTTGAATTTTGTTTGACCCTCCCTCCAACCTTTATTTTATACACTCTATTCCCCTGACCTAGCTTATGCCTTTCCTCTCTCTGTAATCTGTTCTTCTACTTACATATATATATAATACCATCCCCTAAAGTCCTCTTCTCCCTCCCTTATAGCCTTTTTCTAGCTTATGGGCCTCTGCTACTGATTTTTGGTTCCAGATCACACATAAGTCTATACATTTGTTGTTAGGATCCACATATGAGAGAGAACATGTAACATTTGGCTTTCTGGGCCTGCGTTACCTCACTTAGTATAATCCTTTCCAGATCCATCCATTTCCCTGCGAATTTCTTAATTTCATTTTTCTTTACCACTGAATACAACTCCATTGTGTAAATACACCACATCTTTATTATCTATTCATCTGTGGATGGATATCTAGGCTTGTTCCATTTCCTAGCTATTGTGAATAGAGCAGCAATAAACATGGTTGTGTAAGTATCTCTAAGGTAGTGAGAAAAGTCATTAGGATATATGCCTAAGAGTGCTATAGCTGGATCATATGGTAAATCTATTTTTAGCTGTCTCAAGAACCTCTACAGTGAATTTCACAGTGGCTCTCCCAGTTTACATTCCCACCAATGGTGTAGAAATGTTCCCCTTTTACCACATACTTGCCAACATTTATTGTCATGTTTTCTTGATGGTAGCCATACTGACAGGAGAGAGATGGAATCTCAAGGCAGTTTTAATTTGCATTTCCCTTATGGCTAAGGATGTAGAACACTTTTTTAGATGTTTATATACCATCTAATGAGAACTCTCTATTTAGTTCCACAGTCCATTTTTATTTAACTTTTATTTATTTATTTTTGTTTGTTTTTCGAGGTAGGGTCTCACTCTAGCCCAGGCTGACCTGCAACTCACTATGTAGTCTCAGAGTGCATAGCCATTTTTAAATTGGGTTATTGATTTCTTATGTTCTGTGTTTTGAGTTCTTTGTATTTTCTGAATATTAATCCCCTGTTAGATGTGTAGCTGGCAAAGATTTTCTTTCATTCTGTAGGTTGTCTCTTTGCTCTATTCACAGTGTCCTTTGCTATAAAAAAGCTTTGTAATTTCATGAGATTCCAGTGGTTGAATAGTGGTTTTATTTTCTGAGTAATTGGGGTTATTTTCAGAAAGTCATTACCTATGCCAATATGTTAAAGGGTTTCTCCTACCTTTTTCTTGAGTAATTTCAGAGTTTCAGGTCTGATATTAAGGTCTTTGATCCACTTGGATTTGATTCTTGTGCATGGAAAAAGACAAGAATCTATTTTTATCTTTCTACATATAGATATCCAGTTTTCCCAGCACCACTTGTTGAAGAGGCTGTCTTTTCTCCAATGAATATTTTTTGCAATTTTGTCAAAAATCAGATGGCTGTAGCTGCCTGGATTAACATCTGGGTCCTCTATTCTGTTTCATTGATCTACATGCCTGTCTTTGTGCCAATACCATGCTGTTTTTGTTACATTGGCTTTGTAATATAGCTTAAAATCAGATACCACCAGCCTTATTTTTGTTGCTCCAAATCATTTTGGCTATTTGAGGATTTTTGTGCCTCCAAATGAATATTAAGATTTTTTTTCTATTTCTGTGAAGAATGTCATTGGAATTTTAATGGGGATTACATTCAATGTGTAGATTGGTTTTGGTAAAATTGACATTTTCACAATATTGATTCTTCTAATCCAAGAACATGGAATGTCTTTTCATTTCCTTGTGTCTTCTGTAATTTCTCACTTGAGTGTTTTAAAGTTCTCATTGTAGACATCCTTAACTTCCTTGGTTAAGTTTATTCCAAGGTACTTTATTTATTTATTTTTTTTGAGGCAACTGTGAATGCGAGAGATTCCCTGATTTCATTCTTTGCATGTTTGTTGTTAGTATATAGAAAATCTACTGATTTCTGTGTGCTTATTTTATATCCTGCTACATTGTTAAAAGTGTTTATCAGCTGTAACAGTTTGCTTATAGAGTTTTTAGGGTCTTTTATGAATAGAATCATATCATCTGCAAATAGTGATAATTTGATCTCTTCCTTTCCAATTTGTATCCCTTTTATGAGTGTCTCTTGCCTTATTGCTATAGCTAAGACTTCCAATACTATATTAAATAAAAGTGGGGACAGTGTACACCCTTGTTTTGTTTCTGAATTTAGTGGAAAAGCTTCAAGTTTTTCTTCATTTAGTATTATGTTGGCTGCAGGTTTGTCATAAATAGCTTTTATTATGTGGAGGTATGTTCCTCTGTTCCCCGTTTCTGTAATACTGTTACCATGAAAGGATGTTGGATTTTATTGAATGCCTTTTCCGCATCTATTGAGATGATCATGTGATTTTTTTTCCTCCAGACTATTTATATGATGTATTACATTTATCGATTTGCATATATGGAACCATCCCTGTATCCCTGGGATAAAGACAACTTGGTCAGGGTGAATAATCTTTTTGATGTATTCTTGTATTTTGCTATATTATGTCTGCCAATATTTTGTTCAGAATTTTTGCATCTATGTTCATGAGGGAGATTGGTCTATAATTTTCATTTTTTGTTCTGTCTTTGTCTGGTTTTGGTATGAGGGTTATGCTGGCTTCATAGGAGTTTGGTAGAATTCCTTTCTTTCTATTTTATGGAAAAGTTTGAGAAGCAGTGGTGTTAGTTCTTCCATGAAGGTCTGGTAAAATTCACCAGTGAATCCTTTGGGCCTGAACTTTTTTTTTAGTTGGGAGACTTTATATAAGTGCTTAGATATCCATACTTGTTATATATAGGTCTATTTAAATGGTTTATCTCATCTTGATTTAATTTTGGTAGTTCATATGAATCAAGGAAATCATCCATTTCTTTCAGATTTTCAAATTTAGAGGCATATATATTCTTAAAGTATGTCTTTATAATTTTCTGAACTTCTTTGGTATCTGTTGTAATGGTGCCTTTTACATCTCTAATATTATTAATTTTTGTCTCTTCTTTCTTCCTTCTGGTCAAAAAAGGGTTTATCAATCTTGTTTATCCTTTTAAAGAACCAACTCTTCATTTCATTGACTTTTTGGATTTTTTTGTTTTTATTTCATTAATTTATGCCCTAATCTTTATTATTTCTTCTCATTTACTGATTTTTGGTTTGCCTTGTTCTTCTTTTTCCAATGCCTTAAGGTGAAGCATTAAATTGTTTATTTGGAACTCTCTAATTTCTTGATATAGGCACTTAGAGCTATAAATTTTCCTCCTAGGACTGCCTTCATTGTGTCCCAAAAGTTTGGTATGTTGTATTATCATCATCATTTGATTCTATGAATTTATTGATTGCTTCAATGCCTCATTGATCATTCAGTAGTGTACTATTTAGTCTCCATGAGTTTATGTGTGCTCTGTAACTTTTCTTGTTGCTGATTTGCAGTGTAATCCCATTGTGGTCAGATAGGGTACAAGGGATTATTTCAGTTTTCCTGTATTTGTTGAGATTTGCTTTGTGTCCTAATATATGGTCTAGTTTAGAGAATGTTCCATGTGCTGCTGAGAAAAATGTATATTTTGCAGCATTTGGATGGAATGTTCTGTAGATATCTGTTAGGTCCATTTGTTCCATGACATCACTTAATCTGGATATCTCTCTGTTTATTTTTTTGCCCAGATGAGCTGTCAA
The DNA here is from genome assembly GCF_020740685.1 of Jaculus jaculus. Taxonomy (NCBI): domain Eukaryota; kingdom Metazoa; phylum Chordata; class Mammalia; order Rodentia; family Dipodidae; genus Jaculus; species Jaculus jaculus. Next base: position 294,063,846 of record NC_059102.1, on the reverse strand, counting down.
TTGATGAGAGTGGGGTATTGAAGTCACCCACTACAATTGTGTTTGATGTTATCTGTGACCCTAAGTCAAATAGTATTTGTTTGATGAAACTGGGAGCCCTCATGTTAGGTGCATATATATTTAGGATTGTAATGTTCTCCTGTGGGAGTGTTCCTTTAATCAGTATAAAATATCTTTCTTTATCTTATCTCACTAATGTTGGTTTGAATCTATCCTGTCAGATATTAGGATAGCAACCCTGCTTGTTTCCTAGGTTCATTTGCTTGAAATACTGTTTTCCATCCTTTCATCCTAAGACAGTGTCTATTTTTTATTGAGAGATGAGTTTCTTGGAGGCAACAAGCATCAGGATCCTGACTTTTAACCCAGTCAGCAGGACTGTGTCTTTTGGTTGGTACATTGAGGCCATTGATATTAAGAGTTACTATTGAAAGGTATGCATTTATTCTCACCATTCTTATTTTGTAGTGTTTTCTGTTTTCCCTTTACTCATTTGTTTTAACTATTGAGTGTGGTTTATATTTTCCTATTTCCTCCTGTGTGTGTTTTGCTTTCTTTTCAGCATTCAGAATTCCTTCAAGTATTTTCTGGAGAGCTGGTTTAGTTGTCATAAATTCCTTTAGCCTGCTTTTGTTGTAGAATGTCCTTATTTCTCAATCAATTTGGATGGATAGCTTTGCAGGATAAAGTAATTAATCTTGGTTGACAGTTGCAATGTGCAGTTATTCTGATGGGCTTGCCTTTGTAGGTGATTTGCTTTTTCTCTCTAACTGCTTTCAATGTATTTTCTTTGGTTTGTGTGTTTAGTAGTTTAACTATAACATGGCGAAGAGAGGTTCTTTACAGGTTTTGTCTGTTTGATGTTCTAAAAGCTTCTTGTATCTGCATTGGCATTTCTTTTCCAATTTAGGGAAATTTTCTCCCATGATTTTGTTGAAAACACCTACTTAAGCCTCTGGGTTGAAATTCTCCTATTATGCCCTGAATTCTTATGTTTGATCTTTTCATAGTGTCCCAGATATCTTGAAATTCCCATTCATACCTTGCTATTAACTTGTCTTTCTCTTTGTTGGACTGTATTAGGTCTGCAACCCAGTCTTCTAGTTTAGATATTGTGTTCTCTCCTTCATTCATTCTATTGGTGAGACTTTCCACAGAGATTTTTATTTCACTAACTGTATTCTTCAGAGGTAGGATTTCAGCTGGTTTTTCTTCAGTATTTTTATTTCCTTACTTGTGTCTTGTAATGACCTCCTTATTTCATTAAGCTGGTTTCCTGTGTTCCCTTTCAGAAATTTGTTTTCTTCTTTAATTCCTTTGTTTTCTTCTTTGATTCCCTTCATTTCTTCTCTGATTTCTTTGAGTATAGATATCATTTTCTTAAAATCTTTGTCAGGCATTTCATTTCAATCAGTCTCATTGATGATTTTTTTCTGATGGATTTATAATTTTTTTTTTTTCTTCAAGATAGGGTCTCGCTCTAGCCCAGGCTGACCTGGAATTCATGGTGGAATCTCAGGGTGGCCTTGAACTCACGGTGATCCTTCTACCTCTGCCTCCTGAGTGCTCGTTACCTTTTGGGGTGGCTTCAAATCTCACCCATGCTGAGTGCCCACCTTGATCTCTCCATGCTGTGCTGTGGAGCTGGGCTGCTGGTCAGCTGTGCTGCCACTGGGGGTGAATGCGGGAGGCCCCAGGTTCTGGGTTCTGATGTGGGGATGGGGCATTCAGACTTCTGCCGTTGCTCACATAGTTCCACCTATATTCCTTTCAGTAGCTCTTTGGTTGATCTCAGCTGTCTTTACTTCTGTTTTCTTAACTTTGCAAGGAGGCTGATGGAATTGAAAAATACCCTTGATTGGTCTCTGCTGCTGCTGCTGCCGCTTGGCGGGCCTGGCAGGCGGTGCCGGGCGGTGCGTGGATCCTGCTGATCTGCCGTTTTCCTCCTTTCCGGTGGATCTTGGTCTCTCTGGTTTCTCTGCTGTGTCTAAGAATAATGTATACTCCTTCACTTTCAGAAGAAGAGTGTATTTTGCTGGGGTTTTGCTTAAATCCCTCCCTAGGCTGATTTGGCTGGCTCCTATGCCACTGTCTTACCCAGAAGCGCTCCAGTGTACCCATCATAGCTTTTTTTTTTTTTAAATCTTTTATAGCTTTATTTTAACTGAAGAGTCAATGCCTTCAAGCAACCAGTAGTCTTGTCACACTCCAAGCCTTAATGTTCAGAATCAGTTTAGGTACTGTCTGGGTGAGAGGTGCCTAACCCCCCCACATGGCTTTGTTCAAAATGGGTTGCCAGTGACACTAACTGCACCCCAATTTCTCACAAACATTATGGCTTTTTAATATGATAGAGAAAGAGGGAGAAAGAGAATGGGCACGCCAGGGCTTCCAGCCATTGCATCCAAACTCCAGACATGTGTGCCCCCCTTGTGCATCTGGCTAATAATGTGGGTCCTAGAGAATCGAACTTGGGTCCTTTGGCTTTGCAGGCAAATCCCTTAACTGCTAAGCCATCCCTCCAGCCCACCATCATGGCTTTTATTTATTTATTGTAGGAAAAAACCTCCGCAGGGGGCCCCCACGCTCTGCCCGGATAAGGCGACACCCCAAATCACTCACGAGAAGCGGTCTTGATGCAAACTGCAAGAGGATTTTATTCCAAGCGCGCTGGGGCCCACAGTCGTACACCTCACAGGGGTAGAGGACTGCAGAGCCCCGAATGCAGGAACAGGACAGTTTTTATAGGGTTTTTAACAAAGCCTGTGCCTTAGACCAATCATTTTCTAATATTAGGAGCCCCGCAGGGTGTTAGCCAGTCAGTTGGTGCCACCCCATAGTTTCTAAGCCAATTAGTTTATGACCTTGGTGGTCAGCATTTGCTCAGGTCCTTGGGTGGGAGTAGCAGAGTGTGGTTCCAGTCTCCTATGACCTTGGAGGTCAGCACTTGTGTAATTCCTTAGGTGGGGGTAGCAGAGTATGGTATCAGCCTCCTATGACCTTGGTGGTCTGAGGCAGGCTGCTACAGCTTATGGTGCGAGCTACTAAGGCTAACAGTGTGGGCTATTAAGGCTTATAGTGTAAGGCTTATAGTGCAGGCTATTTACAGAAACCAAATAAGTGGTTCACTTTATTACTCATTTCCCATCCTTGAGGGCTATCTCATGCCCTTTTACCTAGTTTTATATTAGGAGTGGGCTCTGATATAATGAGAAGAGGGATTCTTTACTTGCTTCCAACAGAGAGTAAAGCCTGGAGTTTGAGGTATGCAGGGAGCCCGCTTAAGCTCCCCTTGGAGCGTGATAGTATTTCTGAGCTTCTGAATTCTTGGGCCTTTCATATTTTTAAAATTTTTTTATTTTTTAAAAAATTATTTATTTATTTATTTGAGAGTGACAGACACAGAGAGAAAGACAGATAGAAGGAGAGAGAGAGAGAGAATGGGCGCGCCAGGGCTTCCATCCTCTGCAAATGAACTCCAGACGCGTGTGCCCCCTTGTGCATCTGGCTAACGTGGGACCTGGGGAACTGAGCCTCAAACTGGGGTCCTTAGGCTTCACAGGCAAGCGCTTAACTGCTAAGCCATCTCTCCAGCCCCATCATGGCTTTTTTAACTGGGGTCTGGAGTTTGAATTTAGGAACTGCAGTTTAAGTGGCAAGTGTTTTATCCACTGAGCCATCTTCCCAGCCTTTCTTCTTTGTGGTAATCTTGATAAGGCTTTTGTATTTGGGTGCTATTGGGGAATCATGAAGAATTTAAATGAAAATATGTGATGTTGAGCAAAAACAAGGATGCCTTCCTGTGCTGTACATCCCAGTGAGGTGGACATTGCAAGAATTTCCATTTTCAAGGAATTTAGTCTCATAGTTGGTTGCTCAAGGCCACATAGCTCATCTTTGGCGGAGCTGGGCATTGAGTTCAGGATGTCCTAATCCTACAGGACACACACACACACCTTTCTTTATCCTCTAAGTTCTCCATTCTGAGCAGAAAGAAAATAATTTGTAATGTATGGCACAATTTAATATAATTCAAGATAAATGAGGAAAGTCATTTCAAATGTGAGACAATGGTAGAGTTGAGAAAAGACAATTTTGAAAAGTATGTTATGTTAAGAATATGTGGAAAAAAATAAAAATGGAATTTGTGGAAAAGCTGGGTGTGGTGATACATGCCTGTATTCCCACTAGGTCAAGGCCAGCCTGCCTGCATACTGAGATCTTGTCTCAAAACAAACAAACAAAAACACAAAAACAAAACTCCCCAAGCAGGAATGTATGGGAAAATATCTGAAAATGCTTCTGACAGAGGAAGAAAAAAAAATTAACTTTATTGAGAATAGTTCACATAGCATAAAATTTACCCATATTAAATAAATAGTTTTATGAATTTTGAAATATGTGTATCTGTATGTTATAACAAAACATAGAACATTTCTATCAACTGTAAATTTTCTCTTGTCCATCAATCACCCTCCTTCATTGCTCTAGGCTAGTGTAACTTATTTGCTGTTACAATAGTTTTGATGTGTTACTTCCAAAGCTTCATACACAAAGGCATCTTTTAAAAAATTTTTTTATTAATTAGTTTTGTATTCAGCAAATAGTCAGTTTGGTACCCTTATTAGGCTCATCTGTGACCTACCCCCTCCCAATGGTCCCTCCTTGTTGATGTAAATGGGTCGTGCATTGTGGAGTTAGCCCACAGTTATTGGTACGATAAATGTCTCTGCGTATCATGACCCAACATGTGACTCTGACATTCTTTCCGCCCCCTCTTCCGCAAGATTTCCCTGAGCCATGTTGGGTTCATTTTTGGTCTGCTTCAGTGCTGAGGTGTTGGGGGCCCACAAATGCATCTTGACTTGCGGTGAGGTTTGCAGTCAAGGTGAAAGTATGACACGGTGAAAGTGCACTGACTGTGGTGACCCATTGGGCAGCACACCGTGACAGCGCCGTGCCTGCGCCGTGCGGTTGCCTGTGGCTCCCAGCTGAGTCTTGTACTGCGCCGCATTGTCCTGGGAGGAGATGAAAATTCAGAATTTGAAGTATGAGTTCCATTCAATATCATTTTTATGTCACTGTGAAGTAAATTGAAATCATAAATTGAGCCACTGTAGTTCAGAGACTGTAAAGTCACAAAGTATGCAACTCTGGCTTCCTTTGTTTATTAGTCAACAAAATGTGTTGGGCTGGAGAGATGGCTTAGCGGTAAAGTGTTTGCCTGTGAAGCCTAAGGACCCCGGTTCGAGGCTAGATTCCCCTGGATCCACGTTAGCCAGATGCACAAGGGGGCGCACGTTTCTGGAGTTCACTTGCAGTGGCTGGAGGCCCTGGTGCGCCCATTCTCCCCCCCCACCCCGTCGCTTTCAAATAAATAAATAAAAAATGATCAAAAAAATTTTTAAAATGTGTTTGAGGTTCCTTTATGTGATTATGTATCTCAGCAGTTTGCACTTAAAAAAAAATTTAACAACCATCTTTTTGAGTGGCTCGAGGTTCACAGCAACATTGAGGGGAAGGTGCCTAGAGTTCTCATGCACCCTCATGTCTGTACATGTGCACCCTCCTCACCACCAACATCACACACCACAGTGCTATGTTTGTGAAAACTTATGAGTCTACATTGACAATAATTACCCAAACGCAGTAGTTTTGTAGCTGTTGTCTCTTGTTTATTTTTCTTATATGCGTTCTAGGTGCTGTGACAGGTGTGTCATGGCCTGGACCTATTTTATCTTATTTATTTATTTAGGAGAGACAGAGAGAGAAAAAAATGGGTGCACCAGGGCCTCTGGCCACTGCAGATGAATTCCAGATGCATGTGCCTCCTTGTGTATATGGATTTATGTGGGTACTGGGGAATTGAACCCAGATCCTTAGGTTTTTCAGGCAAGTACTTTAACTGCTGAGCCATGTCTCCAGCTTGTGCAGGTGTGTAGAGGCCCTAGGTCAACCTTGGGTGTGAGCCTTCACAGGCTCTATCTTTTTTGAGACAGGCTCTCTCACTGACCGGGAACTTGCCAATTAGGCTGAGCTGGCTGGGCACAAGTCCCAAGGATCTACCTGTCTCTACCTCTTTTTAAAAAAATTATTTATTTATTTATTTATGAGCGACAGACAGACAGAAAGAGGCAGAGAGAGACAGAGAGATAATGGGCGTGCCAGGGCCTCCAGCCACTGCAAACAAACTCCAGATGCGTGCACCCCTTGTACATCTGGCTAATGTGGGTCCTGGGGAATCGAGCCTCGAACCAGTGTTCTTAGGCTTCACAGGCAAGAGCTTAACCGCTAAGCCATCTCTCCAGCCCCTGTCTCTATCTCTTTAGCACTGGGATTACAGGTGAGCATCATCACGCCTGGCTTTTGTGCATGGCTTCTGAGGAATGAACTCAGGCCCTCATGTTTGTAAGGTAGGCAAGCACTTTACCGATGAAACAATCCCCAGGCCACAGAGGCTTTTTGTTTGTTGAATTCACTTGGAGCTAGCTCTTCTTTGGCTCTGGAAGCTTCAGGGAAGCCGGCACTGCTTTGACAACTGCATTCTTCAGCCTGTCTGTGTGAGCGCAGCAAGCTCTATGCACTTGACAGCCTTCAGCTCACCAGCCAGCTTTTCAGCCGTCTCTGGAGCCAGAGGCTGCTGCTTGCTCTTGGCAAGTGTGCCAGGAGTAAAAAAGTCTTTGCACAGTGGCGAGTTGTCCCAGGCACTCACTTTTCTTTCACATTTTCAAATGTGGATGAAGAGACAGCTGAAGAGCAGACTACATCTGCTTGTAGATAACACTGCTCTCCCAGTCTGTCACGCTGTCTTGTATACGCTGTCTACCGGTCATAACTGTGACTGCAGTTATCAGAAGGCTATCCATACACATTTGGATGGTTATTTAAAAAAGTATCAGGAGATACTTTTCCCAGTGGCATCACTGCCCACGACTCTGCACTTCACTGTCTGCGTTTCTGAAATAGTTGGTATTCATTTCAAGTCTGATGTTGGCCTCAGCACCTCCACTGAAGGACCGGCACTCCACATTGTCTTCCTGTGGATGTGGCAGTCCTCTGATTTTGTTCCTGTCCTTGACATTGAGTTGGCAACTGTGTCTTTTTTATTTGGTATTTCCATACTGACTGTTGAGAGTTTGCCAGTCACCACAAAAGGTCCTACTGGGCTCTTGATTGGGATTGTACTGAGTCCATAGATCAAGTCGGGCAGAACTGACAGCTGAGCATTCCTAGTCCTGAGCAGAAGAGGTCTCACCATTGACTTAGTTCTTGGATATCTTCCATTAGAGCAGTGTAGTTTTTTCCTTGTAGAGATCTTGTGTATGTTTTGTCAGATTTATATCTAGGTTTCTTGGGCGATGTTAATGTTAGTGGTCATGTGTTAGTTTCAAATTTCATTTGTTCATTGACTGTATATGTAGAACAATTGACTTTTGTATATTAACTTTGTATATTTACTTATTATTTTCAGGACTTTTTGGTCAATTAATTTGGAATTTCTACATAGATGATTGTGTTACTTAAAAATACAGTTTCATTTTTCTTTTTCATTATGTATACCTGTCTTGACTTTTTCCTGTTGCATTAGCTAGGATTTCCAGCCCTGTGTTGAAAAGCAAGGGGAAATATCCTTGTCTCATTCCTAGCCTTGGAGGAGATGCTTTGAGTGTCTCTCTGTGAAGTTTGACGTTAAGCTGTAAGCTTTTGTAGATGGTCTTTATCAAGTTAGGAAATTTCTCCTGATTCCTAGTTTTTAGAAAGTTTTTTATTTATTTCTTTATTTCTTTTTTATTTTTTGAGGTAGGGTCTCACTCTAGCCCAGGCTGACCTGGAATTCACTTTATATATGAATTTATCTTAGAATGTTGAACTGTTCTTCCATACTGGGATGAATCCTACTTGGTCATGGTGTGTAATTCCCTCTATACATTGATACAATTGGTTTGCTAATATCCTATCAAAATTTTTTCATCTGTATTTCAGGAAAGTTATCAATCTGTGGCATTTTTTGTGTGTGATGTTTTGACTTGTGTTGGTCCAGGTTATGCTGTTCTAAAGTGAGTTAGGGCATACTCTGTGTACTTGCATCATCTGAAAAATATCATGGATAATTAATGTAATTTCTTCCTTAAACATTTCATAGGAGTCACTAGAGAATCCATCTGGGCCTGGTGATTTGTGTTTTTTAAAAACATTTTAATTTATTTATTTTAGAGATAAAGAGAGAAGAAGGAGAGAAAAGAATGGGGTGCCCCAGGACCTCTTGTCATCACAAACAATCTCCAGATGCAGGACAGGCAACGTTTTGTGCATCTAGCTTTACATGGACACTAAGGAATTGAACTCTGAGCCACTAGGCTTTGCAAGCACCTTTAATTTATAAGCTATTTCCCCAGCACCATTTTGAAAGGTGATTAATTGTTTATTCTGTTTCTTTAATATAGGCCATATTATGGAACTGTAATTATTTACAAACCTATGAATTGTTTGCTCATCTCTAACTCACATTAGAAGCATTTATCAATGTGCATTCTTTGAACACTCTAGCTCCACTTTGTAGCAGAAGCTGTTGTTTTAGTACTAGTTTTGTGAGTTTGGAAACAAATGCTATTGTATCATAACTCAAGACAGTATACTTCTTTCCTAGATATTAAACTTTCTCTTTGTTTCCAAATATATACACAAAACAAAGCACCCCCTAGCCTCTTGGTTACCAGTATCAACAACCATTCTCTGGGTAGCCTAAATATCATGCCAGTGAAACACAGGTTTACATATTCTTCTCTGGTTTTATTTCTAGAAATTTCCAGACTTCCCTGGAAGCTCAGCTATACACTTAGAATCTTTGTTATATTTTACCCAACAAGCCTAGGTTTTTCTGTTTACTTAAGACAACCGTGTTGCTGGAGCCTTTTCTGGCTCTGCTCTGACCTTAGGGGTCATCCTGTATTCTGATACCTCATTGAGCGAAGCGTGAGCTTTCTTGGTGCGGTGCCCTGAGTTTACAAATGTCCACTTGGAAGATGGGACTATGTGTTCAGAGACTGTGCTTGGAACGGTCTTGGCTTCACCCTAGTGCAGTTGGTTTGTGTTACCAAAATCCCGGCATGCCTTGAATTCCAACCTACCTGAATTATGTCAGCCTCTATACTTTCTCTTGTTTCCAAGTGCCTGTCTTCATTAACTTGCCGAACTCGAGTCTGGTTTCAGTTTATTTCCTGGACTCTTCTTTCCACAAAGGATTCTGTCCCAATTTGAGTTTGTAGCACAGTTTATAGCAACGTGGGAAAGAGTCCAATTAGGATTCTAATTTCTAGGTTGCCCTGATGGTCTTAGCAAAAGCCTTTAACTTTCCATTTCATTAAAAAAGCTCTAAGCTCTTACTGAGTATGTAAATTCCCAGGTCCTCTGTTACATCTTGATAACTTTGGTATAAATTGAGCATTATTTGAGGATAAACACTGACTTACTCATTTGTCAGAAGGTGGGAGTTTAAAGTTGAGGATAGAGCCAGAGACATGGCTTAGTGATTAAGGTACTAGTGTGCAAAGCCAAAGGACCCAGGTTCAGTTCTCCAGCACCCACATCAATCAGATGCACAAAATAGCACGTGTTTCTGGAGTTTGCTTGCAGCGGCTGAAGGCCCTGGTGTGCCCGTTCTGTCTCTCTGTCTTTCTCTCTCAAGTAAATAAAGTTGAGGATAGATTGTTGATTTCTTTAATTCATGAGTAGCAATCGTTCTGTGTTCTTGTGCATGCAATCTCTCCTCTGTGAGGCCTCATGAGGAAGCTGATCTTGGTGGAGAACACCCAGGGCACCCGTGGCAGTTGTGGTAGGGAGGTCACTTACCCCAGTTGAACTTTCCTGTCTTGTTTAGGAAGCCCTGACAAGATCACCGCTGAAACTTTGGCTTTCCGCAGAGCACAACCCCTGACTTTGTGCTAACAGTGTCAGTGTGTGGCTGTGAACACGGCATTGAGGATTAAAAAGTGTCTGGTGTCTAGAGGACACTACGTAGTGACGATGAGCCCAAGAAACAGTGGCTGCATGGTTCTTGGTGGTCAGCAATGATGGTGCATGTTCTTGGTGGTCAGCGGTCTGATAGAAACTTTAATCTATGAGCTATCTGTTCTGGCTCATGTTGACGCCTTCTTTCTGTCATTCTGTACTCATTTCTACTTCCCCTCTTACTCTCTCTTTCGTTTCTTGGCAGTATCTTCAACAGGAGTTAGGAAGCTCTCCCAGAAGTCGCCTTTGAGGATTGTTGCAACATGTACACCTGTCAAAGAGCATTGACCAAACCCCGCTGAAAGCTGTTTTACAGATCAGGGCCTAATCGCAGCCTCAGCTCTTCTGTTCCAATCCCGCAGATGGTCTGATGGGAAACTATCTGAGCTAATTTTGGAGCCCTGGGCGGCGTGTGTACACATTTTCTTCACTCACTCATACTGGGCATTCAGGAATTGCGGACTCTGAATGAACCCAATTCATATTCTTGTTGGAATGTAAAGTAGTGTTTTAGACTTTATTTGGAAAACAAAACTATTTTGCTATTTTTTCTTCTCTCTTTCTCTCCAAAATAAAATATACATAGGAAAAATTTCAGATGTATATGGTGTCTCCCCTCATTTATTTTCTCTTTTTCTTTTCCTTGTCCTCCATCTTGCTAGATAAGGGTGTAACATTTTCTTTGGAAAATGGACATTGTTGAAGGCAAAGTATTACTTTCATTACAAACATGTAATTTAGAATGAACTCTCACATTTGGAAAAAAAGCTTGGTATATTTCTATTTCTGCCATTTAATTAATGCTTGAATTCCTTTCCCTGAATTGACGGTCCATACTAGGGGACCCACATCCTCAAGAGTGGTGCGAACCCCTTACCCTGGTGTTGCTCATTACAGCCTTGGGCATCTTTGCTACTAGGCTGCTGAGCTCAATGTACCTTCTTATCCACTGATTTTAATTTCTTTCTTTGGGACCATATAAAGCAGTATTTTCAAAGCTTAGTCTGAAATCCAAGGTTGTGAAATAATTTTAATTGCAAATTACCAGCATTAAAAGAGAAAAAGTACAATGGGAGCAGAGTAAAATAGAAAACAGAGTTTCTTACAAGTAGTGCAGTTTTCATGAAACATTTGTCTTGATTGGGTCTTTATGGTCACAGAAATTGAAAGTTGCTGAATGATACATGTCTAACTTCTCTGTATCCATGACCTTAGCTGAACTTCCTCCACACCCTACCAAGTCCTTCCTTCTCTAAGCTAACCATCTCCCCCTTCTACTCATCTAGAAGTATCATGGCCTTACATCTTGCTATTCTGAATCCACCTCGTGGACCTATTTTGTATGAAAACGTGCGGCTGGCAGCCAGCGTCTTTAGCTGTTGTTGACTGAATCAGAGGCATGTGGGTACTGTACTATTCTTGGCTCATGGGATGAGAGAGAGAGAGAGAGAGAGAGAGAGAGAGACAGAGACAGACAGAGGGAGAGAGAGACAGAGGGAGAGAGAGAGAGAGAGGCAGGCAGATAGAGAGAACGGCCACCCCAGGGCCTCCAGCCACTGCACATGAACTCCAGACACACATTGTCACTTTGTGTATCTGGCTTATGTGGGTCCTGGGGAATTGAACCTTGGTCCTTTGGCCCTGGCTACTTCCAATTAGCACGATATCCTTCAGCTCCATCCATTTTATTGTAAATGACATCACTTCATTTGTGAAGGCTGAATAATATTCCATCACATATATGTTATGTTTGTGAGTATATATACACACAGGCATATTTTCTTTATTGTTCCCTCATTAATGAATGCCAGGTTGATTGCATATCTTAGCTGTTCTGAATCGTGCTCCAGTAGCAGTGTGTGCAGATGTCTCTCGGCATACTGACTCATTTCCTTTGGGTGTATACCCACTAATGGATTTGCCCAATTGCATGTTAGTTCTGCTTTCAGTGTTTTGAAGAACCTTCATACTGTTTTTTGTTTTAAAATTAATTATTATTATTATTTCTGGGTTTTTTTTTTTTGAGGTAGGGTCTCACTGTGGTCCAGGCTGACCTGGAATTCACTTTGTGGTCTCAGGGTGGCCTTGAACTCTCGGCGATCCTCCTACCTTTGCGTCCCAAGTGCTGGGATTAAAGGTGTGCGCCACCATGCCTGGCTTATTATTATTTTTTGAGGTAGGGTTTTACTGAAACACAGACTGACCTGGAATTCACTGTATAATCTCAGGATGGTCTTGAACTCAGGGTGATCCTCCTACCTCTGCCTTCTGAGTTCTGGGATTAAAGGCACGTGCCACCACACCTGGCTATTTTTTGTAAAATGTTTAATAAACGTTTTATGTTATTTATTTGAGAGAGAGAGAGAGAGAGAGAGGCAGACAGAGAGTGAGTATAGGTATGTCAGGGCTTCCTGTCACTGTAATGAACGTCAGACACTTGCACGACTTTGTGCATTTGGCTTTACCTGGGTACCGAGGGGTAGAACCCAGCATGTCGGGCTTTCAGGCTTGGCAAGCAAGCAAGTGCCTCTAATGGCTGAGCCAGCTTTCCAGCCCCCTAATGTTTTTCATAATGATTCTCCTCAGTGGCATTCTCACTAACAGTGTATAAAGGTTCCTTTTCCTCCACATCCTCACTGGCATCTTTAAGTCTTAGCCTGTCTGACTGGGGTAAGATTAGGAATCGGATTCTAGTTTTGGCTTGCATCTCCCTGCTGGATAATGGCATTGAGCACTGGTACTGCTTGAGCGCCCCTCTTCCCCATGCCCCCCTTCCCCCACAATGGCTCTATGGGTGAGGGGTCAGTGGAAACTCAGAGCTTTTCTGTACCTTCTTAGCTTCTCAGTAATGGGCACTCATGCATGGCTCCGGGAAAGCAATCCAACTTCAAACACTGGGCCTCTCCCCAAGATGGCTCCTGGCTGCAGCACTCTGGGGGTTTGCTGCAAGATGAAGCGAGGCCCTTTTCCAGCCAGGGTAGATGTCAGCTTTCTTATCTATTTTGGAAGCAAGTCTGTGGGACTGTGAAACTTCTCAGTGACCAGGATCGTCAGTGCTCGCAGGGATAGAGTTTGCTGGGGCACTTTCGCCTTCACTCTTGCGGAGGGGACTGTCGAGCCAGAGCTGGCAACCAGCGCTGAGGACTTTGCTGTTTCATGTTATGCTGCTGTCCCACGGCTCTGATTCCAGAGCTCTTTTGCTTGCCCCTCCCTCTCTATTTTCTTCACACGTGCATGTGCTTGTAAGTGTGCACACATGCGTGTGCCGCCAGAGGACAAACGCGGGCATCAGCCTTAGGAGCGCTGTCCATCTCCTTTAAGACAGACTGGCCTGGAGCCCACAGCTAGGCAAACTCCAGGGAGTGTCCCGTGTCTGCCTCTCCAGCAGTGGGATTACCAGTGCACCCCACCCCATGGTGTGCTGGGGTGCGGGGGATTAAGCCAGGTCATCGTGCTTCAAGGTGAATACTTGAGTGAGCTTCTGACTTTCTGCTGTTGAATTTGTGGTGATGACCTGTAAGAACCAACTGTGGGAATGACCTGTGAGAATGAAATATGGGAATGAGCTGGGAATATTTCTTTTAGAAAATATAATTTTGAGCTGGGCGTGGTGGCACACACCTTTAATCCCAGCACTCTGGAGGCAAAGGTAGGAGGATCACCATGAGTTTAAGGCCATCCTAAGAATACATAGTGAATTCCAGGTCAACCTGGGCTAGAATAAAACCCAATCTTGAAAAACCTCTCTCTTTCTCTCTCTCTCTCTCTATATATATTTATACACACACACACACATACACATATATACATATATACATGTATGTATGTATACATATATATACATACATGTATGTATGTATATGTATATGTATGTGTGTGTGTGCATATATATATGTGTGTATATATATATTTTTTTTATTTAAGAGAAAGAAAGAGAGAGAATAGGCGTGCCAGGGCCTCCAGCCACTGCAAATGAACTCCAGATTCACGTATCTCCCTTGTGCATCTAGCTTACGTGGGTCCTGGAGAATCAAACCCAGTGTGTGGCTCTAACATTCTTTCTGCCCCCTCTTCCACAAATTTCCCTGAGCCATGTTGGGTTCATTTTAGGTCTGCTTCAGTGATGAGGTCTGTGTCTCTGGATCTCTGGTTTGGTAGGAGTTGATTGTTCTCTGTGTTGATCTCCTTCACCTTTGTGCTGGTACCAGGTTCACCAACAAAACAGCACTCTTGTTTGTTTCCACAATTATTCTTAGTTTCAGCTGGGGCCCTTTTGAGGTATGATGGGCTGGTTCTCTCCTTGGAATCTGCATGTATCTGAAAGAGAGAGGCAGATTCTGTCTTATTTCCCTGAGGTAAGCCTCTCACTGAATCTGAAGTTCTCTGACTAGTGAGCCTTCTGTCTCCCCCTCTCAGCACCTGGGTTACAGGCACATTCTTATCCACTGAGCCATCTCCTTGGCCCCAGCCCCAGCTTTTTTTTTTTCTTTACTTTTGTATTTGTTTAAACTTTTATTTATTTATTTGAGAGTCACACTGAGAAAGAGAAAGAGAAAGAGAAAGAGGAAGAGGGAGAGGGAGAGAGAAAGTGAATGGGTATAACAGGGCCTCCAGCCATTGCAAACAAACTCTAGATGCATGTGCCATCTTGTGCATCTGGCTAATGTGGGTCCTGGGGAATCGAACCTGGGTCCTTAGGCTTCACAGACAAGTGCCTTAGCCACGAAGTCATCTCTTCAGCCCCTGCTAATTTTTGTTTTCTTGAGAAGAGGTTTTGCTATGTAACAAGACTGACCTTGGCCTTGATCCTCACATGTGCTGGGGTTCCAGGCATGCGCCACCGCACCCAGCAGCGTAAGCTTCCTAAATCTTGCTCGGCTTTGGCTCCTTCTGATGTAGTCATGGAATTCTTCACTTAAAACTGGAAAATACACTGGCTGCTGTTCATTTAACCTATGCGCCCATCACTGCTGAACGAATGTTCAGGTCCTCCTTAGTCATCGCTCTGTGGCAGAGAGATGGTTTTATCTCTGTGTTGAATGTGAGGAGAGCAAGTTCACTTGGCAGTGGTGCGTACAGCAAGCCTTGGCCTCAGCTCCAGTCTGGGTGAGGATGACTGAAGGGCCGAATACAACCTGAGCAGAGCTCTTGATACAATAGTTTTCTAAACTGGAAGTCTTCTTTCTGATAAGGTGACATTGATCTTCTGTTATGTAATGCTTCATTTTGCTGATGACTCTTAGCCCCAACTTCAAGTATGTGCCGTCTTGCTTCTACAAAGAAGAAGCCCTTGAAACCCACGTAGATGAGATCAACCTCTGGGGAGAGGAGTGACACTCTGAGGCCAGCTGTGCAGCTGTTTTCTCATACAACATCTGTGGTGTCCGTTCATGATTGCTCACGAAAATTAAATGAGTAGCTGTGTGTGTGGCCTTTCTGGCAGTGACATGCAGCATGCTGTGTGTGGAGTAGCTGGGTACACCTGTCACTGAAAGGCCTTCTTTATTTTTATTTTTTGAAAAATATTTTATTTATTTATTTGATAGAGAAAGAGAGAGAATGGGCACGTCAGGGCCTCCAGCCACTGCAAACAAACCCTAGATGCATGTGCCCTCTTGTGCATCTGGCTGACGAGGGTCCTGGGGAATCGAACCTGGGTCCTTTCGCTTTGCAGGCAAATGCCTTAACCACTAAGCCATCCCTCCAGCTGAGGCCTTCTTTTGAATTCTTACTTCTTCTTTCTCTTCATAGATTTATATTTCTTCCTAAAATGATACTGTGGCCAGTCAGGTTAATTTTCACTGGCTTATGTTAGCCTTACTCCAGGAAGGATTCCAGTTTCTTTCGGCTTATCAGCAACATTAATGTATTATTTCTGATTTACAGACATTATTAATAAAAGTTGCCCCATATCGGCAGGTACCTACATGTCTTCTGTTCACTGTTGCACGTTTAGCTCTGAGCAGCATTTGTGGCACTGTGTCATACTAACTGAACGAATTTATGAATGACCGCCATGGTAGCTCTGAGAGCTTTTCTATATCATTCATGTTTTCTTCTGTTGCTGATGAGCCACGAAGCACATATATGCATATATTATTTTCATTTTTAGTTTTATGTATTTTTTTTATTTTTTGGTTTTTCAAGGTAGGGTTTCACTCTAGCTCAGGCTGACCTGGAATTCACTACGTAGTCTCAGGGTGGCCTTGAACTCATGGCAATCCTCCTACCTCTGCCTCCTGAGTGCTGGGATCAAAGGCATGCACTACCATACCCAGCTTATTTTTTATTTTTAAAAACTTTTAAAATTTATTTTAATTTTTTTATTTGAGAGAGGGAGATAGAGATAGATAGATAGATAGATAGATAGATAGATAGATAGATAGAAAGAGATAAGTAGAGAGAGAGAGAAAGAATAGGCATGTCAGGTCCTCTAGCCGCTGCAAAGGAACTCCAGATGCATGTGCCACCTTGTGCATCTGGCTTTACGTGGGTAGTAGGGAATCAACTCTGGGTCCTTTGGCTTTTCAGGCAAGTGCCTTCACTTTTAAACCATCTCTCTAGACCTAAAAAAAAATTTAAATTATTTATTTATTTGCAAGGAGAGAGAGAAAGAGAATGGGCACATCAGGGCCTCTAGCCACTGTGAAGAACTCCAGATGCACGCGCCATTTGTGCATCTGGCTTTACATGGGTACTGGGAAATGAACCTGTGTAGTTAGGCCTTACAGGTGAGTGCCTTTAACAGCTGAGCCATCTCTCCAGCCCATGCATACGTTATTTTTTTAAAAGTCCGAGTCTCTAAACAAGTCTTAATTAGAAGAGGAAGGTTATTCCCCCAGGCTTTGCTTCCAGAGAAGTTTTGTTAGCCTTGTGGAGCTCTGGCTGTGCGGGCTGGTTACCTGTGTGATGAGACTAGAAAGAGCGGTTTTCAAGGGTGAGGCAGAGTCCTCCCATAGCATTCCGTCCCCTTTCCACATCCAAAATAGCTAAAGAAGCTGGTGGGCCTGGGCATCTGCTATACAGACACTTTTAGCCCCTTAGTGGGAGACGAGGAGATGTGGGCCTTGGGAGGACTAGGAGTTTTATGTCCAGGGTTTGATCTCACCATTTACCATCCAGCTGAAAGGCTGAATCCATCTTCTGCTCCTTCTGCAGACACCCTTGGGAAGTTGGAACCTTATTCTTTCTATGTAAGTTATAATCTGAAAATACATCAGTGTTTTATTTAAATTTTTAAACGTATATGTGTTATATATTTAAAAAATTATCTCAGTTCTTAAATTTGAAGTAATATCAGTTGGAGAAAGGTATAATACACAGAGAACACCATAACTTGATTTCAGAGTTTTATTTTTATTTTTTATTCTATCTTTTGTATTAAAATATCTCAAAGTTCTTTACTCAAGAATTTCTGTTTTGCTGTTAATAAAAGGTTAGGTTGTGCTCTGGCCCAGGCTGACCTGGAATTCACTATGTAGTCTCAGGGTGGCTTCGAACTCATGACAATCTTCTTACCTCTGGCTCCTGAATGCTAGGATTAAAGGCATGCGCCACCATGCCCAGTGAGCTTTCTTTTTCTAACTATACAGGTAACGTATAACCATGATTGAAGTTCAGGTATTAAAGTAGTCATTTTCTTCAAACTTACCCTGGAAGTAATCTTGTTAAACAGCCTGCCAGGTTATCTTCATTTGCTGCATTGGTTAATGGAATTTTGTTTTCTCTTTGGAAGGGCCTAGGAGTAGGGAAACTACATCTTCTCCCCCTCTGTGGCACTTTCTGGGGGAATTTGCTGACACCTCCTATGCTAAGATAACTGCCAATCCCATCCCCGTGGTCAGGAGATGTAGTGTTCTTTCCTGGCTTTCCTCTTCCTCTTTCCCTGTGATGTCTGCTTCCTGGGTGTTTGGTAACAACTTCTGCTTGTGCAGTGCTGGCCAGATGTCCTAGCACATTCTGATACTCATCACTTCTACCTACAAAGGCTGTGGAAAGCTTGGACTTTGCCCAAGGCAGCCTATGTGGCCAAGCTGTGATTTGAACCCCTTTTGGTTACACATATCCCTAAGGAAGCTCATCTGATCTCATGGCTTTAAATACTGTCTGTCCTATCCTGATGGCTCTCTACCCCGGCTTCTGTGTATATCCAACTGCATGCTTTTTTTTTTAAGTATCTGTGTCTTGATGGAACCTCAAGCATGACTTAAAAAGATATCTTGATATCCTCGCCCTTACCTGGTTTCTGCCAGAGATGTCTCTCCATTTTAGCTCTTGGCGTCACCAGCTACCTCTTTGTTCAGGCAAAAGCCTTGCAGTCAGCCTCAATTCTCTTCCTCAGGCTGGGCATCAACCTAGCATCCAGTACTGTTCTTAGAACTTTCCCAACCTACGTTTATCCCTTTCCTGGGCTGCCAGAATCGCATCCCTGCTTCCACTGTACCGTCCCGTTGCATGTTAGTACCTTGGCCTCTAAATTGCATTTAACAGTGTCTTTCTGATACTATCTTTGTATTTATTGTTTGCCTTCCTCTTCTCTGCAAGGCAGAAACACCATCTTGTAACCACGGAACCCCTGACAGTAGTAGATTTTATGTGACATCCATGCCTACATGTAGGAAGGAAGGAATTGGAACTGTTTTTCCCTTCCTTTTCTTCCTCCCTCCCTCCCTGCCTCCCTTCCTTTTTTTCTTTCCAGACAGAGTCTTACTCGCAGCCTAGGTTGGCCTCAGATTCGTGATCCTCCTGCCTGAGCCTGCAGAGTGCTGTATCACCACCCCGTGCCACCACATGTGGCTATGGGTGTTCTCTCAGTTGTTGGGAATTCAGGGAACATTATCCCTCTGCTGATTTTCTCAAAATCTTTTGTAGGGTTGAAGGACTGTTATTTACTAGTGTGTTTTGAGATTGATGGTAGAGTCTTGGTCATTTTCAATACACAGACAACTTGAGCTTCCTGAGACCTTTCTGAGAGCTTTTCTGCAGAAGTCTGAAAAGAAATCCAACTAAAGTATTTTTTTGGAGAAGTCTAGCCCAACAAATGAAATGAAGAGGAAGAAATTAGTGCTGCTTGAGAGAGGTTTTGCTAGACCACTGGCATAGAAATGTTTGGTTTGCTTTGGACTGCCCTTCTTCATTAAAGGTAACTGTCAAGAAAGAGGAAATTGATGTTGGGTTGACTAGTAAATATTTAAAGCCTGAAACTTAAAACAAAAGCCCAATGATTCTGAAACACTATATTTTTTAAAAAAAAAATCAATGACTATTAAGAAATTGAAAGCAAAGAGAGAGGACAGGGAGAATTATTAGGCAGTCTATATTGAGAGTGATGAAAAATTTCTTTTTATATTAGTAAGGATTGGGCTTTGATTCTGGCCGTGCCACCAGTTTGTCCTTGGGCAGGTAGCCTCTGGTACCCCAAATTCTTTGTTGGAGGTTTGGTATGATCACCTGTCATGGTTTTGGGGGAGATAATTCTTGTATGTATCACAGAAGACAAACGTAACACACTGTCTCATGGCCCTGTCAGAGGAGCATCACTTTCTCTGCTTTCTATGCCAGTGGCTCCCAAGGGGCCCAGGCCTGAACTCAAGAGATTTAGGAAACAAGTCCAAGTAGTTTTAGACGACTTCTTGGGGCCTTTTCCCCCTTCTTGTTTAATGGATTGTTTAAGTGTAGCTGAGAATAACTTCAACACTAAAAACCATTTCTGTAGCACCACCTGTGTGCTTTCTGTCTCTGTTACAAATTTGCAGGCGCCTCTAAGATCTCAGGATGACATCGTGTTTAAAAGCAGTCACAAGCTCAAGTCTCGAGACAGTAGTAAGTGCCAAGAATGGCATCTCTGCAACCATTGTTCCTAACAGTTTTTTCTCCCAACTTCTTCTTTTTCAGGCCGGGCTATTGATGCACTTTAATGCTATGAGTGTTCCCTAAATAAAATTAGTTTAACAGTGTTAGTTTTCATTCTTAAAAATACAAAACAAAATGAATCTAAAGGCACTGTTGCCTGTGCTAAGATGAGTCCCTTCTCCGGAGACCAGAAGGCATATTTTTAGTAGTCTGGAGAAAATTAATTGAACAACATCACAAGCAGCCTGCTTTGTTTCCGAAGCACTGAAGATGCAGTGGTATGTGGACTGACCTGGGTTTCAAAGCAGGAGAGTGAGTGTCGTAGCGAAGGCAGTGCCAGGGTTGTTAAGGCCAGAGAGAGGTTTGTGCAGACAGTTGCCTGGGAAGCTGAAGCTAGAGAAGTCAGGGATGCAGGAGTGGACACACCGAACATCTTTCAGACCATTGTTTCCTTCCTACTATTTTATCCTTGAAAGGCAAATGCATCATTAAAATGAAAATTGCATTAAAAATCTTCTGTAAAAAAATAACCAATAAAATGAAGTCAGTTACATGCATTTCTTTCTTTCTATCAGCTGTGGATTTGGATTGAATTTCCAAATTCAAAATAATACATTTTGTCAGTATTTTAGAATTCATAATTCAAAATAAGTCTTCATTATTTAGTTTGAGGAAATGTGCCTTGAGGAGTGTATGTGATGCATGTGCTGGTTAGTGTGTGTGCATATTACTGTGCATGTGTGTGCCCCTGTTGTGTTTGGGTGTGTTTGCATGTGAGTGTGTGCGTGTGGAGGCCCGAGGACGACTCTGGGTGTCATCCCTGAGGTATGCTTTCCACCTCTTTTCCAGACAACGTTTCTCTTTGGCCTGGGGCTCACCAATTAAGCTAGGTCAGCTCACCCTCAGGCCCATGAGTCCTCCTGCCTCTGCCTCCCTAATGCTGAGGTACGGACACAGCACTTGCGTGGTGAGCGATTTTCTTGCATTTCTTTTTTTTTTCCCAAGATCTATTTTTATTTATTTATTTATTAGAGACAGAGAGAGAGAGAGAGAGAGAGAGAGAGAGAGAGGGAGGGAGGGAGGGAGGGAGGGAAGGAGAAGGGGCCATGCCAGGGCCTCTAGCCACTGCAAATGAACTCTTCACACATGCACCACCATGTGTATCTGGCTAATGTGGGACCTGGGGGATAGAACCTGGGTCCTCAGGCTTTGCAAGCATGCTCCTTAACCGCTAAGCCATCTGTCCAGCCTGAGGTGAGTGATTTACTGAGTTAACTATCCAGCCCTTGTCTTGGGTTTTGAGACAAGGTCTTACTATGTAGTCCAGGTTGGCCTCAAATTTTTGATCCTCCTTCCTTCACTTTCTAGGTGCTTGGAGTACAGATAGGTATGCTATGCGTCGCCACACGTGGCAAGCGGGCCCAGGGCTGCTCAGGGCAGGGGAGGAGAGGATTAAGGAGACGTGTTATTTCCCTGAATTTGTGTCTTTGTACTTGCTGTTCACCTCCTAGGCTGTGTTTTCATCTTGAGTAATGTGGTAAACAGCATATTTGTCTCAATATCCCTTCTAGGGAGTCTGTTCTCTGGGATGATGTCACTGACATCTCCAGGCCTCCTCCTCTCTCTCGCTTTCCTCTAGCTGCCTCACAGTTAGTAACATGCCATAGCAGTTGCCTTACATTTCAGTCATTTCCTTTTTTTAAAACAATGATTTATTTATTTGACAGAGAAGGAGGGAGGGAGGGAGGGGGGAGAGAGAGGAAAAGAGAGGAGGGGGGGTAGGGAGAATGGGCATGCTGGGACCTCTAGCCACTGTAAATAAACTCCAGATGTAGGCACCACTTTTTGCATCTGGTTTTACGTGGGTGCTGGGGAATTGAACCTGGGCTGTTGTGAGCAAGTGTCTTAAACACTGAGCCATCTCTCCATCCCTCATCTTCTGTATCTGTAGGGTCTAGTTTAGTACCTGATACATTGCACAAACTTAATAAATGTTTGCTAGATGAGCCAATAAAAGGGTGAACGATGGTTTTGGTCACTGTGTAACAGATTCTGTTCATTTCTGGCCTCATCCTTCCCTTAGGGTAAAGTAACTCTCCACAGAAAATGAGATGGCTGGGTTGATTATTTAACACATATTTGGGGTTAGAGAGAGATCTATCAGTAATGTGTTTGCCATGAAAGAATGAGTTTGATCCCCAGAGCCCACATAAAAAAGTTGGGCATAGGGTGCATGCTTGTAATCTCAGTGCTGGGGAGGCAGAGACAGATCACTAGGATCACTGACCAGTCTGTTTAGTCTATTCCACAAGTGCCAGGTCAGTGAAAGACCCTGTCTCAAAAAAGATGGACACTTGAGAAGTGACATGTGAGGTTTTCCTATTGCCTCCGCGCGCACACATGCGCGCACACATGCGCACACACACACGAAATAACTTACAATAATATTAATTGAATTTCTGGCATTGTGCTAAGTATTTTTTGGGGAAACTGCAGAGGTATAAGGCGTACTGCATCTGTCTTGGGGCTTACAATTTGGTTTAAAGTCTGAGTTGTTTTTATGAATCACTTAAGGGGAAGTCTAATGCTAAGTCATAAGACTTGATGCTGTGTGTATGAGAAAGTGGAAGAAGTAGGAAAGCTCTGTGTCTTGAAAGAGCTGGGAAAAGCTTCCTAGGGAACCACAAGTTAATTTGGGCTCAGCAGTATTGACTGAAGGAAGGGCTACACTGGTGGTAAGCCTTTGCTGGGAGAAGCTGAATGGCTGACTATGTGGGGACTGGCGGTGGACCTGTGGACAACCTTGAAAGAGGCCTGGAACCTCTGGGTTACTCACCAGTGCTGTATGCGTGTATGGGGGGGGCAGTTCTCCAAGGAGAGGGTTTATCTTTGAAAACATGGATGTGGACTTTGAAACCATGCTATAATGCATAATTTCAGTCAAGAACAGGTAGCACAGTCATTAGTCTTTGGGGAAGTCTAAAAGGAAAGGAAAAAGGAAAAACTCACAGACAGGTGAAGGAATGGAAAGAGAGGAAGGAGACTCAGGCTGATGCTTCAAGGGCAAAATAATAATACAGCTATGGAGAAATTGTATTACATTAATGAAGAGTTTTTTAGTGAGCATCAAGAGATCATTAAGAAATAGAGGCTACAGTTTTGGGGCAAACATTTTGAGAGAAATTAAATACTGAATTAAAGTGAATGAATTTTTTTCTCATCATTGCCCAAATGAAAGTCAATGGTATAACAATCTACAGACTTGGGCCTGGAGGGATGGCTTAGCAGTTAAGGAGCTTGCTTGCAAAGCCAAAGGACCCAGGTTCAATGCCCCAGGACCCATGTAAGCCAGATGCACAAGGTGGCACATGTGTCTGGAGTTCGTTTGCAGTGGCTGGAGGCCCTGGTGTGCCCATTCTCTCTCTCTCTCAAATAAATAAAAAGAAATCTACAGACTTAGTAGAAAATTTTAATTTGTCCACTTATTGATCAATTAAGTCACTTTTTGAGAATGAGCTTCGGGTTATCTTTTAATTAAAAATACATATTTTACCATAAAACTTGAGTGTCATGAAGTTGCCTTGGTTATTTGCCATAGATGAGTGTTCTTTTCACAATGGGCACCTACTTTGTGTGGAACACATTCAGATTAGAGCCTTCCTTTTGAGTGTATGCCAATTGGAGGCTAACATGCTCTGATGGAGGATGATGGATTTTTGTCTCAATTTAGCAGACACTTTACCATCATGTGATAATCTTTAAAACATATTTTAAATGTTTAATTAACATAACTGTACACATTTACGGGGTACATTGTGGCATTTCAGTGCCTGTATATAGTGTGTAATGATCAGAACAGGGTAACAGGCATATCTGTCACCTCAAACATTTATTATTTCCTCATGTTGGGAACATTCAAAATCCTGTCTACTTGCTGGTTTGAACTACACAGTTAATTGTTGTCCAGTATAGTTATTGTGTTTTGATGTACAACATTACAAGTGATTCCTCCTATTCACTGCTCACCCGTATCTATCTACCATTCTCTTTCCTCCATTCCCAGGAGTAAATCAACTGTTTAGCTTCTATGTATAAGTGAGAACATGCGATATTTGTCTTTTTGTGCCTGATTATTTTTTCACTTAATAGCATCCAGTTCTGTCCATGGTGCTGCAAATGACAGGACTCTATTGATTTTTTAATTTATATTTATTTGGCAGAGAAAGAGGGAGAGAGAGAGAGAGAGAAAGAGAGAAAGAGAGAGAGAGAATGGATGCACCAGGGTCTCCGGCCACCACAAACGAACTCCAGATGCGTGCGCCCCCTTGTGCATCTGGCTAACGTGGGTCCTGGGGAATCGAACCTGGGTCCTTTGGCTTTGCAGGCAAATGCCTTAACAGTTAAGCCATCCCTCCAGCCCCCTCCATTGTTCTTTTTTTGAGGTAGGGTCTCACTCTAGCCCAGGCTGACCTGGAATTCACTGTGTAGTCTCAGGCTGGCCTCCAACTCATGGCAATCCTCCTACCTCTGCCTCCTGAGTGCTGGGATTAAAGGCATGCGCCACCACGCCCGGCTCCCCTCCATTGTTTTTAAGACTGAATAATAGTCCTGTGTGTGTGTGCGTGTGTGTGTGTATTTGTGTGTCACATTTTACTTAACCACTTACCCACCAGTGGACACTTAGGTTGGTTTCATAGCTCAGCCACTGTGAATAGTGCTTCAGTAAGCATGACAGTGCAGACATCTCTTTGGTGCACCAAATTCCTTGCCTTTGTGTACACATTCAGTAATACAATGGCTGGATCGTATGGTAATTCTATTTTTGAAATATTTATTTTTCATAATGGTTGTGATAATTCACACACCCAACAATTAGGAGCATTCCCTTTTCTCTCCATCCTTGCCAGAATTTGTTGTTTTGTCTTTTAGATAATAGCCATTCTAATTCATAGGAGGTAATTGGTGGTTCACTGTGGTTTTGATTTACTTTCCCCAGACAATTGCTGTTGTTGAATGTTGTTTTCCATATATTTGTTGGCTATTTACATTTTTTTTTTGAGAAACATGCACTTAGGTTATTTGCCAATTTTAATTAAATTATTATTTGCTGTTGAGTTGCTTGAATTCCTTCTATATTCTGAATTTTAATTTCTTGTCAGATGAATAATTTGTATACACACACACACACACACACACACACACACACACACATATATATATATATAATTTTTTTTTAAAATTTGGTTCATCTAGGTAGGGTCTCACTCTAGCCCAGGCTAACCTGTAATTCACTGTGTCATCTCAGGGTAGCCTTGAACTCACGGCGATCCTCCTACCTCTGCCTCCCGAATACTGGGATTAAAGGCGTGCGCCACCATACCCGGCTATTTGTAAATATTTTTCTAACACTCTGTGGTCGTTTCTTCACTCTGTTTTCCTTGTTTTACAAAAGCTTTTAAACCTTATTTTTGTGTGTGGGTATGCATGTGCCTCATCCCGTGTGTGGGGTCAGAGGACAACCTTGAGGGATTGCTGTTCTTCCATCTTCTCTGAGACAGAGTCTCTTGCTGCTGCAAACAAACACTAGTCTAACTGGCCCACAAGCTTTGTTCTTCTGGCTTTGCCATCTCTTGTCATAAGCACATTGATATCACATATACACCACTTTGCGTCTGGCTTTAGTTGGGTGCTGCCGAATTGAACTTGGTCAACAGGATTTGCAAAAAAACACTTTTAACCATTGAGCTCTCTCCCCACCCCTATAAAAGCCTTTTAGTTGGATATAATCCCATTTGTCAACTTTTGCTTTGGTTGCCTTTGTTTTCACAGGTCATATTTACAAAATAAACCTCTAGACGGGTGTAGTGGCACATGCTTTTAATCCCTGCACTTGGGAGACAGAGGTAAGAGGATCACTGTGAGTTTGAGGGTACATAGTGAATTCCATCTCACTCTAGGCTACAGTGAGATCCTACCTTGAAAAATAAAAAAAGAAAAAAAAATCTTTGCCGAAGCGAATGTCCTGAGGCATTTCTGCTATGTTGTCTTCTACTAGTTTTAAAGCTCATATTTAAGTCTTAGACCCATTTTGAATTGACTTTTTTGTATGACATGAGATAGTAACATGGGGGCTGGAGGGATAGCTTAGAAGTTAAGGCCTGCAAGGCCAAAGGACCCAGGTTCAGTTCCCCATGACCCATGTAAGCCAGATACACAAGGTGGCATCTACATCTAGAGCTTGTTTGCAGAAGCTAGAGGCCCTGGCATGCCCTCTCAAAAAGTTAAAAAAGACCCCAGGACCCATGTTAGCAAGATGTGCAAGGGGACACACGTGTCTGAAGTTGGTTTGCAGTAGCTGGAAACCCTGGCGTGCCCATTCTCTCTCTCTGCCTCTTTCTCTCTGTTGCTCTCAAATAAATAAATAAAATAAACAAAAAATTTAAAAAGAGATAATAATATGGTTTTATTCTTTTTAAAAATTTTATTTATTTATTTGAGAGAGAGAGAGAGAGAGAGAGAGAGAGAATGGGCACACTAGGGCATTCAGTTGCTGCATATGAACTCCAGTTGCATGTGCCACCTTGTGCATCTGGCTTTCATGGGTCCTACAGAATCAAACCTGGGTCCTTCAGCTTTTGCAGGTAAACACCTTAACCACTGAGCCATTTCTCCATCCCTCCAGCCCAGTTTTTAATATCTAGCTTTCCAAGCACCATTTATTGGAGAGACTTTTACTTTCTCCAATATTTATTCTTGCTATTTTGCTGAAAGCCACTTGGCTTAGACATATGGATTTATTTCTAGGTTCTCTAATCTTTTCCATTGGTCTATGAATCTTTCATGTCAGCACCATACTGTTTGGTGATTGCAGCTTTATAATATGTTTTGCAGCAGTTCCTGAGTTACAGCTGGAGACATTATAATGCTCCCAGATTTATTCTTTATAAGCAGTAGTGCTTTGGCTCTTTGGGGTCTTTCTGATTCGTTTAGGAGTGACTAATTTTTCTATTCATGTAAAGAATGTTACTGATATATTGATAGACATTGCATCAAATCTATTGATCATTTATGGACATTTCAAAAATACTGATTCTGGGAGCTGGGGAAATTGCTGAATGGACAAAGCATTTGCTATGGTTGTGCAAGAGTAAGGTCCTGAGTTGGGGTCCTCAGGACTCATGTAAAGCTGGACACAGTAGTGCAAGCACCTGTAATCCCAGTGCTTCTGCGGTGAGAAGAGAGGCAGACACAGGAGAGTCCCTGGAAGCTTGTGGGTCAGTGAGTCTGGGGAACACAGTTGGGAACAAAAGACCCTGCCTCAGATAAGGTGGGAAGGAGGACCAACCCTGAGGTTGTTCTCTGACTGCCACATATGCACTGTGGTATGTGTGTGCCTGCACACACACATACACACACACACACACACACACACACACACACACAAGAATTACTAATTCTTCAAATCCAGTAACACAAGGTGCTCTTTCACTTTGTATGTTTTTAACATTATTAAAACATTTTTTTTTAACATAGTTGTAATATGCCCTTCTCCTGGACCCCATTTCCCCGTGGGCCCTCCTCAGTAGGGTTATTGGTGTTCACTGTGGGGTAATTAGGTCCTCTGTCTCTGGGGGAGCTGTGTCTCAGGGTGTTCCTTCCTGCCTTGTGGCTCTTACAATCCCCCCTTCTTCCCCAGCAGCCCCTGAGCCTTGACAGGTGTGTTGTTGGTTGGTGTTGACGTCTCTGTATTTCTGTTAGGATGTGTTTCCATTCACCACAGTGTTTGTTGCTATTTTCCTGGATGTGGATGTCAGGCTAGCGTTGGGAGCAGTACTTGAGTTGCTGCTTCCTCTGCAGTTTCTCCTGGACCTTGCTAAGTGTGGAAGAGGTGGCACATCTCGCTGTTAGCATTTGGCTGTCTTTTCTTGAGTTGATGGATCTTGCATCTCCCCAGTGTTCTCTGCCATCTATAAAATAAAGCAGATTCTCTGACCAAGGGTGAGAGCAGTTCACTTTGCATGTTTGCATGAGTGTTTTCAAGTTCTTTTAGTCTTATTTTATAGTTTTAATTCTTCTGTTAAATTCTTTTTTCAGTTTTATTTATTTATTTGAGAATTACAGAGAGAGGGAGAGAGAGAGAGAGAGAGAGAGAGAGAGAGAGTGAAAGAGGCAGATAGAGAGAGAGAATGGGTGTGCCAGGGCCTCCAGCCACTGCAAACGAACTCCAGACGCGTGCGCCCCCTTGTGCATCTGGCTAACGTGGGTCCTGGGGAATCAAGCCTCGAACCTGGGTCCTTAGGGTTCACAGGCAAGCGCTTATCCGCTAAGCCATCTCTCCAGCCCTAATTTTAATTTTAAGGGTTATTCACCTTTAAAAATATGTTTGTCACTAAGTCTTTTTAAAATTTTTTATTTATATATATATATTTTATTTTATTTTTCTCAATTTTTATTAACATTTTCCATGATTATAAAAAATATCCCATGGTAATACCCTCCCCCCACTTTTCCCTTTGAAATTCCATTCTCCATCATATCCCCTCCCCATCTCAATCAGTCTCTTTTATTTTGATGTCATCATCTTTTCCTCTTATGATGGTCTTTTTTTTTGTTTTTGAGTTTCTATTTCACCCTTTATTTGGAATACAGGGCAACGTACCAGTTTCAGATATTAACCCAACAGTAACAAAGTGTTGACACTAGGAATGCCCTGAAGCCAGGGAGTGAGTGGGTTCCAGTTAGGGTGCAGGAGAGAACAGATGCAAGATCCTCCCCAAAGAAGAGAAAACATTACTCAGTGAGCCCCCACAGGGCCTGGCTTCAACTCACTAAGGGCAAAGAGTGCAATCCTGGCCAGCCACCCATGATCTTCATCACAGCAAATCAGAACTCCAATTGTTCAAAGGGGTTGTAGGTACAAGAGAGGAAGCGGCTCCAGACTGACTGAAGTGATCTGGATGACTACTGGTGTCTCCATTCATGAGGAGGCAACATCTTCAGAGTGACTGTTGGAGCAAGGAGCCTTTCGTGCGCTCCCAGTTGTTACACAGTGCATAGAGAGTGGTAACAGTTAGTCCTTCCAGGCCACCTCGCGCGACTCCACGAAGACGTCCTGGACATTTATATAGCATGCCCGTCATGGTTCCAGCTGCTACAGTGTTGAGGTCATCTTCTGCCCCTCGTGTTTTCTCAGTGATAACACCAAATGCACTGTACAGTAAAGCCAGAGAACCTAGAGTATTAGCCCAAAGGGCTCCTTGCCTAGTCACCATATTCAAAATCTGTACATTTCTTGGTTTGGACCAGGCCATGTTCTGGGTTTCCTTCAATCCTAGCCGAAGGCCATTCATTGTCCCAAATGCGGCCCCTGTCATGCAACAGCCGCCAATGGTAAAGAAGGCTAGTTCAAATCTGCCTCGGGTTTCATTAGCTCCAGTTGGCAAAATAAACTCGTCTGTATCCTGAACAAGATATCGTGGATCCACATTTAAATAAGGAGACAGAGGGTTCATACCAGTTAGCGGGACGCCGGCCAAGTCAGCGTGCGAGTAACCCGCTCCTCCCGCTCCGAAACAGCCGGCCAGTCCCCCGGCGGTTTTGTTGCCAGTGCCCCCGCCACCCTCCATGGTGTCACGCGCAGCAGGCGGCCAGGATAGCGTGCTCGGCCCCGCAGCTCCACAGTCACAGCGGGAAGATCACCCCCGCCCGGGCCGCTGCCACCGCCACCTTCAACACGCTGACCTTCTTATGATGGTCTTGTGCAGGTAGTGTCAGGCACTGTGAGGTCATGGATATCCAGGCCATTTTATGTCTGGAGGAGCATGTTGTAAGGAGTCCTACCCTTCCTTTGGCTCTTACTTTCTTTCCACCACATCTTCCACATTGGAAGCCTGAGCCTTAGAAGGTGTGATCGAGATGTTACTCAGTACTCTAGTCACTTCTTTCCAGCACTATGATATCTTCTGAGTCATCCCAAGGTCACTACCATCTGAAAAGAGAAGATTCTCTACCCAAAGTGAGAGTAGAATTAATATAAGGGTATGAATATTAAGAGAAGTGCTTACTGGGCAGTTTGATAAGCATAGTATATACATTTAGCCAGACATCAGCAGATGTTACATCCCCAGGGCTCATGACTACCCCTGTCTTAAGTTTTCAGTATCAGGGATGTATTTCCCCCCCGCCCCCACCATGGAGCAGGCCTACAGTCCAATTGGAGGGCTGTTGGTTTCCACCATGACAGATGTGGCACTATTGCACCCGTTGGCTCACTTGGCCTGGCTGGCCAATTATAAGGCTTGCAGTGTCCACTGTTGAGTATCTTCACTGGTAGTATCTCTTTCTCCCATTGAACTACATGTAGAACGGCTTCTTCCAGCTTTCTGTCAGCAGGTCTACATGGAGGAGGTTATCAGCTCATTTCCAGCAGGATTTCTCAGTGGCCTTGCAGTCCAAGTATGTGGAGTCTTCAGCAATAGGGTCTTACCATCTATCCCTGGTGGGAAACCAAGGGTCTCGGCAATGGCCTATGATGTTTTGGGGGCATCAGGGACCTCCCTGGCCAACAACTCACTGGAGGTGTCCCATCCCTGGCACTGAAAATTTTCTAACAACGATCTATGGCTCCTGAGTGTTCCATTGTCCCAAACTGAAGGATTCAATATGATTTATTTGCATCCTCTTAGATTTTGATTAGCCCTCCCTCCACCTTTCCTTTACTCAGTCTCTTCCCCTGACCTCTCTTTGGGCCTTTTCACCCCCCGTTAATCTAGTCTTCTACTTACATATATACAATACCAACCTATTAAGTACACCCCTCCCTTCCTTTCTCTTCCCTTTCTATCTCTTTTCTAGCTTACTGGCCTCTGCTACTGAGTTTTTTCCTTCTCTCACAGAAGTCCAATCATCTGTAGCTAGGATCCACATATGAGGAAGAACATGCGGCGCTTGGCTTTCTGGGCCTGGGTTACCTCACTTAGTATAATCCTTTCCAGATCTATCCATTTTCCTGCAAATTTCATAACTTCATTTTTCTTTACCACTGAGTAGAACTCCATTGTATAAATGTGCCACATCTTCATTATCCACTCATCAGTTGAGGGACATCTAGGCTGGTTCCATTTCCCAGCTATTATGAATTGAGCAGCAATAAACATTGTAGAGCATGTACTTCTAAGGAAATGAGATGAGTCCTTAGGATATATGCCTAGGAGTGCTATAGCTGGGTCATATGGTAGATCAATTTTTAGCTGTCTTAGGAACCTCCACACTGATTTCCACAATGGCTGGACCAGATTGCATTCCCACCAGCAGTGTAGAAGGGTTCCTCTTTTTCCACATCCCCGTCTGCATTTATGATCATTTGTTTTCATGATGGTAGCCAATCTGACAGGAGTGAGATGGAATCTCAATGTAGTTTTAATCTGCATTTCCCTGATGACTAGGGATGTAAAACATTTTTTTAGATGCTTATACACCATCCGTATTTCTTCTTTTGAGAACTCTGTATTTAGTTCCATAGCCCATTTTTTAATTGGCTTGTTTGATTTATTATTAGTTAACTTTTTGAGTTCTTTGTATATCCTAGATATTAATCTACTATCAGATATATAGCTGACAAAGATTTTTTTTCACATTGTGTAGGTTGCCTCTTTGCTTTATTCACAGTGTCCTTTGCAGTGCAAAATCTTTATAATTTCATGAGGTCCCAATGGTTAATCTGGGGTTTTATTGCCTGAGCAATTGGGGTTGTATTCAGAAAGTCTTTGCCAAGACCAATATGTTGAAGGGTTTCCCCTACTTTTTCCTCTATCAATTTCAGAGTTTCAGGTCTGATGTTAAGGTCTTTAGTCCATTTAGATTTAATTCTTGAGCATGGAGAGAGAAGAATCTTATTTTCATCCTTTTACAGATACATATCCAGTTTTCCCAGCACCATTTGTCACTAAGTCTTTTATTAGTTTTGAAGTTATTACAAATGGGATTGCTTTCTTTATTTTCTCAGCAATTTTATTATTGGCATTTGAGCACAGACTGTTAACCGTTGCTCTTATATCTTGTAACCTTACTGAATGTATTCTTTCTGCCAGGCTTCGTTTTCTTCCCCTTCCCTGCCTTCCTTCTTTGGGTTTTTCTGTGAAATCATGTTGTATGCAGATATGGATAATTTGGCATCTATACCCTATGTGAATGCCTTTCATTTTTGTTTATAAAATTAAAAAAAATGTGGATGGGAAAATAAAAAGATTGTTTAGTTTTAATTTTTTAAAAAATTTTGTTTATTTATTTATTTGAAAGTGACAGAGAAAGAGGCAGATAGAGAGATGGAGAATGGGTGCACCAGGGCTGAACTAACAGCACTCCTCCTACACCGTGAGCTTCCTGAGTGCTGGGATTTAAGGCATGCACCACCATACCTGGCTTCAAACCTTGTTATTGACAACCTACCTGTATACATATTCCCAAGGTACCCTGATCATAATCTCCTCCCTCCACCTTCCTTTGTCCCTCTGTCCTACTTCTTCTCCACTGAACTCCTTCTTCTTTCCAACTTGTCGCTCTTCTAGTTTGATAGCACCATTAGTTTTTGTCCTCGTATTATGTAGCTCTTGTGTAGGCAGTGACAACCGTGAGATCATATGGCTGCAGCAGCCACTTTGTATCTTGAAGACAGTGTTCCAAAGCGCTCCTCCTCCTCTGGCTCTTTTTATTTACTTATTTAATCTTTATCTTATTTATTTGAGGGGTGCAGATAGATGTTAGATCGATAGATCGATAAATAGGTAGGTAGGTAGATAGAGTGAATAGGCATGCCAGGGCCTCTAGCAAACAAACTCCAGACACATGTGCCACCTTGTGCATGTGGCTTACATGGGTCCTGGGGAATTAAACCTGGGTCCTTTGACTTTGCAGGCAAGTGCCTTAACTGCTAAGCCATCTCTCCAGTCCAAGTATTTTTTTTAAATCATTTTTTATTAGTTATGGACATACTCAGTATGTAAACAGCACATGTTGGTACCATCCTTTCCCTCATCCCTGCCCCCCTCCATGGGGACCCTCCTTGTTGGGGATGCTGGTCATCCCCATGGGGATAGTGGGTCATGCCTTGTGGGGTCAGCCGTCAGTTATGGGGAAGAAGCAATGTCTCTGTGCCTAATGTCCCAACTTGTGGCTCTAACAATATTTCCACCCCCTGTTTCACAAAGTTTCCTGAACCATGTTGGGTTCATTTTAGGTCTTCTTCAGTGATGGGCTCTTAGGAGCCTCTGGATCTCTGTCTGAGTTGGTAGGTATTGAGTGTTCACTGTGTCTATCTCCTTCATCCTTGTGCTGATGGTATAAGGTTCACTCTTGCTCATTCCCCCAATTCCTTTATGATTTGGGCTGAGCCCCTGGTGAAGTGTGATGGACTAATTCTCTCCTCAGGTTCCACTTCTGTCTGCAAAAGAAAAGCAGATTCTCCAACAGAGAAGTCAGCACAGGTTAGATGGGATAACCATTATTAGTTTAGAGAGAATTTAATGGGTATAGACCCTCTTGTAGCCCAAGATTGGTGGGAGCTTGATATTGATGAGCAAACTCATTATCTGTATATGATTATGACTTGTTTCCCAATTCCAGCTATGGGTTCCTTTCCACTGAGCAGATCTGTTAGCTAATCCAGGAGCAGTTGGTTACCCACCATGGCTGTGGGCCACTGCTGCACCTGTGTGAGCATCACAGCAGGTTGTTTGCTGCTGAGTAGCTTAGATCTTGAGTTGCTCAGACAGATGTTGGCCACTTTCCCCCGGTACCTCATGTAGCTCCTTTTAGCCCTAGACACAGTGCAAGTGTTTTTATTTTTAAAAAATCTTTAGATTATTTATTTGAGAGAGAGACAGAGACAGAGAAAGCACAGATAGTGAGAGAATTGGCTATATCTTAAAAAATGTTTTATTTATTTGCAAGCAGATAGATAGAGAGAGTGAATGTGTGTATGTGTGTGTGTGTGTGTGTATGTATGTATGTGTGCGCCAGGGCCTCTAGCCACTGTAAACGAACTCCAGATACATGCACCACCTTGTCCTTCTGGCTTTTCATGGTATTGGAGAATCAAACCCAGGTCATTAGGCTTTGTAGGCAAGCATCTTAACTGCTGAGCCATCTCTCCAGCCCCTGTGCTTTGGGTCTTACATTCTTCCCATGATCTCTTTCTTGCCAGTGGTCCCTGAGTCTTGGAAGGTATGATAGAGATGTCTTTCAGTGCTGAACGCTCCAATGACGCTTCTTCTTAGCACTTAGATGAATTCTGAATCTTCCCCAGTGGTCATCACCATCTGAAAAAAGAAGCTTCTCTAAACAAAAGTGAGAGTTGAATTAATATATGGACATAAACATAAATATTTGAGGGCAATTTGTCGGGCACAATATGTTGATTTAGCCAAACAACAGAAGTAGGGCTTATGGCCTCCCTAACCATAGGCTTTTCATTGCCAAGCATGAATTCCCTTCTGTGGAATAGGCCTCAGCTCTAATCAGAGAGCAGTTGATTTCCTGCATAACAGACATGCCACTGTTGCTCCAGTTGGCATATTTCGCCTGGTCGGCCAGCTGTGTAGTTTGCGGGGTTCACTGCTGGTTAATGTAGCTGATGACTTGTCTTCCCCAGCAGGCTGCATAGCACTTTCCAGCACTATGATAGTCAACAGGGAGGAGGCTTCCAGCTCAGCCATAACTTGACTTCTCAGTGATCTTCAACCCAAACACGTGGTGTCTTCAGCAGCAGGGTCTTATCATCTAGTTGTGGTGGGCAACCAGGAGCCTCAGCAATAGTCTGCATTGTTTAGAGGCCATGAGGGGCCTCCCTGAGCAACAACTCACTGGGGGGTATCCCAATGTTGGCACTGAAATTTTTCTGTAACAATCTGGGGTTTCTGGGTACAGCATTATCCACCTCCACACCCTGATACTTATGCTCAAACTCTTTTTTTAAGTGTGTGTGTGTGTGTGTGTGTGTGTGTGTATTTTTTGTTAGCAAAGAAGTAGGTTTTCTTATGGCTTATCATAACATCGTGAATTTTGATTAACCCCACTCCCATTTCCTTTTCTCCCTCTCCCTAGGCAGGTTCTCAAGGCTCCTATAGGCGAGCTGGTTGTGTGTTCCCGTACTTCTCAGGCTAGGGAAGGTGTAGCTCATACATGCTCCTGGAAGCTGAAAATTATTTGTTCCATAAGTTTTTGGCTTTCCTCTTTTCAAAATCTATCTTCCTTCCTTTCTCTCTCTCTTTCTAAGTTAATACAATCTGACATGATGAAGTGACATCATATATTACAGGAGTTTTGCCACAAGTGGGTTCTGGTAGAAGGGACATTAAGTGGTGGGTGGCGAAGCTTGTGTAGTTCTGATCTCGTCCTGAGGGTGGACAGTTGAGCCAGAATAAAACCACAAGTGAAGCCTGGTTACTCACTCGCTCACCCTGTGGGGTTCCGAATTCCAGATAACAGGAGGTGCTGTTTGGGGGCTGAATATGTAGTTTCGTTAGAATTGAGCAGGATCTGGAGCTCCTCAGAGCCCTTAAATAGACTTTGACCTTTTAAACCTCCAAGGGTTACTCTAGTCCAAAGTTTGCTTTCTGTCCCTTTGAAAGAATAGAAATGAATCTTGGTCCTGATTCAAATTTAAACCAGTCTCCTAGAAGCTTTGAAGGGCTAGTAAAACATAACACAACATGGTCTCTTTCTTTTTTTTTTTTTTTTTTTCCTCATTTCCTTGGCAACTTACTTCTGCTTTTTTGAATGGGTGTTGCTTTGGTCAGCAGCCCAGAAAACAGCTCTGGATGAGTTACCATCCAGAGAACTTTAGATCCCCTGAGAAGGAAAAGGTTAACTGATTTACAAGGGCATTGGCTGCATGGATTCTTGAATGCAGCCACCCCAGGGAGAGCAGAGGCAGCTCACGCACAGTCCCGCACAGGCAGGGCTTGGCTGAGTGAGGCTGCCTGTTTACATTAGCTTCCGGTCGGCTGAATGCAGTCTGAGGGAACCATATTAGCTTGATGTTCTAGACTCTTGCTCTTTACATTAAACCTTGCCTACCAGCTCTATTATTATTATTGCTACTTTTGGTTTTTCGAGGTAGGTCTCACTCTGGTCCAGGCTGACCTGAAATTAACTCTGTCGTCTCAGGGTGGTCTTTAACTCACAGCGATCCTCCTACCTCTTCCTCCCGAGTGCTAGGATTAAAGGCGTGCCCAGCTCTATTATTGATCTTCCTCTAAGTCACAATGGATCCTAAGCCCGTAGTGATGAGATAATACAGTAACTAAAATTCCTGATTTTTGCAAAATTTTTGTAGTCATAACCTTCTTTTCAACATGATGCATTTGTCTTTTAGCTAGTCTGAAAATATACTGTAAAATGTGGCCAGTAATGGATTTCTTGGAGTTGAATCTTTGGGTATCAGATTTATGATCTGAGTTCAGCATCTGATTTACATATATCCTGTGGTCATTGTAACTCAGATTTGCAAATCTGGGTACTACTGGGACTAAGGGGCTATTGTGTCTGACTTAGTTGCATATTAAAATGTAAGGCTAGAACTAAAGCCGAAAAAGCAGATGGATTTGGAAAAGGAGCTTGTCCTGTTTTGAGGTCATACGTGAAGCCAAGAAATTGCTGGCGCAGCTTTAACAGGGATTTCAGGGAAACTCGCTCATAAATATTTCCACTTCGCTCGTTTGCAGTCTGGCTGGAAATGCAGTTGGATCAACCTTTTCCAAAGAGCTTGGTATTTTGGCAGCTGTTTTCAGACAACTTAGAAAGTGAAACGCAAAGCAGGCCGCAGATACTTGAGAGCATCGCCCCGCCGCGGTCACCGAAGCTCCAGGATGAAGGGTGCGGGGAAGTGTTGAAGGTGCGCATGGCCACACCTGTGGAGGCTCCTGCACAGATGTGACATCATGGGGATGGCATCTGGTGGCTTCAGGAAGAGTATTAGCTCCACAGCAAACACACCAAAACTGTAGTTGTAAAACTGTACTTTCTCTAATTTTAGATTCATTGTTCTCTTCACCCGCGTCAGCAGAGCTGTCTGCATTCACTGTCTACAGCCAGAGGACACCTGTAACTCGCTGGTTGTTCTAGTTACTCCAGTGTCAATGTGTCACTGTAACAAACTGACTGCATTTGCACCTGTATCAGCACCGTCTCATTGCTGTGACCGAATACTTGGCTGGAAGCACCTGAGGGAAGGAAAGAGTTGACTGTGGCTTACGTGTTCTAGGGGAGGTTTCATCATGGTGGCGGAGGTTTGACAAGAGCAGGAAGCTGGCTCATATTGTCACACCAGCAAGGGGGAAGTAGAGAGAGATAGCCATGGGGCTGGGCTGTGATATTTCAAGAGCCACTCCTAGTCACACTTCCCCCAGCAAAGCTCCACTTTCTAGAAATTCCATAACTTTCCAAGCAACACCACCTCTGGGAATTAAGTATTTGAACACATGATCTATGGAGGGTATTTTTACATTCAAATCACCCTATCTTCTAAAGCTTTCTGGATGTGTCCTTTCCATGTTACCATTTCTGCTCAACATAAAAGAATGTAGGTTTAAAAGAATTTATGTGATTTGTACAAAGTGTATGAAGAAACTGTAGGATCCTGAGGATGATAGAATAATAAATGTCCATAAAGATGTTTAAAGTAGTGGGCATTACTGTGTTGAATCAGTATTTTTGTATAATGTATTTTTGACCAACAAGCATTATTTAATAGCTCAATACCTCAGTTTCATTTTATTAAGATGAATTTATCTTATAGATACATATTTTCAATATCTACTCATTTTTCAAGTTAACCAGTAATGTTATAAAATTAGTTATGAACATTAATTAATATTTGAAATCCTGCTTTATGGATTTTTATTATAACTTTAATAGTCAATCTAGTTTTAACTTTGGTTTAAAATTTTTTAACTTATTTATAGAAAAATTCTTATAAATAGATATAATTTTATTAATAGCTGGGCTCAGGATTTTCTTCAGTTTGACCCAGACACTTGAAAAATAATTAATAGGAGATTGAGATATGGTTGAAAACATAGTCTAGCTCTACTGAAGAAGAGTCATTTTTCTTGTCCTCTCTTAAACTGGGTCCAGCCACGATCTTCTGAAAGCATACTTGTCAAGGTCCTGAGACTCCCTTGTAGCCAAACTTGGCTAGAAATTCCCAATTCCCACTTCGTGGCCCATCAGCCTCATCTCTTCCTCTTCGTTGCTCTCCACTTACCTCTCAGATCTGTTCTTTCCTAACTTTCTTCCCACCTCAGTGGCACTTTTCTTTTTTGTTTATTTGTATTTATTTCTTTGAAAGTGACAGAGAGAAGGAGGGAGAGAGAGAGAGAGGGAGAGAATGGGCGCTCCAGGGCTTCCAGCCACTGCAAACAAACTCCAGATGCGTGTGCCCCCTTGTGCATCTGGCTAACGTGGGTCCTGGGGAATTGAGCCTCAAACTGGGGTCCTTAGGCTTCACAGGCAAGCGTTTAACCGCTAAGCCATCTCTCCAGCTCCTCAGTGGCACTTTTGTTTCTCTTATGGTCTATTTTCATTTCCCTGACTACCTCAGATCTTCCTCTAATCAGCATTTCCTAACCATAGTTTCTGTTTTAGAAATCAGAAAATCATTTCAGGGAGTTTTCTCAGATTTTCCAAGGAAAAGAATTAATATCATTGTAGATGCATAGGAAGGAAGTTAATTTATCACATACAATG
Organism: Jaculus jaculus; assembly: GCF_020740685.1. NCBI lineage: Eukaryota > Metazoa > Chordata > Mammalia > Rodentia > Dipodidae > Jaculus > Jaculus jaculus. The sequence continues at coordinate 294,025,242 of NC_059102.1, read as the reverse complement.
GGTGCTTTAGAGAGCACTGTTGGGAAAGGTTACCAGGTTTAGTCCTTAGGCATCATGAATTTGATGCAGTTTCATGCTTAAAATTTCATCCATGTGTTGACAATCCCAAATTTATGTCTTCAGTTTAGCCCACTATCTGAACACAAGGTAGTCTTCTATCCAATATCTATACACCATCTTGTCTTAAATGCCTGACATTTCAAACTTAGGATGTTTAGAACCAAAACCGGATCTTTCTTTCTTTCTTTCTTTTTTTTTTTTTTTTTTTTTTGTGTGTGTAAATAGCAAATGTTTATTTCTCACACTTTTCTGGAGGAAACAATCAGGTTTTATGATCTTTCTTTCTTTCTTTTTTGTTTGTTTGTTTTTCAAGGTAGGGTCTCACTCTGGTCCAGGCTGACCTGGAACTCACTCTGTAGTCTCAGGGTGGCCTTGAACTCTTTGCAGTCCTCCTACCTCTGCCTCCTCAGTGCTGGGATTAAAGGCGTGCGCTACCATGCCTGGCACGATGTTTCTTTTTAAAGCTATTTCACAAATAGTTGTCATCAGGCCTCAAGAGTTAGTCATCCTGAGACTCACATTTTATACCTAGTTCTTGGGCAAATACTGTTGTATGTTATCTTCTAGATGGATCGGGAATGGGACCAGTTGTTGCTGCCTGTTTTTCAATCAGTGTGTTCTAAGCCAGGTCACTTCTCTAGGGCTCAAACAATTTTCCTAGCCTTCTATCCATGCTCCCTATTTTCACTGCTGGACTATGAAATTTATTCTAAACAGTATTAGTGGCTTTCTTATTGCTGGGACAAAATACCTTATCAGAAGCAGCTTAAAGAAAGGGGTTAGTTCAGCTTTCAGTTCCAGAAGGTAGAGTGCCTATTATTGCAGGGAAAGCCTGGCAAGAGCAGATAGCCAACATCACATCTTCACGTAAGCAGGGAGGAAGTAGTGAGAGCAAGTGGGGTCCACCCTCAATGACACACTTCATTCAGCAAGGCTCCACAATCTTTCCACACAGTGCCATCAACTGGGGATCAGGCATCCAAACACATTTATACCACCCCATAAACACAGAGGCCAGTGATCCTTGTGCTTTTACCCTCTCCTCAAAGTCCTGTAGCCATCCCCCTAGTTCATGCAGAGCAAACAATAGAGACCGCAGGGCAGGGTGGCGCACACCTTTAATCCCACCACTCTGGAGGCAGAGGTAGGAGGACTGCTGTGAGTTTGAGGCCACCCTGAGACTCCATAGTGAATTCCAGGTCAGCCTGGGCTAGAGCAAAACCCTATCTCGAAAAACCAAAACAAACAAACAAACAAAAAATGATAGAGACCTTACAATGACTTTCATGATCTAGTTTATCTCTTTTCCAGACTCTGCTGGTGTTTTTGCTGTTCCTGCCATATATCAAACTACTTCTTCCCAAGATATTTCTTCTGCCTGGAAGTGTCTTCTTCCTGCCTCCTAGTCTTCATGACTTATTTCTTCCTTTCTTCCAAGTCACTGCTTAGATGAGAGGTTAGCGAATGCTCTCTCTATCAACTTTGAAACAGTTTTAAAACTCTATCCTTTCATTGCCTTTTTTTCTCCATTTTGATAATAATTTTGTAGTATTTTATATGGTTATTTTTATTGTCCCCCCCCATTAATTTTGTTTTTTATTTATTTTTCATTTTTGACAATTTTTATACATTTATTGACCACATTCTCCTCCTATTACCTTTTCTTGACCCCACTCCCCTTCCATTGAACCCCTTCTTCATCCCAACTAGCTTCTCTTCTCCTTGATGTCTTTTTTTCCCATGCATTGGTGTAACTCACTGAGTTTAGTTTGGGTTCCCATCGTTTTACGTAACATTCGCCAGTGTGTCCCTGTGTGTCCAGCCCCTATGGTAGTGGATTTCAGTTGTCACGGATCTCTGGATTATATGTTCTCCACTGCTTAGGACTTTGTTCCTTGACCATCTCTGTAAGGAGTTTCTTCTCTTTTAGAAACAGGAAGTAAATTTGGCATCCCTATTAGCTGCCTGATGCAGCATGTAAACTGGGGTGTCCCGCTGGCTGTGTGGGTGTGTACTCCAGGAGGATCTTCAGCAGCAGTACAAAACAGAAATCATCTGAAATATGTGCACTCATGGCTTGGCTCGGTAAAAGTAAAGATAACTTTGATATAAAAAGTAAATTCTGGAGCTGGAGAGATGGCTTAGTGGTTAAGGTGCTTGCCTGTGAAGCCTAAGGTTCCAGGTTCAGTTCTCCAGGGCCCACAGAAGCCAGATGCACAAGGTGGTGAATGTTATCTGGAGTTCGTCTGCAGTGGCTACGGGCCCTAGTGTACCCGTTCTCTCTCTCTGTCTCTCTCCTCACCCTCTCTTTCTGTCTCTAATAAATTTTTAAAAAAAATTTTAAAGTAAATTCTGGGTTTCACTGCCAAGATCCTTGTGAAATGCTATGTAACGTAAACATTGTATAGTTAACACTTCATATGACATCCAACAGTGTTTCAAAAGATGCTCCCATCTTTTCTTCAGCTCTGTTGTCACTGAAGCTCAGAGGGACCACATGAGCACTTTCCTTACGAGTATTATTGCAGGGCTAGCTAGGGCAAACTCACCGTTTGGAGATGTGCTCACATTTTGGATGAATTTCTTAATGACGGGCTCAAATCATTTCAGACTTCTTTTTTGTTTGTTTGTTTGTGTTTTGTTGTTTTGAGGTTGGGTCTCACTCTAGTCCAGGCTGATCTGGAACTATGTACTCTCAGGCTGGCCTTGATTTCTGAGTGATCCTCCTACCTCTACTTGTGAGTACTGGGATTAAAGGTATATGCCACCACATCTGGCTTATACTTCTTTTTTGATGTATGTATTGAATGTTTTGAATTTTTCTGTGTGCATGTGGCATGTATGTATAATGTGTGCATGTGTGTGTACCTGTGTGTATGCAGGTATGTGTGCTTATGCACATGTATGTAGAGGCCCCAGGAAGACATTAGGCATTTTCCTCTTTAGCTCTTCCACCTTATTTCCTTGAGACAGGATTTCTTCTTGAACTTGGAGTTTGCTGTTTCTCAGTGAGATTGGATGACCAGTGAGCTCCAGGGATCCACCTGTCCACCCCTCTCAGTGCTGAGGTTACAGGTATATCAGGTATATGGCCATGTCTGGCTTTTTACTTGGGCTCTGGGAATTGAACTCAGGTGGTTCTTATGCTTGCACAGCAAGTGCTCCTGTCCACTGAGCCTGCTCCCCAGCCCTGTGTGCTTTTAAGGCCGTACACTTCATATGATTGGCTATAGGGACAAAGTGTGCAAGAATGAAAACGAGAAACAGCTATCCCATCCATGTTCTCATTTAGTTGAAGTGTAAATATGGCTAATCTTGTTCATAACAAATATGGGTGTCATTTCGTGCCATACTATGAGTTATGCTATAGGCAGTGGTACCAGTATTTTTGAGGGCAAGGCTGGTTAGTCATCTAACAGGTTCACTGCAGGAGCAGTAGCTCAGGATTTCATATGGTTTGCCCAGTGTGTTTCCCTTACGTGTATTGATGTAACTTGTCCTAAAAGATGATTTTTTTTGTTTTGTTTTTCGAGGTAGGGTCTTACTCTGGCTCAGGCTGACCTGGAATTCACTATGTAGTCTCAGAGTGGCCTTGAACTCACAGTGATCCTCCTACCTCTGCCTCCCGAGTGCTGGGATTAAAGGCGTGCGTCACCACGCCTGGCTCTAAAAGATGTTTTTAAGTTCACTTTCACCATCTAGTTTTATTGGTTCATACTGATTAAACAGTCTTGCAACTGTACTGTAGCTCCATCTACAATCTGATATTGGGACCAGTTCTAGAGTTTCTCCAGGATGTGGGCTTGGACTTTCATCTTTCATCATCTCTGTGCTTGTGTTAGTAAGTCCTCAAAGGAATGTGTCATATATACATATATCTGGATAAAACAATTTTTTTTATTTTTTTGTTTTTTGAGGTAGGGTCTCACTCTAGCCCAGGCTGACCTGGAATTCACTATGGAGTCTCAGGGTGGCCTCAAACTCACAGTGATCCTCCTACCTCTGCCTCCAAGTGCTGGGATTAAAAGCATGCATCGGGCTGGAGAGATGGCTTAGCGGTTAAGCGCTTGCCTGTGAAGCCTAAGGACCCCTGTTCGAGGCTCGGTTCCCCAGGTCCCACGTTAGCCAGATGCACAAGGGGGCGCATGCGTCTGGAGTTCGTTTGCAGTGGCTAGAGGCCCTGGCGTGCCCATTCTCTCTCTCTCCCTCTACTTGTCTTTCTCTCTATGTCTGTTGCTCTCAAATAAATAAATAAAAAATGAACAAAAAAAATTAAAAAAAAAAAAAAGCATGCACCGCCATGCCCGGCTTGCTTTTATGTTTTTGAAGAAACGTATTGCTATATAACCTAGGCTGTCCTAGGACTCAGTGTAATCTTCTATATCAGCCTTGCAAGTGCTACAAAGCCAATATGCCCAGCTTAGATAACCTGTTTTATTCAGAGTGGTGCAAGTAATGGGCTTCATGTGAAAGAGTCCTTGATTTTAATATGATCCTGTATCTACAGAGTCTGTTTCTCTCTGATCAAGTGTGTTAGGCGCAGCCTCATTCTCCCTGGCCAGAACCACTGGATCATGTTGGCAGGCTGCCTCTCATTTCTCTCCTTTGCTAAAGCTGGTCTGCCTTTGCCCTTTGGCCGTGGTTTGAATGTTTGCTCAGTTCTGAAAAAGTGTTTCCTACTCTGTCCATGGACTGTCTTGGTTCTTGTGTACCTGCCTTTACCCCAGATCCTTCCTCATTATTAAAAAAAATTTTTTTATTGACAATGTTGTATTCAGTTTTGCATTGCTGGTAGAAATCACTCAACCAAGAGCAGCTTATGGGAAAAAGAGGTTTATTTTGGCTTAAAGCCTCGAGGGGAAGGTCCACGATGGCAGGGGAAAATGATGGCATGAGCAGAGGGTGGACATCACTCCTCACCCCCGGCCCACATAAGTTGGACAACAGGAACAAGAGAGTGTGCTAAACATTGGCAAGGGGCCACTGGCTATAACACCCATAAGCACACCCCCGACAATACACCTTCTCCAGGAGGCATTAATTCCCAAATCTCCATCAGCTGGGAACCTAACGTTTGGAACACCTAAGTTTATGGGGGACACCTGAATCAAACCACCACAGGCAACTTCCATAATTATAGACAATAAACCATGATAATCCCCCCCACACTTTTCCTTTTCACAAATCCAACTTCCGTCATATCTCCTCCTCTCAATTAGTCTCTCTCTTATTTTGATGTCATCATTTTCCCCTCTCCTTTCTCATTCTTATCCTTTGCCCAGGACATACACATATGCCACAAATCCTAACTTGAAGTCCATGTTTCTGCCACTTGTTGACAGACTTCCTTGAAGCTTGTGGTCTGCCTTCCTTAGTTTCTCAGGAGGGTCCGCCTCACAATTCTCTGCTGCTGCACCCACCTACCAGAATGATGACTTTTCATCTTACTTGTCATTGCCATTGCCATCTGGACCATTATACACTGGATATGGTACTTTGCCAGGCAAAGTGAACTTTCTTTATCACATGGGAATGTACTAGTTTTCTCCTTGACTGTGATTAGACTAATGCTAAATTCTAACTCCTTTCTCTGCCCTTAACCCAAGCCTGCTTAGACATGAACAAAGTAATTAACCAGCCATGTAAGTCCCACGATACACTAAGCTATGCGCTAGCTGCGTCAATTATGACGATAGGTTTTAGGAAGAAGAGAATTGTAAGCTACAATGGTGACTATTCTTGAGTTAGTAGTGGTGGGCCCAGCCCCCAGGGAGGCCTTGTGGTAGGATTCCAACTTTGTAGTAGGATTCAAGATCCATGTGGATCTCCCACGAAGTCTTCCTGCACATCAGGAAGAGGCAGAAAACGGGTCTCAAGGATCTTAGGCAACAGACAGTGATAGAGACTTGGAGTCATCAATTGTTACCCCCAAGATTACACAATTAATAGAACAGATTCTAGGCTTTAGCTTTGCAGACCACAAATTGACCAGGGAGTGCTAACTTTTTTCATTTCTCCGAAGTCTTATAGTAATTAAATATTAGAACTGCCCTGGAACTGACCTTGGGATCACCTGTTATTAGTCTGAATCCTTGCATGGCTTGTGTGTAGGTATTTTAAGGCTGAACCGATGGTTAAGGGCTTAGAGCGTGAGTGAACACACACCATCAGGAGGGCGCTGTAGCACTTTTCCATAAGAATTAGGGTGGGGTAAGAAGGTGGATGATGGCTCCTCAGGGTGGGCTACCTTTCAGTCTTATGTTGAGGGAAGTGAGGGGGAAGTTGGCAGGTGGACAGAGGGTTCTAGTTCCTGGAGTAAGTCGCCCTCATGTTTGGGGTTATCCACATTTTTGTTTGTCTGGATGTTCTTCCACACATCTTTGTAATTATTTCTACCTTGCATCAAGAAAACCTTTGAATATGGACTGTTTTAAATTCTAAGAGCTGTGATCTGATGTTAAGCCATTGCAGTTGTGCACTGGATCTTTGGAAAACAAAGGCTGGCAATTGAGTGCTGTGGACTCTTGACATTCACTGTATGAATCGGAAGCTCATTGCTAAGGAATTCAGTATAATCTGACCCCCTTGGTGGAGCTGGTTGTGAGCTTGACTTTGCTAGTAAATAGGCTTCTTTACCATGTCTCCCTTGAAGTTGAGTGAGTCAGGTGGATGTACACACATTCGGGCACCTGTGTACCAAGCTTGTCTTCTGGCACACATTTCCCATTTCTACCCTTCCAGGGGTGGTTGTCTTTCACCACAAAATCTAGCAGGAATGGCTATGTGGGATTGGGATCCAGGCCAGGCATGTTTACCTTCAGGACTGGGTACATCTTCCCTCTGCTCATGACTGCCTCCTTAGTGAGCTCCTCAAAGCTTTGCCATGGATAGCTCTTTTCCTTGTTCTCCTCCTGGCTCACACACAGCTTCCACCCAGTGGGGTCACCTTTATCGCTTCATGACCTCAGCAGGTGCTGCACCAGAACTGAGGTCCTCCTGGCACTGGTGTATGAGAGCTCAGCTACCTCCAGCTCCCCAACTCACTCCTCGAGAGCCACCTTTACCTCTCTTAGTAGTCACTCAGGCCAAGACCTGTGGTGGCCTCTGAGTCCCAGTATGGACGTTAGCGTAGAGTGAGGGTGTGTGAGGCAAGAGCCAGCACCTAGGCAGCTACCACACTTGAGCTCCCTGCAGGTGTGGCTGTAAATAGGGTTCTCCCACTTTCCTCTTCCCATCTCTTGAGTTCCTGGGTTTCTCTCAGGACCTGAGAAGTGGTAGAAGTGGATGACTGGAAGGACAGGAGTGACTCTTTGTTTATCTGATTGCTTGTATGGGGTACAGCTCTCTCTTGCCCCTTGATACTCTTCTTTGATTTTATCCTGAGCTCCTGCTTCTTGAGGCTGACCTCAAAGTCAGCCCTCTTGGCCACATCTACTCAAAGCATCTCAAGCCTCACTTGGTCTTCGCAGAGTCTCCTCAGGTCCTGCGACACTCCATGTCATGCCGAGTGTAGCTTTTATTCTTGCTCTGAGCTCCACATTGGCACCTTTGGCTGCAGGCAGCCTTTTCGGTAGAAGTGGCCCCAAGCTCTGTGACACATAGATTCCAGGGATAACTGTCAGTTTCACCCATCAGCTGTCTCTGGTTGCAGCTCAGTGAACTGTTATCTACAACCAGTGATCCAGTGAACAGGAGCCTACAGTCACACTCAGACTCACTGCAGTTTCCTGAGAGTCTTCCAATGCTTCCACACCCCACTGCAAGTAATGGGTGTCTTGGATGTGTGTGAGGGTGACAGAAAGGCACTTCAGGGAGAAGTGAAGTATAACAGTGCACTCTTGCTGTGTATCCAACCCCCTTTATTGTCTCTATGGTGAATGGGAGCCTTTAAGGCTTCCCTGAGACAAGACATAGAAGGAACCTGAGGGATTGTGTTTTGTGTTTAGCTGAGCCTATGGTGCTCTGTGGATTCAGGAACATATTGAGCTGTGTTCTGAGGTGCTGTATCAGAGAGCCCTGTCTGTCCTTTCAAAGTCTATAGTGTTTTCAGGCCCCCAGGATTGGGAGATGGTGTGCAGAGAAGCAGACGACATTCACAGTGGACACCCCTGAAAACCCCTTAAGACAGCAGGCAGGTCTATCACAAGCCCCTTTATCTCCCCACGCGCTCCATGGCTAGTTAAAGAAAGTGCTGTGTGGTCCTGAGCAAATCTCTCAGTTTTCCAGCTTATACAGTTCGAGTGGCAGTTCGGGTCTATTTGTCAGAACTCTCCTGAGGATTACAGTACCCTAAATCTTATAATTAAGATGATCATAAAATATATTCCAAATCTGAAGAGCCACGGAAATGAGAAAAGTCCTCACTGGGAGACCCAGTGAGAGACTATGCCTGAAGTGTCGGCCGTTCCTCAGGCGCTAGTAATTTCCTGGCAGTAACTAGCCTAGGAGGGGCCTTGACAGATATTGCACAGAGCTCATTTACGAAGGGCTGATTGACGCGTGCTTATTATTTTATCTCTGTAAAGCTGCAGCGCGAGGCCTTAGACAGTGGGAGGAGGCCGTGAGGTAGTCACTTGACCCTGCCATTGCCAACTCTACTGGGAGGGAGACGTCAGTGGCCAGAGGACAGCCTTGGGTTGTAGGCAGTTCCTTTTTAGTTCAGCTGCAATAACTCCTCCTGGTGATTTACTACCGTGACTTTGGAATGCTCTCTGTGTGCTTGAGTGAACGAGAGAGTGTGTGAGTGCGTGCGTGTGCACGTGCACTTGTGTGCTTGCATTTATTTGAAAATTCCTATTCACTCCCATTGAGATTCTCTTTGCCTTACATTCTTTTAGGTCTCAGCGATTAAAGGCGTTTGCTTGCAAAACCTGACAGCTTGGGTTCAATTCCCCAGCACCCACATAAAGCCAGATGCACCAAGTGGCTCATGGGTCTGGAGTTCGTTTGCAGTGACAGGCGGCTGTGGCATGACCGTTCTCTGTTTTTGTCCTTTTCTCCCTCACTCTCTCAAACAAATGTAATGTTTTTTTTTTTAATCTAGAAGTTAGCACCTCATGTTATTCAAATAATTTTTTAATTATTTTATTTTACAGAGAGAGAATGAGAATGGGCATGTCAGATCCTTTCTGCCACCTTGAATGAACTCCAGGCATGTGCGCCCCCTTGTGTGCATGTGCGACATTGCATGCTTGCATCTAGCTATGTGGGACCTGGAGATTTGAACATGCCTTCTTAGGCTTTGCAGGCAAGCACCTTAACTGCTAAGCTATCTCTCCAGCTCTTAAATAACCTTTAGTTTAATGTGTACATGTGTATGGTATATGTGTGTTTTTATATGTGTGAGTGCACCTGTGTGTGTGTGTGTGTGTGTGTGTGTGTGTGTGTGTGTGTGTAGGCCAGAGGTTTGATGTGAGATGTCTTCCTCAATGGCTGTCCATCTTATTTATTGACACAAGATCTGTCACTTGAACCCAGAGCTCACCAGTTAGCCTAGCTAGCCAGCTTCCCTCAGGGATCCCCTGTCTCCATTTCCAAAATGGTGGGATACTATACACACTCAGCATTTATGTGAGTAGTGGGGTCTGAACTCAGGTCCCCACACTTGTAGGGGAAGTGCTTTACTGAATGAGTCATGTGCCCAGGCCACTCAAATGACCTTTGACTGAAGCCTTATCTAAGACAACCTTATCTAGGTGAAGCCTCTTCTAGACAAGAGGTAAATTACTTACTAGACTGTGATTTCCATATGCTATAGATGAGATGTTTGTCTCCTCCCAGAATTGATATGTTGAAACCTGATCCCTAAAGTAGAAGCATTTGGAGGGAGGATTAGGAATGGTTCAGTCCTGACCACGGAGCCCTCATGAAGGAGACTCATTCCTTCCCCCATGTGACGACCTAGGCAGAAGGCAGTCTACAAACCAGAAAATGGCATCTGCTAGACCACAAATATGCTTTGACCTTGGTCTTTCCAGCCTCAGAACTGTGAAAAATAAGTTTTTGTTGTGTGCGTCATTAGTTTATGATATTTTCCTATAGCAGTATGAGAGAAAGGCACCACAAATGAAGAAATTTTTCATATTTTATTTACCAGTGAATCCCCAGGCCCTAGAATTGACCCTGGTATGTATTCAGAATGCTCAATAACTAATCTGTTTCATGAATAATTCAGTAAAAAGGGATACAACCTAACAGTGAGAGGGATTTTCTTAGTCTTGGCTTGTCTTTTTGGGACTCCTATGTGGTGTTAGAAGCACTACAATCTTAAGTGCCAAGGAATATGGAGTTTGTTTCCACCACAGTGATTATCTGCAAAATCATCATCCAGAAGTTTTCTCCCTTTCCAGAAATATTTCTTAAATGAATGCACACCATGGGTGAGGAATTATTTCTCCTTGGGGGCAGAAATTTACTTTTATGTTTCATTTATTATTTCATATGGATGTCCCATGTACTGTTGACCCAACTATTGTTTCTCTCTCTTCAGTTTTTGCTCTGAGTCACACTCGAACCTGTGCCAGACAATAATGTAATTCACATTTCAGATGGCCATGTGCAGTGTTTGCAAGATAGTCTAACGTGCTTTGTGTAAACTTGCTCAGAAGTAACTTATAAAAGATGAGGCATAGCACATACCCCGTCTCTGCTGGCCTTGTCGGGGGAAACAGCGCTGCCGCAGCTCACAGGACTAAGACTCAAGCTCCAGGATTAAGGGAAGATGATGGTTTTGACGAGACATTCGTGAACATGTTACATTTTAGAGTTAAGAATGACCTTAGCTTAATTCTGTAACTCAAGCCCTCTGACTTGGAGCGCAGAGCAAGGAAGAGTAAGAACTGGAATTAGGAATGAAGCCTCTCTGTGTCACAGTCCATTTTCTCCACATAGTAGGGCCACAGCAGGCCCAAGGGAGATTTTCTGGTGTGTACGAGGTGTGTGCATGCATTTATGAGAGGCGCGTATTTATGATGTCTGTGTATATGTGTGGGTGTGTGCGCACATGTACCATGGCATACACGTGGAGGTCAGAGGACCACCACAGATGCCAGTCCTCGCCTGCTGTTCTCTGCTGTGGACACACACAGGTTAGCTGCCTGAGAGACTCCAGTGCGCTCACTGAGCCGCTTATGTCTATCTATCTCCCTTGTTTATTTGTGGGGGAGGAAGATAGAGTGGGGGGGAGGGGAGGAAGAGGATGAGCCAGGACCTCTTGACTCTGCAAACAAACTTCAGACTCATGTGTTACATTGTGTATCTGGCTTTATGTGAATACTGGGGAACTGAATGCAGGCTGGTAGGCTTTGCATGCAAGTACTTTTAAATGAGAAACCATCTCTCTAGCCCCTCTTTTAGAGTTTTTTCCTTATTTTTTATATTTCATTGTTTATGAGAGAGAGAGAGAGGGAGAGAGAAAGAGGGAGAGAGAGAGTGAGAGAATGGGCATACCAGAGCCTCCAGACACTGCAAATGAACTCCAAATGTGTGCGCCTCTTGTGCACCTGGCTTATGTGGATTCTGGGGAATTGAACGTAGGGCCTTTGGCTTTGTAGGCAAGTACCTTAACCACTAAGCAATCTCTCCAGCCTCTTTTTATTTTTAAATTTTTTTCTCTTTTTAAAAAATTTTTTGTTCATTTTTATTTATTTATTTGAGAGTGACAGAGAGAGAAAGAGGCAGATAGAGAGAGAGAGAATAGGCACGCCAGGGCTTCCAGCCACTGCAAAAGAACTCCAGATGCGTGTGCCCCCTTGTGCATCTGGATAACGTGGGTCCTGGGGAATCGAGCCTTGAACCAGGGTCCTTAGTCTTCACAGACAAGCGCTTAACCGCTAAGCCATCTCTCCAGCCATCCAGCCTCTTTTTAGAGTTTTAATGACTATGTATCAAATGATTAAAGCTGGAACAAAAAGTACAGATGTTACTCACTTTCATATTTGCACTGTATCGGCCCCTAGGGCACCTGAATGAGCTTTGTGGACCATTATCAGTGAGTCTCGAAAAGCAAAACCCACTGCCGAAAGAAAACTGGAGTTGGAGATAGTGTTATGGAGACAGAAAGGCATCAAGGAAGCTTTGGTTCTGATTTTGATTTTGTTGTTGGAACAAAGCTAAAATTTACTGAGTCATTGCCATTCTATATACATTTTTCTTATTTAATCCCAATTACCATCTCTGCTAGGTGAGTATGATCCTAATTTTGAGAGTGAGGAAAATAAAACTTAGGAATGTTAAGAAACTTGCTTAAATTAAACGGAAGTGGCTAATAAGAGACAGAGTTGTATTTGAACCCAGTCTGTATGATGCTACTCCAAAGTTACTGTCTAACTTCTCCCTGTGAACTTCGCTGTGAGAGGGGATGATCTCTGAGAGTCCTTACCCATCCTCAAATATGAAGATTCTGTATTTGATCCTTTTTTTTTTTTTCATTTTGTTTTGTTTTTGGAGGTAGGGTCTCACTTTAGCTCAGGCTGACCTGGAATTCACTATGTAGTCTCAGGGTGGCCTTGAACTCATGATGATCCTCCTACCTCTGCCTCCTGAGTGCTGGGATTAAAGGGGTGTTCCACCATGCCCTGCTTCTGGTTCTTTCTAACTGGTGTTTAACTTGCATTATTTAGATCTGATCTGCCCCTCTCCTTTCCCACTACTGCAGCTTGTTTGTTGGGACAAACACTCAATCAGAAGCAGCTTATGGGAGGAAAGGGTTTATCCCAGGCTTACTGATTCCAGGGAAAGCTTCACGGTAGAGGAAGCTGGCACATTTCATCATACATCCATAGCAGAAAGACAAAACCAATGTCAGCAAGTGGAAGCTGAGTGAACACCCACCTTAGGGCTGGACTCATGGTCTGTCCTGAGTGACACACCCCCTCCAGTCAGTCTCTGCCTGCTGGAGACTTAAGGAGGAAGCTTACTCTTTATTTTAATTTTTATTTATTTGCAAGGTAGGGGGTAGAGATAGTATATGAGCATGCCAGGGCCTCCTGCCACTGCAAATAAACTCCAAATGCATGTGCTACTTTGTGCACCTGGCTCTACAAGAGTACCATGAGTACTAGGTAATTGAACCCAGGTTGTCAGGCTTTGCAAGCAAGCAATTTAACCACTGAGCCATCTCTTCAGCCCAGTTGCTTTAATCTTAATAAAAAACAAAATTACCTGAGGCTATGGGAAACATTACGGGCAAACCACCACAGCCATCCTCCAGAGTGTAAACTAATTTCTATGTATCTGTCTCCTGGGATGGTGTGTTCAGTTGATCATTGGTGTGAACAAGCATCATCTTCTTTAGTGTTCAAAACTTGTTTTGTAGGGCATTCCGTGCTATCCCTCACTGAATAATTAGGTGACAGATGCTGTTGACGCTTTTGTGCATTTCGCCAGTTAGCCAACTCAGTGACAGCGCCTAGTCTAAGTTGTTGTCTCCAGAGGGTCTGAATTTCCAGAGAATCTGTCACTCACTCACTCAGTCTTTCTTTACTGGTTTCTGTCTCTTGCCATCTTCTTCTCCCTCCTTCCCGTTCCCCTGCCCTCCGCATTCCCTCTTTTTCTTTACATAGGTAGAGAGAGAAAGAGCGTAGAGGTCTGGAGAAGGGCCATAAGGAATTGCCTCATGTGGCTGTGGAGGATGAGAAGTCCCAGGGTCTTCGGGCAGCCAGGGAGACAGGACAGTGGTCAGTGCAAGTTCCATTATGAGGACGAGTCTGAAGACAGAAGCAGATATATATTCCAGCATATGGGCAGGCAAAGAAAGAGATTTCCTAGTCCATCTTTCTGTTCTGTTCAGACCTTCTGTGGTTTGGCAGAAGCCTACCCTCCTTGGGGAGGGTCAAGGGCTGTGTGCTCAGTCTACCAACTCAAATACCCTGGTATCTAGACACGCTGTGGTAGACACATCTGTAAATCATGTCAGACCAGCTATCTGCACACTCTTTGACCCAATCACATTGACACATCAAATTAACTGTCATAATATATTAAACGTTTCCCATGTTCCAAAGGGTCACAATGACTCAACAGACCAAAGGGAGGGGAAGGAGGAGGTTTGTCATAATCCCCCATTGTGGGCTAAGGTCAGGTAACCGTTATGACAAACAGGCTCTAAGATTTCTGCTCACTCAAGAATAATTCAGGGCCATTTTGTGCTTATGTGGAAGTGCTGGGCAAGTTCTCAGCACCAGTTTCTCTGGTTGAAAGCGGCTCTTCATTTTCAGTATGCAGCCCCTGTCATTGCTATAGAGGTTGTCTGCATCTCAGGCAGCTTGAGGAAGGAGAAAAGATATCCCAGAGAAGTGACACGGGGAGGATTTTATGAGCAAGGCTGTGGATGGTTCGTGCAATTTCCGTCACATTCCTTTGCACAGAACCCAGTCACAAGGCTGCCCCTAACTACCACAGTCCCTTATTGGGCAAGCCCACTTCCCAGAACTGACTACACAGTGGAGGGAGGAAACAGATTTTTAGAGGTTAGCTAAGCCTTCATTTACACCCTGGATGACGAATCAGAAGATCTGAAGCTTTTCAGTTTGCTGGAATGAGGACTTTAACTTGAGATTCAGGATAATTTGTCCCCTATATGTGTGTGTGAAGGCAGATCATTCCTCGCCTGGATGGAGCAAAAGTCCTGGGTAAATGGAACAAACCCCTCATGGGCGTGTCAGAGTAGCAGAGTTGGACTCCAAGTCTAGGGACTCTGGCCTTTTGGGAGCTGTAGGCTTTGCTTTCTGGGGGGCAGCTCACTCTACATAACCGGAGAATGGGTGTCCCTGGAGTGCATGGAGATTTTCCCAGGGGTGAAGGGCTACAGATGGAGAGTTTTAAGAGAATCAAGTATTTTAATTTTTTGTTTTTTTGAGGTAGGATCTCACTCTAGTTCAGGCTGACCTGGAATTCACTATGTAGCCTCAGGGTAGCCTCGAACTCATGGTGATCCTCCTGACTCTGCTTCCCGAGTGCTAGAATTAAAGGCATGCGCCACCAATCCTGACTCCATTTTAATTTTTGTATGAACTCTTTTCCTAAAACTGCACTGGAGAAGCTTTGCTAAGCAGTTCTTTTTCTCATCTTCCCTTTCACAGTTGCCCTCCCAAGCCTCAAAGAGAGGTGTACCACTTACTTAGCTCAAATCTTATATAATTAATTATTCCATTTTACTATTCAAGACATTAAACATAGGGCTTCCACCTAGTTCTTTAGCAGGTATATTTTTAATAAAAATATTGTTTAATAAATTATATGAAAATCTGCCTGTATTTAAGTTATTTATATAAATTAAGAACTAATGATAACAATTACTCCGTTAAGTGATATTTGACTTTTAGCCTGAGTCACAAAACTTGAAAAGATCTGGAGGGAGGGAGGGAAAGAGAGAGGAAGAGGCAGAGAGAAAGAGAGAATGGGTGCACCCGGTCTCCAGCCACTGCAGACGAACTCCAGACGCATGTGCCCCCTTGTGCATTTAGCTTACCTGGGTCCTGGGGAATTGAACTGGTGTCTTTAGGCTTCGCAGGCAAACACCTTAACCCGCTAAGCCATCTTCTCAGCCCGAAATACCATTTTTATCCCAGTTCTTGATACTAAATCCAGTACTAGTCTAATCTTTATGAAGCAGTACTGTGATGTTTATGGGAAAAAGAAGAGAGGTTAGGTCCATGGTTATTAATTTGTGCTGTACATATGTTTAGCATATTTCTCTTTTACAAAGATTGCTCTGTGAGTCAGTATGGATGCTGCAGAACATTTCCACATCTAGTGCAGCATCGCACAGATTGTCTAATGTGTCTGAAGAACTCATTCCACATTCTAAGCAACCAGGATTGGAAAAAATACTTTGTAATGGAACCTGGGTATAAACTGGAAATCATATCACAATCATTGTGGTGGTTCTGTTTAAAGAATGTAGGGCATAGACAGTCTGGAAGAAGACTCTTGATCTCTAACAAAAATGAAGGGATATTTAATGTAAAATGTCTTTTCTTGATCATTATGAATCCTGAGGCTTTGAGGAGTGTTTATTTTTGAAAAAGACATCCAAGATCACAGAGTCTTACATTTAGTACTCTACTATGAAAACCATCTCTACATTTTAAAAGGGCTGAAACATCCAAAAAGAAAAGAAGTTATTTGGCAGGGCACAAGGAGGATTGGCCAGGAATCACAATGAGATATTAGGAAAGTTCAGACTGATGGTCTGAAAGATTTCTTGGGAGCACAGCAGTTGAGAGGTTGAGTACTCTAGATGAGGTGTTGGGAAAACCACTTAGGTCTCAAAAGCAGTTCCCGTGGAATTCAGATACAAATGAGTCTTACTGTGCTTGACAGGTTTAGTACATTTGATGAATAAATTAATAACTCCCCAATTAATATTAGGTGATTTATATCATTAATTTGTTGGTTAACGATTTTTTGTTTGTTTTTGGATTGTTCAATGTTATATAGAGTTGTTTTATAAATCATGGCTACTTAAAATTCTAGTTTTATTTTCTAAGCAGAAATACCTAAACAAACTTATTTCAAGCCATGAGGGAGACTAGGGTCCCCCTTAACCTCTCTCTCTCAAATCCTTTACAGATATCAGACTAAGGACTGTGGCTTTGAGAACTGACACATGATATGAACCCAGTGATTATCCTGTCCCTCTTCTTCCATGTGGCTTTTAGTCTGTGATACAAAAGTGAGGACAAAACAGAGCTTGTGTTTTGCTGAGTTATAAAGACAGATATTAGCATTCAGGTGAACTAAGACGGCCAGAACTTGTGAGGCAGAGACCCGGTGGGAGAGTGTTCTGCTGAGAAAGAGCACCAGGAATCTGCACCTGGGTCCCCTTGAATCTTGGCCAGTAGAAATGGACACATGAGAAAAGTGAAACTCTTGGTAAAGAAAATTATTAGAACCATCCCCAGCGGCCAAATAGGGCCAGAAATAATTTGAGTTTTTACCGGTGAGAGTGGAGAGGCCTTATTCCACACATGGAGCATTCATTAGAAACCTTTGAAGACTCACCTGTTAGTGGTAAGGGCTGAACTAGCCCTAGAGTAGACAGTCATTTAGTCACGTACTGAAAATCTTTAAAATAAGCATCAAAAGATCTAAACTAATCCACAGAAGACTTGTTTACCTGTCAGGACAGTGGGCAACATTTAAAGAAGGAATTAAACAGAACCAGTACTTAATAGCAGATTCACAAGGGTTAGCTAGCGTCTGATTATAAAAATTTTTTTCCAGATATCCAAAAAAGTATGAAGATGCGATGCATAGCCAGGAGAGACATCAGTCCAAAGTTAAAGCTCCCAAATGACAAAGTAATAGAATTAGCAAAGGCGTGAAACCCCGAGTATCAAAATATACTGGATGTGATGAAATGGCACAAGGAAAATACACATGTAATGAGGAGGGAAAGGAAACTAGAGAGTGAGACTGAAGAACAGCTCTTTGAAGTGAAAACTTCACGTGATAAGGGGTTAGCTACCCAACAGATGTGACTATTGCATGACTTACATTACAAGAAATGTTAAAGGAAGCTGGGTGTGGTGTTGCTGCCTGGATCCTAGCACTCAAGAGGCGGAGGTAAGAGGGGCTGGAGGTTAGGGTGAGCTTCTGCTACATGAGAGGCTGCTTCAGAGAAACCAAAAATGTTCAAGAAAGTTTGTGTGTATAAGTGTGTGAGTGTGTATGTGTTTGAGTGAGTAAGTGTGTGTGTGTGTGTTTATGTGTGTGAGTCCTTACATGTGTGGGTGCATCTGTGTTCATGAGTATAACATGTGTATCTTTTAAATTTATTTATTTGTAAGCAGAGAGAGAAAAGGAGGGATGGAGGGAGGGAGAGCGAGAGAGAGAGAGAATAGGCACACCAGAGCCTCTCTGGTGATAGTAAACAAACTCCAGATGCGTGTGCCACTTTGTGCATCTGGCTTTACATGGGTGCTTTGGGATGGAACATGGGTCCTTAGGCTTTGTAGGGAAGCTGCTTAACTGCTGCACCATCTCTCCAGCCCCTGTATATGCTTTCATACTACAAGAATTCAAAGTAGAGCTAAGTCATGGAAAACTACCTGGTAAGTTTTAATATATTTTGAGATGAAATAACATGCTTCTAAATAATGCATGGTTCACAGAAGAAATCACAGGGAAGTTAAAGTATGTTAAGCTCAATGAAAAGAAAGTACACATAGTATTTGTGGAATTCAGCTTGAAGGGTTATATCAAAACATAAGAGAACTCTACAAGCAACAGGCTAAGCTTTCACATTAGGCTAGGAAGTGTAAGAATAAATAAACTCCATGTAGTAGGAATTAAGTAATAAAGGGTAAGAATCAAAGAGACAAAAAATATATCAATGTAATAAAAAGTTGGTATATTAAAAACTTCAGTGTAATACCTGAATGCTTTTGCTCTTAAGAAGCTTAATAACAGCTGATTTATGTTGGAGCATAAATGCCTAGAGTAGTCAAAACAATTTGAAAACAGAAGGGTAAAGAAGAGTTATACTTATTAACTTCAACACTTATTTTACTGCTATAGCAATCAAGTCTGTGTTATTGGCATAACTTTAGACAGACAAATCAACGAAACACAATAATGTTAGAAGCATAGCAACATCCATATGGAAATTGATTTCTAATGAAGAAACTCTAAGGCATTTCAATATGGAAAGTATTACCTTTTCAATAAGAAATCTGGAACAACTTATTATCTACATAGAAAAAATGAACTCTATCCCTTTATCATACATGAGTTATATTAAAATGAATCATAGTCCCAAATGTAAATGCTAGAAGCATAAAATTTCTGAAAGAAACTTTTTAAAAAGAGAAGCTTCTTTTAAAAAATATTTTTGGGGCTGAAGCAATGGCTCAGTGGTTAAAGGTGCTTGCTTGTAAAGCCTGATGGCCTGGGTTTGATTGCCCAGTACCCACATAAAGCCACATGCACAAAGTGGCACATGCATCTGGACTTTGTTCGCAGTGGCAGGAGGCCCTGGCGCATCCATCCGTCCTCTCTCAAATAAATAAAAGATTAAAAGATATTTTTATGAGAGAGAGAAAGAGTGCAAGAGAAAGAGTATGGGCACCCCAGGGCCTCTTGCTGCCGTAGACAAACTGCAGATGCGTGTACTGTGCCTGGCCTTATGTGGGTACTGGGGAATCTAATCTAGCACCTAGGCTTTGCAAGCAAGTGCCTTTAATCACTGAGTCATCTCTCCAGCCCATCCAAAAGAAACTTTATAACCATTCAATAGACAAAGGTTTCATAGCAAGGACATAACAAGAATGATCGTAAAAGAAAGTTTGGGAGCTAGGGAGAAAGCTTAGTCAGTAAGTGCTTGCCTTTGGAGCATGAGGATCGGAGATCTTAGAATCCATGTAAAAATGCCAGAGCAGCGGAGGGATCTTGCAGTCCCAGTGCTGGGGAGGCAGAAACGAGAGGATTTCTGGGGCTCACTGACTAGCCAGTCTGGCGTAGTTGATAAAATCCAGGCTAATGAGAGTCCCTGTTTAAAAAGAATAATGTGAGGCTGGAGAGATGGCGTAGTGGTTAAACATGCTTGCCTACAAAGCCAAAGAACCCATGTTTGATTCCCCAGTACCCATGTAAAGCTGGATGCACAAGGTGGTGCATGCATCTGGAGTTCATTTGCAGTGACTAGAGGCCTTGGCATATCCCTTCTCTCCCTCTGCCTTTCTCTGTCACTCAAATAAATAAATAAAATATATTTTTAAAAAAATGTGGGGCTGGAGAGATGGCTCAGCGGTTAAGCGCTTGCCTGTCAAGCCTAAGGACCCCGGTTCGAGGCTCGGTTCCCCAGGTCCCACGTTAGCCAGATGCACCAGGGGGCGCACGCGTCTGGAGTTCATTTGCAGAGGCTGGAAGCCCTGGCGCACCCATTCTCTCTCTCTCCCTCTATCTGTCTTTCTCTCTGTGTCTGTCGCTCTCAAATAAATAAATAAAAATTAAAAAAAAAATGTGGATGATGTTCTAGCTGGGTGTCATGGTGCACACCTTTAATCCCAGCACTAGAGAGGCAGAGGTAGGTGGATCACCATGAGTTCGAGACCACCCTGAGACTACATAGTGAACTCCAGGTCAGCCTGGGCTAGAGTGAGACCCTACCTTGAAAAAACCAAAAAAAAAAAAAAAAAAAAAAAAAGTGGATGATGTTCCTGAAGAACAGTACTTGAGGTGTCCTCTGGCTTCCAAAGCCATGTGTATGGGTGCTTGCAAACACACACACACACACACACACACACACACACACACACACACACAGAGAGAGAGAGAGAGAGAGAGAGAGAGAGAGAGAAGAGAGAAAAGTTTGCAATTGGGATACACAAAAATTTAAATCTCTGTTTCTCATAAAATATCAGTAAAGGGCTGGAGAGATGGCTTAGGAAGTAGTTTGGGCAGTTTTTTTTATAAAGCATGTGCCCTTATCATATGAACCAACAATTCCATCTTGGACGTTTGAGAGAAACAAAAACATGCGTCTGGCTTATGTGGGATCTGGAGAGTTGAACATGGGTCTTTAGGCTTTGCAGGCAAGCACCTTAACTGCTAAGCCATCTCTCTAGCCCCTGTACCCTGATTTTAGTGTTATAAACATGGGGGTATAGATTTGTCACAATTCAGAATATACTTATAATATGAAATGTGTATCTTATACCTCATTAAACTGTATTCATGTATAGAAATCACTATTTTTGAGGGGCAAATTCTTTTTTATTTTTATTTTTTGGTTTTTCGAGGTAGGGTCTCACTCTGGCCCAGGCTGACCTGGAATTCACTATGGAGTTTCAGGGTGGCCTCGAACTCACGGCGATCCTCCTACCTCTGCCTCCCGAGGGCTGGGATTAAAGGCGTGTGCCACCACGCCTGGCCTGAGGGGCAGATTCTTGAAGTTAGTGAGGAAGAACTTGTATAAGTATGCCAGACCATGAAGAACTGTACTGAGGACCTTGACCTATGTTTACAGGCAGTGCATTCCTGTTAAAGGAGAGAGGTGTGTGCAGGGATTCTATGATGACTTCTCTGATGACAGGATGCATGAGGCCCCGAAAGTGGAGAGAGGCAGAGGCTGTTCCAGTAGCTCATGCTAATGACGGGAGAGGCATATATGAGGATGGTGGTTCCCACGCAGAGAAGGCTCAGACCTGAGATGCTCTTCAGAGAAGTAGTCCATGGAACTTGGTGGCACTTGAATGGTAGTCTCTCAGGAAGGAGCAGTTGAGGATGACTCTGATATGTCTAGCTTGGGCACTGACTGGAGGGCAGTGTTGCCATTTGCAGAAGTAGGAAGCACAAGAAGGAGAAGTTTCTGTAATGAGCTAAAGAGTGTGGAGGGTGGCTGCTCTGCTTGGGGAAGGCAGTGACTGAAAGTGTTTGGGTTCTACTCCTAATACAGTTTTCTGAGCATCATCCAACATATTCATATGCATTATGATACTTGCACAGAACAGAAAAAAAGCAGATTAAGTGAAATAAATAGCTAAATATATAATTAAGATTACATTTTCCCCCCTCAAGCCACGAGGACATGGCTTTGGGATAGTAAGATGAACATGTGCTCCCCATTGTAGATGCACGGGAGTCAGGTCACCGCAGCATTGTAGAGTGGTGAAGTAGTGAGCTGCCTCCAGCTTGGGAAAGGCTTCTTTTCTTTTCCCGAACATTCTTCTTTGTGCATCTATGCCTGGAATATGCATATTTGTGGAGCTTTCTTAAAATCTGTGGTACATTGTCTTGGAAGGTCATCGTACTTCAAAGAAACAAAGGTGGCCTGTGTGCGTGTTGGAAGGGTGAACATGCACATGTATGCACATGCATGTGGAGGCCAAAGGACAACCTTGGCTATCCCTCAGAAACCTGACCACCACTCTGTTGAGACAGGGCCTCGCATTGGCTTGGAGCTTTCCAATTAAATTAGACTGGCAGGCCAGTGACCCTCAAGGATGCACTTGTCTCTCCATCTCCCCAGCGCTGGGATTACAAGGATTTTTGTGGGTCCTGGGGATTAAATTTAGGTCCTTACACTTGCAAGCATTTTACTGAATGAGTTATCTCCCCAGCTCCAAGGTTTAGCTTTTCTTGGCAAAAACTTTGGCTATGAGTAAAACACACACACACACACACACACACACACACACACACACACACACACACCCCATTCTCAAAGTCTTTGGCCACCACCAAGACAGGCCCTCTCTGCTGGGGTCCCAATCAAGCTAGACTCGGAGGGAGGTCTGGCCGGCCACAAAGGAGCACATGACCTCTTCTTCCTAAAATAATCTAGTGAGTGTGTCCCGTTGCTCCAGCAGCTCAGGGCGCAGCATCTGGGACTCTGCATTTACAGTGGATGTCACTGCTAATGCGCTGCTCCAGTATGGCCGAGACCTGGCTCTCCATTCCAATTTCCTCTGCGGTTATGTGAGACCAATCCTGACAGCCCGTTATACTGCTGCCAGATTTTAATTTGGAGAGCACAGAACATAATTTTGACTAATTGGTCCTGTAGGAACTCTGGTAGGATCTGAACAACTCTGGAGGTCTATGGTAAGGAAACAGGGAGGGAGGGAGAGACGTCATCAGCCTTACCCCAGATAGCCTGATGGGTGACAGATTGTGGGGCTAACTTGGCCAGTGTACTGTCTCAGGTGAGGCCCAGGACTGTTTGGATCTGATTCTGTTATACTTAATCTTGTCCATGATTTTATAATATAAAATTATCAGTCTGGAATTCCTTTAAGGGCCCAGAAAAGACAGTCAGTATAAACTGCCACCCCTTTCCTTCAGGCTGAAGTAGAGAGATGGAGTGAGTGTACTGAAATTGGAACTCTCAGGTCTTCTTAAGTGTCACTAGTGTGTGAATCAGTTGTCTGTCCACAGTGACACTAGCAATTAAAATCTCTCTGGTGTCTGGAAGTGCCCAGCACAGCTGGAGCAATGAGCCAGGAAATCATAAGCCCATCCCCCTCCTAGCGGCAGTGAAAGCCAAGCGGTCATTGAGCACTGTAATAGATGCCACATGCTCCGGAGAAAGGCTACAGTGATTAGATTTACAGATCCCTCTTCTGGAATAAAAATTTACATATGTGCATAAGTGGAGACAGAGTTGACTGTCCACTTTTTGCTTCTGTTTGAGCCTCTAGCTTGTCCTGACGGCAGGGTTGTTTATTCTGCTCTGGAAGAGCAGGGCATGCCAGGAAGCTGATAGGCACCAGAGAATGTGGAGGAGCTGGTGAAGGGGAACATGGGGAGATGGAAGGAGCTGGCTCTCAGCTTGGTAGATAAGGAGGCTTGCTTGTCTGATAACCCTCCTGGCCTCTCCCTGCTAGTTTACCGAAGAGTTAGGGTTTTCTTTAAGCATCAAAGTTACAAGGCCAAATATTTTCCTGTTTTCAAAATTAATATTTGCCTGGGGTGACGGTGTATGCCTTTAATCCCAGCAGAGGTAGGAGGATTGCCATGAGTTCGAGGCCACCCTGAGACTACATAGTGAATTCCAGGTCAGCCTGAGCTAGAACGAGACTCTGCCTTGAAAAACAAAAATATTTAAAAAATAAAATAAATATAAAAAATTAACATTTAAGTTAGCATACCAAAGGACAGGCTAAATTATGCATATGTGTCATTATACTTTGTTTTTATTTGCCTCTCCCCTACGGACCTCCTCCCATTTCCTTTCTCTTATACTGTTCCTTTTGCTTTCAAGTACATGCCTGGTCTCCTTTCTGCTTTCATGCCCTACACATATGCACATGTGTGCATGCATATACAAGCAATTAAAAATCTAGATTATGCATAAAGAGAAAAATCACGAGTATGTTTTTCTGAGTTGTGGCTTATTTCACTTAAGTAACTCTTTCCATTTGCATCCATTTTCCTGTAAATGTCATGATTTCATTTCTCTTCATGGCTGGAGAACATTTCATTGTGTATATGTACCACCTTTTCTTTATCCATCTGTCAGGGGATAGCTAGGCCAGTTCTATTTTGTAGCTATTGTGAAGAGTACAGCAATAACCATGGAGATACATGCTGCATCTCTGAGGTGTGTTTACTCAAGAGTCCTTGGCATATATGTCCAGGAGGGGTTGAGCTGGGTCATGTGGTCCTTCTGTTTTCAGTGTTTTTGAGGAACCTTCACGCTGATTTCCATAGTGGCTGCTCAGGTTTACATTCCCATCAACACTGTATATGTTCCTCTTCCAACATCCATGACAACATTTGTTAGGCTTTTCTTTCTTCCTTTCTTTCTTTGTATTTTTGAGGTAGGATCTTGCTGTAGCCCAGACTGACCTGGAATTCACTATGTAATCTCAGGGTGGCCTCGACTCATGGCAATCCTCCTACCTCTGCCTCCTGAATGCTGGAATTAAAGGCGTGTGCCACCACACCCCAGCTTAAAATGATTTTTAATTTGTGTCTCCCTAACATTTCAGGATGTTGAACAGTTTTTCAAGTATTTATTGGCCATCTGTATTTCTTCTTTTGAGAACTACCTCAGTTTGCTAGCCCATTTATTGGCTGGATGATTTGTTTTCTTGCTGTTTAATATTTGCAGTTCTTTATATAGTCTAGGTAGTTACCCCCTGTATGGTGTGTGGTTGGCCAGACTTCCCTTCCTCATTTGTAGGCTGTTTACTTTGCTGATTATTTCTTTTGCAAAGCCACACAGTCACATGGCCACCATTCTGTGGCAATGAAGGCCACAGAGAAGCTATGTTAGAGTAGAATTGTTTTGAGTCTAATCGTTTTCAGATTGGTATTCTGCTTTGTGGCCTTGCAGAAATAACTTACGTTAACCAAGCTCCAACCTGCTCTTATGAAGGGGTCACTACTTTCCCCAGGGTTCTTAGTGTGACACAGTTACGAATCTCTCTTGTCGAACACCTGTCTTCTTATTTTGAAATGTATCTCTTCCTCATATGATTGTGTATTTCTCAGTGGTTTTGATTAAGAGCTATCAGCAGTTAGACCAATTAGTAGACATGCTTAAACACATGCTTAAACCTTTGTTTTTCCCTGCCCTGTATGCACCTGGCATGAGGACTGGTCAGTAGTCAAGTGAGATGTTGGGACTTCCTCCTTTCCCGTGCACAACATTGCTGCTAGGCATGGCTTCATGCTGGCCCTGCAAATTTGCATGTATTTCACTAAAGCAGATTGGCCTATTGGCCCTCAACTAGGAAGCAGTGTAGCTTCATTTTATATCCACATATTTGCTATTAAGGAGTTAGACTTTAGAAAAATTCTATTTCAGTTTTTAATTTGGTTTACTAGAAAGAGCCAGGTCAATCAGTGGCAATGAAAAAAAAAAAAAAAGTAAGCCAGGTATGGTGGTGCATGACTGGAGTCCCAGTCGAGGCAGGGGGATCACCGTGAGGTTTTGGCCAGCCTGGAGCTATACAGTGAGTTCCAGGTCAGCCTGCACAATGGTCAGACCCAGCCTTGAAAAAAATAAACAACAACAAAAAAAAGGAGAGAAAACAATGTCCTTGTCTTAGTGGTTTTCTGGTTGTGTGACAAAAGCAAGCTGAGAAAAGGAGGGTTTGTCTTGGCTCGTGGTTCGAGGGGGTACCGTCCATCATGGCAAGGAAGGCCTGGTGGTGGGGACATGAAGCAACTAGTCACACCGTGTCCACAGTCAGGAAGCAGAGAGAGAAATGAGTAATGTTGCTCAGCTTGCTTTCTTCTTTCTTCCTTTTTGGCAATTCCAAGACCACAGCCCATCAGGTAGTATTATCTGCCTTCAGGTCTTCCCTCTATCCTCCATTATCTCTCTCTCTCTCTCTCTTTTTTTTTTTTTTTTTTTTTTTTTGGTTTTTCGAGGTAGGGTCTCACCCTGGCTCAGGCTGACCTGGAATTCACTGTGTAGTCTCAGGGTGGCCTCGAACTGTTGGCGATCCTCCTACCTCTGCCTCCCGAGTGCTGGGATTAAAGGCGTGTGCCACCACGCCCGGCATATCTCTCTTTAATACCCTCACAGACATGCCCAGGGGTATGTCTCCCATTCCAAGTCTAGTCAAGTTGACAATGACAATTAACCATCACAGTCTTATAAAAGGTGAAGGAAAAAAAACCAAAGAAAATAAGAAGAAATTGCAGCTCAGTTGGAATGAAATAGTGACGTGATGGAATGAGTCTCTTTCCTGTCAGTCAGGTGTGGAACGCATTTCATGTGGACTTGGAAACCCAGACCAAAACCCAACTAAATACTCAGGCCTCATATTCGACTGACTTTTCACATACTGTTATCAAAATTCAAAATTAAGACATTTCAAAGATTTGGCTATCACATACTGTGTGTATGTGGAAAAGAGCAGATGAAATGGGCCCCATTAGTCCACAGCAACATCTGTCCAAGCTATGACCCTTAGCCCCAGTGAAAATATAATCTTGGATCAAACACAGGAGCCCTTCAGATGTACACAAATCATTTAACGCAGCCTTTGAGAAGATTGTGATGGATGGCAGATTGCTAGTCTAAAGGCCTGATGAGAAATCCAGGCATGGCCCTGTTAGAACTATTTGCAATTTTGAAGAAAAAGTTAAGTTCTATAACTATTCAATATATCCCTCCAAGATCTTCCCCATAGGCTGAGTTAAAAACACTTCTGACTGTTGCTATGCAGAGCAGTTTTCCAAACATATTTTAACAATCTGCTTAAAATTTGAGAGTAAAATTTTGGTTTTCAGTTGTTTCATTTAGACTTAAAGATTCTTTTTTTCATTATTCCAAAATAACATCTTGTCTTTAATGGACTGTGGGGATTAAATTCAACAATTGCCTCTCATCCAATATGCACATGAATTCTGGATGCACGCCTACGGTACAGTATTTCCTCACAGAGACAGAAGTAAGAGAGAGAAAAACATGAAGGAAGAATAAAGTTGGAGTGTTCTTCTAGGCTGCACTCAAAGATAAATGAGTTCTCATTAAAACCAGGTTGCATGTTCTCCAATATGTGTAGAGCGTAATGATGTTGATTGCATTGCCCGATGGAGATACCATGACACTATGGCAAGCTTAAACCTTTATGAGACTCTTCTAGAATCCTGTAAGGTGTGGCCTTGACTTTTTGCTCTTATAGTGGCCACACAGGGCGCCCGCCAGGAGATAAACTCACAAGGCTAAGAGTGAGCAGCAGCATTGATGGTAGCTCTCTTTTTATCGCAGCTAAGTGTTCCTGGGTTCATCTGGGTCAAGAAGTTTTGTTTTTTTTTAATTCGATTATATTTTAATTTTATTTATTTGGGAGGGAGGGAGAGAGAGAGAGCACGCACGCGAGTGAATGGTGCATGCATTCTAGGGCCTTCAGCTGCTTGCAAACAAACTCTGTACACATGCACTACCATGTGCATCTGACTTACATGTGTTCTGGAGAATCAAACCTGGGTCCTTTGGCTTTGCAGGAAAGTACCATAACCGGTAAGCCATCTCTCCAAGGATCCATGAGTTTTTGAGCCTACATGGGATCCATTATACCCCAGGTGTAGGTTATTCCCCCCACCCCCAAAGCTGAAGAGAAAGTTAAAAAGGCAAGCTAATAGTACAGCTCGCTCCAACACAGCATCAGAGATTTTCCCCACCTTGTTCCCCTGCTAGATGAATATTGGACCCAGTCTCTTGGCTTGAGCACCACATATAGATATTTATTCGTCTTGCAGAAACCAGGATCAGGGAAGAGAATATAAATCTAGACGGCGGTCAGTCTGCTGCTCTGAATGTAAGGTTTCTTTCAGCAAGTTCGTTGGGGTGTTCAGCAGCACAGACTGGATCGTTAGTATGAGACTAATCAGAGTCCTCTGAGTGGGGATAGATGTTATCTGATCCGGTGGAAAGAAATGGTATTCAGCAGCATATGGTGTGTGTGAAAATGGTGTTGCCCTTGCTCCTTAGAGATGAGGAGAGTGGCTGGGGACTGGCCTGGAGCCAGCTCCCTTCTCATGGTGCTCTCAGCAGTGTTTTCTAGAGAGTTCCTTGATCTGGATCTGCTGCTTTCCTGTGACTTAGTACACTAATTAATTAAGCAGGTTAAGCTTCTTTGTGTGGTAAATAAAAGAGTGAGAACAGACTATTTTAGTTGGAAAAGTAGCCAGTTCAGTGTACTTTGAAGTTATTTAACAGGATTCTGTGCATCAAATGGTAACATGTTTTAACTTTTTGAATGCCTCCCTTGAGAAGTCAACCTTTGAATCCTTTCAAGAGCTCAGATTCCCAAGAATTCAGATTTTTGACATCTGCATGATGTGATTTTGAGTGGGTCAGTGACTGACTCTTAGAGGCTAGCAGTGGAGTTACGTAGGAGGCGCAGCCTGGGGCTCGGTGCTTAAACAGAAATCCCGAGGCTTACTTCTCTCTTGACGCGAGTTTCTGCTTCTCATGTGCTGGGGAGGTGACATTCGTTAGGTGTCGTTCCAGAACCTGGCCCTCTTAAGTGCTGAATGCCCAATGTGGGGAATCACACCATGAATGCCATTGTTAGTACTGTGATAGCTAAAGGATGGTTCTTACCAGAGCCTCACTTCTCTTACCTTGAGCTGGAAAATTATCCCATTACTATTGAACTGGATAATGCTCCCTTAATGTGGGCGTGGCTTTTTGCATTTTTGCATCTTTCCTCCATCCTGCCAGTGGCAGCTGGAGTTTACAGAACTATGAAACATTTGAGTCTGGAACAGTCATGTGATTTATAGTTTTGTCTCACTTTAAGCTTTCAAGTGACATAATCCACAATTGTTGAGCTGTTGACTATAGTAAAATGTCAAGCTCTCAGAAAGGCAGTCTCTTGGAATTCCTTGAAACTCCTAGAAAACTGAAGGGCCAGTTGTGATGTCAGCCTCTGGGGTGCCTAAGTGTCTTCTCTCTCACGCACACCAGTCTTTGCACACTTATTGACAGACTGCCCCCACCCCCAAACAGGCAGAGAGGGAGCCCAACTGTTCCCTGGGGTTGGCTCTGTGTGACATAGACTGTTGGGAAAAGAGTAGTGTTCCGCCAGGGAGGTTCCTAAGGGGAGTCAAGCCCAGTCTGGATAGATGTTGTTTTTCCTTCATTAATATTAAGAACTTCTGCCAATATGAAGAACTTCTGAAGCCCAATGAGACCAGCTTTAATAAATATCACCTTGAACCAGGCAAGCATTTTTTTTTTTTTGCACATCTTTAATTTTCTACATTTAAATGGAGACAGTTGCTCTCAGAAGTTGGTTGAGCTGCATAGACACCATTGTGCAATGTTGCCCAACATTCAGGGAGACCTTTATGTAATGAAAATTCCTGTGAAAATAGTTGCTCAATGATTGACATTTATTCCAAAACACACCATGATTGCAAGTGCTTAATCCCTTATTCTAGTAAAGTTTTTTTTGTTAAATTAAAAATGAATGTTTTAAAAGGGTGCTGGGATTTTGAGAAGTTAATAGTATAACAGGCTTTTGTCCATTTTTGAGCTTGATGAGGTGGGAGTCTAGCAGTGGGGATCAGAATTAATTTGTGGAAATCAAAGGAAGCAGAAAGCAGTATATAGAATATAAGTAAACTGTCCTCCATGGAGTAGAAATGCAACTGATGCTCTAAAGAAGAGACATGTGGATATACTGCTGCCTAGCCTCCTAGTGAATTGGCACAGGTCATTTTAAACACAATCAACATTTAGAATTGTTCTGAAATGATACAGTGTGCCTTCTTCCCTGAGATAGATGCTTCCATGTCCTTCTGATGTCTTTGTTAGTATTTGCTGGTATTCCATTTTTCTACATCTGTTTAGGAATTTGATCCCAGGAAGATGGTTCTTTCTGTTTTCAAAAGGAGTAGACTGGGAAGGCCTCTATATTGTACATTTGGAAGTTGTACTTTGAGATTTTCTTGGAGCCTCCAGTTTATAGACCCCAATGACAGTCATGATTAGAGAATTCTGTCACTGAGTCAGGATTTAGATGCTGCATATTGGTATGTTCAAAAACCAACTTTACAAAGCAGTAATAACCTTATGATTGGCTAATTATCATGGAGTTTTGAGTTGTCTTTGAATAGCCAAAGCTTAGCTATTACATCCATGGAGGCCAGTTGGCTATTAAAATATTATACTCCCGAGCTGGTGAGATGGATAAAGTGGTTAAGGTACTTGTCTGCAAAGCCTAAGGACCCAGGTTCGATTCCCCAGTACCCACACAAAGCAAGATGCACAAAGTGGCACATACATATGGAGTTTGTTTGCAGTGGCTAGAGACCCTGATGTACCCAAATAACTAAATAAAATATTTTGCTGACACCACTCAAGACCATCATAATAGGAGGAAAAGATGATGACATCAAAATAAAAGAGAGACTGATTGGGAGGGGATATGATGGAGAGTAGAATTTCAAAGAGGAAAGCGGGGGGAGGGAGGGAATTACCATGGGATATTGTTTACAATCATGGACGTTGTTAATAAAAAATAAACGTGTGCCACCACTATATACACACACTTTGCTTAACTTTTGGGAATTAGAACTAATGACTAAATATGAGTGACTGGCAGAATTATGAACTTTCATTGTTGTGTATAGCAGTATAAATCCTTCAGATGAAAAAGAATTCAGGGTGTACTAGTTTTACTTTCACATTTGTGGGAAGTAAGCACTTTATTTTACAACTCTAAGGTCTCAGCAGCCTTCATAATCAAAATGAGGAAACCGAGGCTAGGAAAAGTGAAATGACTTGGCCAAAGGGTTGTGCAGAGAATTAGCTGTTGCCTCATGACCTGAACTCATGTCTCCTGAGTAGACGTCCTCTGTGCTTTGCACTAACGCTGGACCCTTTGGTCAAACTCAAATGCAGACTATTCCTGATTGGTAGAAGAGCTGAAGACAACAGAAGATAAACAAGCCTGTCTTATCTGGACACGGCCTCGGCTCATTAGGAAGAAGAATGAGGAGGAGAAGGGTAGGAGGACAGAAATGGTAGAAAGACAAATTGTCATGTCATGGCTAGTGCCAGACATTTTCAATATTAGAAGAAATCTGAGTTGAGTTTGAAAAATAAAAAAAATCATGTACAAGCAAAGAGTTTATGTGTATAAGGGACACAAAACAAAGTTTTTATATTATTAATACATATAATGGACTCTTCAGGGGCAAAGAGAAGCCTGACCCTAATACAGAAGGGCAGAAAATATCAGACCAATAGGACTCTGAATAGTAAACACTGTTTTTTCCCCCAAAATATTATTTAGTTAGGAGAGGGAGTAGAAACCGATAATAACTGATGATAGATGTCTCATGCCCTATTCATTACCTTAGGAAAGGAAGTCAAATTCAACATAATTGCAGATTGTTATCAAAATCTAGCATGGGGTTAATAAAATAAAGAGATTTGAATAAAGTTATGCCTTGGAATGTTTTATTTTATTTTATTTTTTAAATTTATTCTTATTAGTTATGGACATACTTAGTATGTAAACAACACATGCTGGTGCCATCCTTTCCCTCATCCCTGCCCCTTTTCCAAAGGGGCCCTCCTTGTTGGGGATTCAGGTCATCCCCATGGGGGTTGTGAGTTGTGCATTGTGGGGGCAGCTGTCAGTTATGGGGAGAGGCAATGTCTCTGTGCGTAATGTCCCAACTTGTGGCTCTAACAATCTTTCTGCCCCGTCTTCTGCAAAATTCCATGAACCATGCTGGGTGTGTTTTAAGTCTACTTCAGTGATGGGCTCTTAGGAGCCTCTGTATCTCTGCTTTGGTAGGAGTTGAGTGTCCTCAGTGTCTATCTCCTTCACCCTTGTGCTGATATCAGGTTCACCAAGAAAGCAGCCCTCTTGCTCATTTCCCCAGTTCCTTTGTGGTTTCAGCTGGGGCCGGGGTGGAGTGCACTGGGTCGTTTATCTCCTCAGGCACCACTCCTATCTGAAAAAGAAAAGTAGATTCTCCATCAGCAAGTGAAGTCAGTACAGGTTAAATGGAATAACCATTATTAGTTTAGAGAGAATTTAATGGGTGTAGTCCCTCTTATAGCTCAAGATCAGTGGGAGCTTGATAATAGAAAACAAAATCATTATCTAGATACGATTCTGACTTGTTTCCCAGTTCCAGTTATGGGTTCCTTCCCACTGAGCAAATCTGTTAGCCAATTCAGGAGCATTTGGTTACACACCATGGCTGTGTGCCACTGTTGCACTTGCGTGATCATCACATCAGGTTGTTTGCTTCTGAGAAGCTTAGATCTTGAGTTGTTCCTACAGATGTCAGCCACTTTCCCCCAGTAGCTCATATAGCATCTTCCAGCACTAGATGGGCTAACTGTCTAGGGACTGGCTCTCTTCCAGATTCCAGCCAGATTTCTCCATGTTCCATGCCAATAGCATATGGGTGTCTTCAGCACTAGGGTCTTACCATTAACCTCTCCTGGGTAATCAAGTGCTCTGACAGAGGTCTGCCTTGTTTTGGGGAGACCGTCTCAGTCTCTCTGATCAGCAGCTCATTGTGGATGTTACTGGGAGTTAGTTACAGGCCACTGCCAAGGGAAAAGTAAAAGAAAAAAAAAATAGAGAAGTTTAAGGTTAGGCTTCATCCCACCTTCTCCAGGGTCCTTCTTTTCAGGCGTTCCCTCTAAAGTCCTGTTGAGGGTTCAACCTTTTAGTCTATCTTCCAGAATATAGGTTTCTATGGTACAAGTTCAATTTGGGTTCAGTTTTGTGTCCCCCACCCCCCACCTTTTCCCTGTTCCCAAGCCCTACCCTCCCTATTGTCCAGGCCTCAAGAAGCCATTCAGGTGTGTCAGCAACTCGGGCAGATCCAGGTTAGGAACCGCGGGTGAGTGAGTCTATGAGATTGTCTTTCTGTGATTGTGTGAGTTCGTTGAGTATGATCTGTTCCAAGTTTGACCATTTTTCTACAAATTTCATTGTGTCATTTTTTTTCTTACTGCTGAGTCAAATTCTATCATGTAGATATACCACATCTTCGTTATCCATTCATCCAAGTTCTTAGCTATTATGAATTGAGCATCTATAAACACGGTTGAGCAAATATCTCTGAATTAATGCATGGAGCTTTTAAGGTAAATGCCCAGTAAGGGAATAACTGGGTCTGTTGGTAACTTTATATTCATGCTTTTCGGGAGTCTCCATATTGTTTTTTGAATGTTTTTAAAAGCCGTGTTACAAAGAGGTTACCAGTCTGTGGGATTAATGGATAACTTTTATCAAATATCAAGGACACCAATAATAGCAAATTTTTATGTTCTTAGATGGCTACTGAATGCTTAGATTTTCAAGATTAACCTCTGAGAATCATTGACCGTAGGTGCTTAGTGATCATTCTGGGGATGAGGCCTTCAACTAAGACTTTTGTTATCACCATGGAAAATGTGACAGCCTCTAGCCAATGATTACTTTTGAAAGAATAGAACTAGAATATTAAGATAATATATTATAAATAATATATAATAAGTATAGAATTAGCAAGTAGTTTAAGGAGAATATATTGCCATTAAGAGTATATATTTCAAACAAATACCTTTATGTAATGCATACTTTGTCATTGGTAATAAACCTGTCAGGATGGTTATTTCACAATTACTTTTTTATATTTTATTTATTTATTTACTTATTTGAGAGAGAGAAAGAGGGGAAGGGAAGGAGAGAGAGAGAGGAGAGAGAAAGATAATGGGCACACTGGGACCTCCAGTCACTGCAAATGAATCCCCCTTTGTGCATCTGGCTTACGTGGGTCTTGGAGAGTTGAACTGGGATCCTTTGGCTTTGTAGGTAAACACCTTAACCACTGAGCTATCTCTCCAGGCTCACAATTACTTTTTTTGAGGCAGGGCCTCACTCTAGCCCAGTCTACCCTGGAATTCACTGTGTAACCCAATCCTTCAATCTCTGCCTCCTGAGTGCTGAGATTAAAGGTGAGCATCATTGTGCCTGGCCCACAAGTTTTTAACTACTATCAATTTCCTCAACTGATAATTTTCAATAGCCCAATCTTCAGATTTTACTTAACTTTAGCATGCCTTTAATCCCAGCACTTTGGAAGCAGCAGCAGGAGAATCGCTATGAGCTCAAAGCCACCCTGAGACTACATAGTGAATTCCAGGTCATCTTGGGCTAGAGTGAATACCCTACCTTGTAAAACTGAAAAACAAAAAACAACAAAAAAGAAAAGAAAAGAACAAAAAGAAAAGAAAAAATAAAACAACTGCAACTTTGGTGATGTTGAAGGCAAGGTGACTTGAGACACCCTTTAGTGGCTTTTCTTAAGGGCAAGTCATTTCTTTGTTTTCATTTCTTTCTTCCACTCATCACACATGTATTTCCATTTTACCATCCCTCTGTTTCATGCCATGGAGACAGTGTACAATTATAACTCTTTCATGTTTAGAAGAAAGTTCTCAATTAATTTCAATTTTAATTATTGTAAAAATTGCTGTATGTTATCTGATTCCATATTTGCCTTTGTCTATACCCCTAGCCCACTCCCTGCTTTAAGGCTACTCTGGCCTTTCAGTGCTTTAATTGTTCTGTTTGTAGGTATCAGGTACTTTGTGTTAAAAGTTTTTCAAAACTGATTTTCCCTTTTTGACATTTTTTACACATGCATATAATATATTCTCTTCATAGTCACCTCTTATTAGCTTCTTTTGTCCCCTTCTCTTTCCAAGTAGGCCCACTTGTACTTTGATCTGTTTTAAAATTCTTTTGTGACCCACTGAATTATTAGGACTACTTGCATTGAGTGTAGATGGAGATTATTATTATTTTTTAAAATATTATTTATTTGCAAGCAGAGACAGAAATAGAGAGAAGAGAGACTGGCAGAGAGAATGGGTGCGCCAGGGCCCCCAGCCACTGCAAACAAACTCCAGACACATGTACCACCTTGTGCTTCTGGCTTACCTGAGTACTGGGGAGTCGAACCTGGTCTTTAACCACTTAACCATCTCTCCAGCCAGGGATGGAACTTATTTACTGGAGCACCAGAAATTTACCAATGGCCACATCACTGAAGAAAAAGACTCTACCTCCTCTAGCAATCATTGTCAATAACTCTGACCTGGGAGTGCTCATGAACTACCCCCTGCCGTCGGGGTCACAGTGTTGACAGGCCTGCTATTGAGCACTGCTGTCCTGAACTCATGAGTGTCTAGAAGATAGCTTTCCACAGCTCTGCCTCCACCCCTCTTCTGCAGCGTCTCCTGAGCCATGGAGGGAGTGATAGAGATGTCTCATTTCAGGCTGATCACTCAACAGTCACTTGTTCTCAGTACTTTGACAAATGCAGAACTGGTTTTCAATAAGGCTTAAGATATTTTATGTTCTTTCCTAAGGAGAAGATTGTGCCTTTGAGGTTCACAGTGATTCTGTCTTGTCTGATGGTATTGCTCAGGTTAGTGGTATTTGCATAAAAGCTGGCTTGACCCCATGTCTTAAGAAAAAAGGTGATACTTCACTCTAAGACACACACCACCTCAGAGAAAGGCCCAAATGAGCCTCCTGTTTTAATTTTAAAGTTTAAAAATTTTTATTTTATGTGTGTGTGTACGTGCCACAGCACGTGTGTGGAGGTCACAGGATAACCTTGATCTGTTTGGTTTTTCCACCTTCCTTTGAAACAGTGCTTCTTTTAAGAAAATATTTTATTTACTTATTTGAGAGGGGCAGGAAGAGAAGAAGCAGATAGAGAGAGAATGGGTGTGCCAGGGCCTCCAGCCACTGCAAATGAATTCCATACATAGGCGACAACTTGTGCATCTGGCTTATGTGGGTACTGGGGAATCAAACCTGGGTTTTTTGGCTTTGCCAGCAAGTACCTTAACCACTAAGCAATCTCTCCAGTCCCTCCCCCCTGCCCCACCACTGAAACAGGGTCTTTCTTGTTTTGCTGCTGAATAGACTCCTGTCTCCGCTCACATTGCTATAGGCATGTTGGGTTCACAGACATGTGCGCCACTCCCTGTTCACATTTATGTGGGGTCTGGGGATTGAACTTGGGTCAGCAGGCTTGGAGAAAGCACCCTTCACTGCTAAACCACCTCTCCAGCCCCATTTTTAACAATTATAACAAAACATTTCACCATATAGTCTTCTAGATTTTTTTAAGGATAATCAGTAGGAAAACTATAATGCATTGATAATTGTGAAAGAAAACATAAAATTAAAGTTTATAATTGTAGAAAAAAAAGCAAATCAGCAGTAGGACTGGTTGTATAACTCATGGGGCCTGGTCCAAGATGAAGAAGAAGGTCCCCTTGTTTAAAAACCGAGAATTTCACAACAGGGAAATTCAGCAGAGCATTCAGCTAAGCATGGGGCTATTCTGAGCATGAGGCTCAGTGTGACTAAACAGGTTGGTGGCATTTTTATAAAGCCCTGATCAGAAGTTGAGATGACAGTGAAGAAAATAGGAATAATTTATTTCTAGGTGAATGTCCCCTCCCTCTGCATATCCCCCTCTTTTTTCTTATTATTATTGACAACTTCCATAATTACAGACAATAAACCATGATAATTCCCTCCTCCCTCACTTTCCTCTTCATAATTCCAATTCTCTACCATATTCCCTTCCTCTCTCAATCATTCTCTCTTTTATTCTTATATCATCATCTTTTCCTCCTTTTATGGTTTTGTGTAGGTAGTGTCAGGTACTGGTCATGGATACCCAGGCCATTTGTGTCTGGAAAAGTGCATTGTAAGAAGTCTTGCCCTTCCCTTCCTCTTACATTCTTCCCACCACCTCTTCTGCAATGGACCCTGAGCCTTAGAAGGTGTGATAGAGATATTGCAGTGCTGAAGCACTCCTCTGTCAATTCTTCTCAGCACCATGGTGCCTTTTGAGTCATCCCAAGGTCACCACCATCTGAAAAGAGGAGGTTCTCTAACCAAAAGTGAGACTAGCATTAATATATGGGTGTGAACATTAAGAGAAGTGCTTACCAGGCAGTTTGGTGATCATAGTATATACATTCAGCCAGACAGCAGCAGATGTTATACCCCTAGGGCTCATGACTACCTCTGTTGTAGGTTTTCAGTATCAGGCATGTTTTTCCTCCTGTGGAGCAGGCCCCCAGTCCAATTAGAGAGAGGTTGTTTTCCCCCATAACATACATGCCACTATTGCACCCATTGGCTCATTTGGCCTGGCTGGCCAAACTTAAGTTTTGCAGTGTCCACTGTTGTTTATCTCCATTGGTGATTTCTCTCTCTCCCATGGAGCTTCATGCAATGTAGCTTTTTCCAGCTTTCTGTCAGCTGGTCTACATGGAGGAGGCTTTTGGTTCAGGATTTCTCAGTGACTTTGCAGCTCAAGCATGTGAAACCTTCAGCAGTAGGGTCTTACCATCTATTCCTGGTGGAAAACCAAGGGCCTTGGCAATGGCCTGTAATCCTTTGGGGGCATCAGGGACCTCCCTGGCCAACAACTCACTGGAAGGTATCCCATCCCTGGCACTGAAAAGTTCCTAGTAGCAATCTATGGCTTCTGAGTGTTCCATGGTCCAAAAAAGTAGATATCCATATGACTAATGTGTATTCTCTTAAATTTTGATGAACCCTCTGCTCACCTTTCCTTTACTCAATCTGTTCTCTTTACTTCACTTAGACTTTTCCACCCCCAGTAATCTGTTCTTCTACTTACACATATACAGTACCATCCCCTGTCCTCTCTCCTTTATAGCTCCTTATTAGTTTACTGGTCTCTGCTATAAAGTTTTATTCCAATTCACATAGAAGTCCAAACATTTGTAGCTAGGATCCACATATAAGAGAGAACATGTGATGTTTGGCTTTCTGGGCCTGGGTTACTTCACTAAGTAGAATCTTTTCCAGGTCCATCCATTTCCATGAAAATTTCATAATTTTTTTCTTTACCACTGAATAGAACTCCATTGTATAAATACACCACATTTTCATTATTCACTCATCATTTGAGGCACATCTAGGTTGGTTCCATTTTTTAGCTATTGTGAATACAGTGGCAATAAACATGGTTGAGCAAGTATCTCTAAGGTAGTGAGAAGAGTACTTAGGATATATGCCTAGGAATGGTGTAGCTGGGTCATATGGTAAATCTATTTTTAGCAATCACAGGACCTTCCACACTGATTTCCATAGTGGCTGTACCAGATTACATTCCCAACAACAGTGTAGAAGGATTTCTCTTTTTCTGCATCCTTACCAGCATTTATTGTCATTTTTTTTCTTTTTAGCTATTCTGACAGGAGTAAGATGGAAATTCAAAGTAGTTTTAATTTGTATTTTCCTGATGGCTAAGGATGTAGAACATTTTTTTAGATGTTTACATGCCATCTGTATTTCTTCTTTTGAGAACTATTTAGTTCCATAGCTCATTTTAAAATTGGGTTGTTTGATTTCTTATTATTTAGTTTTTTGAGTTATTTGCATATTCTGGATATTAATCCTTTGTCAGATGTAGAGCTGGCAAAGATTTTCTCCCATTCTGTAAGTTGCCTGTTTGCTCTATTCACAGTGTCCTTTGCTGTACAAAAGATTTGTAATTTCATGAGGCCCCAGTGGTTGATTAGTGATTTTATTTCATGAGCAACTGGGATTATATTCAGAAAGTCATTGCCTATGCCAGTATGTTGAATGATTTCCCACTTTTTCCTCTGGAAGTTTTTAAGTTTTGAATCTGATATAAAGGTCTTTGATCCATTTGGACTTAATTCTTGTGCATGGGGAGAGATAAGGATCTATTTTCATCCTTCTACAGATACATATCCATTTTCCCAGCACCATTTGTTGTAGAGGCTCTCTTTTCTCCAATGAGCACGTTTGGCAATTTTGTCAAAGATCAGGTGGTGGTAGCTTTCCAGACTTCCATCTGGGTCCTCTATTCTGTTCTATTGATCTTTGTGTCTCTTTTTATGCAAGTACCATGCTGTTTTTGTTACTATGGCTCTATAATATAGGTTAAAATCAGGTATGGTGATAGCACCAGCTTTACTTTTTAATTTTTAAAAATATTTTATTTATTTGAAAGGGAATGAGAGAGGAGAGGGAGAGGAAGGGAGGGAGTGAGGGAAGGAGGGAGGGAGGAAGGGAGAGAGAGAGAGATTGAGATTGAGAATGGGCATGCAGGGGCCTCCAACCACTGCAAATGAACTCCAGACAAATATGCCACCTTGTGCATCTGGCTTATGTGGGTTCTGGGGAATTGAACCTGTGTCCTTAGGCTTTGCAATCAAGTGCCTTAACTGCTAAGCCACCTCTCCAGCCCACACCAGCCTTATTTTTGTTGCTCAAAATTGTTTTAGATTTGTTGTGCTTCCAAATGAATTTTAGTATTTTTTTTCTATTTCTGTGAAGAATGCCATTGGAATTTTAATGGGGATTGCATTAAATGTGTAGATTGCTTTTGATAAAATTGACATTTTCACAATATTGATTCTTCCAATCCAAAAACATGAGATGTTTTTCCATTTCCTAGTGTCTTCTGCAATTTCTGTCTTGAGTGTTTTAAAATTTTTATTGTAGAGATCCTTCACTTCCTTGGTTAGGTTTATTCCAAGGTACTTTATTATTTTTTTGAGGCAATTGTGAATGGGAGTGATTCCCTGACTTCATCCTCAGCATGTTGTTGTTAGTATATAGGAAGGCTACGGATTTTTTTTTTTTATCCTGGCTATACATGGCTATAGGTGTTTATCAGCTCTAACAGTTTGCTAGTAGAGTCTTTAGGGTCATTTTATGTATAGAATCATATCATCTGCACATAATGATAATTTGATCTCTTTCTTTCTAAATTGTATTCCTTTTATGGGTGTTTCTTGCCTTATTGCTATAGCTAAGACTTCCTGTACCATATTAAATGAAAGTGGGGACAGTGGACACCCTTGTCTTGTTCCTGATTTTAGTGGAAAAGTTTCAAGTTTTCCCTATTTATATTATATTGGCTGTAGGGTTGTCATAAATAACTTTTATTATGTTGAGATATGTTTCTTCTATTCCCAGTTTCTGTAGGAATTTTCTTTTTCAAGGTAGGGTCTCACTCTAGTCCAGACTGACCTGGAATTCACTATGTAGTCTCAGGGTAGCCTTGAACTCACAGTGATCCTCCTACCTCTGCCTCCTGAGTGCTGGGATTAAAGGTGTGCACCACCACACCCGGCTCTGTAGGACTTTTATCATGAAGGGATGTTGGATTTTGCCCAGTGCCTTTTCTGCATCTGTTGAGATGATTGTGTGATTGTTTTTTTTGTCCTTCAGTCCATTGATACAGTGTATTACAGTTGACAATTCGTGTATGTTGAACCTTTCCTGCATCTCTGGGATCAATGCTTGTTACTACCTCTGTCCCTCTCTCAAGGGGTCCCTGTTGTGTCAAGTGGAGACAGAGATACATGGGAAGGGGCTTGAGAGGGAGGCTGCTCTCCACCAGGGATGAGAGAGAAGGAGCCAGCAGGTTCCTAAACTCACCTGTTAGCTGGGGAGGTGATGAACTGGCAAACTCTAGCTTCCTAGCAGGGTAGTGGGGTTCCTTAATTCAAAGGGGTCTCATTTTCACTTTCCACTGTGCTAAAATGACAATCACCTTGTAAGATTATTGTGTAAATGGGATAGGAAGGAGACAATATACAGCACAATGGCTAATATCCAGGGTGATTTCTCTTTTGATTGAGTAGATCCATAGGAGGAATCAAAGGGCCTCAAGTGTAAGAATGGGTGGAAGATCTTCACATGCTTGTAGAACCTCGAAGCTGGCTGCCTCTCTGGGTCTCTCCTCCGCTTCCAAGTGCTTTGGAACTCTCTCCAACTCAGAATTGCATCTCCTTCCCAAATGGGGCAAGGATCAGCCAGTGGGAAGTCAGTCCACGGCGAAGTTCAGTCTCCAGTACTGACAATGTGCCAACTTTCGCCCACACTGCAGGCGCGAGAGAGCAGCTGCGGGCAGACAAGTAGAGCAAAGCCGTGAGGTCGCTGGGGTGCAACGCGCACGCAGATGTTCTCTTGTTTGCTCCGAGAGTTTGTCATTTGTCTACTTCTCCAGTTACATTTCCATGATATGTGGCGGCTAAGCCAAAACCATTTTCTGTAGTTTCCCTGCTTTGTTTTGAT
This sequence comes from Jaculus jaculus, assembly GCF_020740685.1. NCBI lineage: Eukaryota > Metazoa > Chordata > Mammalia > Rodentia > Dipodidae > Jaculus > Jaculus jaculus. The sequence goes on along the minus strand of NC_059102.1, from coordinate 293,984,128 downwards.
TTATTATTTGTTGTTTACAGTATTCTCTAGTAACAACAATGGAATTTCCTTCCCTACTAATCTGGCCTACTTCCATTTTGCCTGTTTATTTTTAATTTTCTTTCTTTTTTTTTTTTTTTTCTTGTCATGCTTTGCCTCTACTTTGTTTAGTTCCTTGTGTGACTGTGTCAGCATTATTTATTAGCATTTTCACTCAGAAAAAAGTCCACTATTAATTATGTAGGTTCTGTTTTTTGCAGATTCCCAATTGCAGCCTCATATGTACTTGGTATTTCTAAGTATTTCATGATGGCTTAGTTTTCATTTTCCTCATGGTTTCTGTGCACAAGCAGATGGGCTTGCTCTCTATGGCTTACAGAAAGAGTGTGTGAGGCCTTAAGGCAGAGAAGCAACCCCACTGTAGAAAGGTGACTGTGGCTGAGTGTGGTGGCACATACCTTTAATCCCAGCACTCGGGAGGCAGAGGTAGGAGGATCATCGTGAATTTGAGGCCATCCTGAGTCTCCATAGTGAATTCCAGGTCAGCCTGGGCTAGAGTGAGACCCTACCTCGAAAAACAAAAAACAAACAAACAAAAAAAGAAACAAAGAAAGGTGACTGTGCCTTGAATCATTGTCCCTCTTAGTAATTTCTCTTTCTACTGACTTTGATTTGGGCAGCAGGTTACCTGAACCCAAGACCCACTTTTTGCAAATCTTCTTAATTCCCTAAATACAACTCCCACAAAAACTGTTGTTAACTAATGAGCAGTTCCACTTGCAATACTGGCTGCTTGGGGTGCCTGATAGACTTGTCCTTTTGCTTCAGAACTTGCTCACTAAGCCTGTCAGGTGAGAAGGGGGAGATCACTTGACTTTTCTGCCTGTTATTTGAACTTACTAGCAAAATGGCTACCTTCTTTTTGCTGGGTTCTCATGGTTTGCCAAAAGATTGGATCAGCATTCATCTGGCATTTATTTGGTAGTTATTCTGAATGTGACACCATCTCCAGTCGCAAGATACTTACAAAACTACAAGGTGTAAATGGAGTTTAAAATAAGTAAATACGGTGAAGTGTTATGGCTGACACAATAGAAGTCTTCCCAGAATACATAGAGAGGGACACAAATGAGAGATGCCTTTAAATCTCTTGGGTGTGTGGGTTGGAGAGATCAAGTCACACACTAAAGCTCCTGGATGTGTCTGGGACCCACATGTAAAGCTATGTAAGGAAGTTTGGATTTTATTCTTCAGGAACATTTTTAGGCAGGCAGAACATCATTGACAGATTTGCTGAGAGCACAGGACATCTGGTTTCCGATTAGTAACGCTCATTGTGCTGGCAATAAAAAGGAGTTAAAGAGTGTTCTCGGTGTCACACCAAAGGGAGGTGAACACAAGACTGGATCCGCTTTTCATGGTCTTTTAAGAGGAAGACAGGTCAGACCAATGGAGTCTTACACCACCCGTGCCAACACAAGTAAGGCATCACCCGCGGACAAAATATACTGGTGGAGAATCTGAGTACATCCTGGGAACAGCATTATCTTGGCTAGCATTAAGAAGGAAGGACAGGGTTGGATTGATTGCTCAGTGGTTAAGGTGCTTGCCTGCAAAGCCTAAGTTTACTTACCCAATACCCACGTAAAGCTAGATGCACAAGGTAGCACATGCATTTGGAGTTCATTTGCAGTGGCTAGAGTCCCTGGCATGCCCATTCTCTCTCTTTCTCTCTCTCTCTGTTTACCTCCTTCTCTCTCTCTTACTGTCTCTCAAATAAAAAAATAAAATATTAAAAAGTTGTCAAGAAAGGGCAGACTCAGTCGCTTATCTTTAAAAAGTTACTAGTAATAAATAAGCCACTACCTCATTCATTACCAAACAAGACGGTTTTGTGGCTTTTAGTGCATATCATAATTGTATTGATTTCATACAGCACAATTCAGCTCATGAATGGCTAACAGAAACTTTTGTTGGACAGCGCTGGTTTAAGTAAAACTGCATTTACTAAATGAATGTGATCATTTTTAAAAATAAGAATTCCAAGTTAGTAAATACTGTCATTGTCTTCCCTTTTTTATTTATTTTTTGTGTCTTCCTTTTTAAAGACATGATTGGACTTGATTAGAATGTTCGGCTTTTTACAAAGATGAGGAATGGCACTGTAAACCCTACCAAAGGTTGGTTTTATATTTAGACTTATGTAACTGGTTACATGAATATGTTTAAACACTGGGGAAAAGTTTTTCTTTATTGTCTTAGAATGGATCAAACCCCGCTTGTGTTTTGTGTTCATTAGCCAGTTACAGGCGATGGTTAAAAATAAGGAGGCAAGGGCTGGAAAGATGGCTTAACGGTTAAGCACTTGCCTGTGAAGCCCAAGGACCCTGGTTTGAGGCTCAATTCCTCAGGACCCACATAAGCCAAATGCACAAGGTGATGCATGCATCTGGAGTTCGTTTGCAGTGGCTGGAGTCCCTGGTGCACCCATTCTCTCTCTCTCTCTCTGCCTCTTTTTCTCTCTGTCTGTCACTCTCAAATAAGTACAAATAAACAAAAAACTTTTTTTTTAAAAAAAAAGACGATGAAGAAAAACTTTCCCCCAGTGTTTAAACATTTTTGTTCCTTACTATGTAAATGTAGTTAGAATCCTCTCTATATAAAGATGCTGCCTCTTGTGGTCAGTTCCGTGTTGCTGTGATGAATATCCAGATCAGACACAAATTTACAGACCCAGGGGGAAGTTTTCTCAGTGGTGGAAGGAGCTGCTTCCATATATCCACGCAGAGAAGCAACCAATCAGCCAGCAGCAACAAAAAGCAGCAGCACAAACTTGCAGCAAGCAGGACCCTAGGGCTCAAAACTTTTCTGCACACCTTTGGGCTGGAAATCAGACCCGGCCCCAAATGCCCCTTAGGGCCGAGCCCCAGGATGCACCTCCAGTGACACCTCCTCCAGCTAGGCAGTCGGAGACCCAGGTTACAAGCTTTAATAAAATACCTGAGTCTTTGGGGGACATACATTCAAATCACCACACTGCCTTTTACTTATTGAAAGGCATTTTAGTGAGGCATAAAATAAAGAATATTTAACACTGTATATATATATATATATATATATTTTTTTTTTTTTTGAGGCAGAGTTCCACTCTAGCCCAGGCTGACCTGGAATTCACTATGTAGTCTCAGGGTAGCCTCGAACTCACAGTGATCCTCCTACCTCAGCCTCCCAAATGCTGGAATTAAAGGCATGCACCACCATGCCCAGCTTATTTAATACTTCTTAAAGAAACCAGATTTGCTTTTTGTAAAAAAAATAAAAAATAAAAAAAGATCACCCTGAGAAGGATATGTTCATGGGGACTTGAATGGCGGCAAGAAGACTTATTAAGACAATGTGGAATTGAGCCAGGCAAGATGCAATGAGATTCTGAGAAAACCAGTGGCATTTGGAAAAATATCAAGGAAACAGACCTAATGGAGTCAGTATCATTTTTTAAATCTTTTCTTACAGCAATGTCCAATAAGATCACAGTCTAAGAAAGTAACAAGTCCACAAATTCCAAAAAAATTCTTCCTCTGCTTCCATTGCATAGTCTTTTCTTTTTGGTGGTGTTGGGGCTTGAACCCACGGCCTTGTATAAGTGAGGCATGTGCTCTATCAATCAGGACTCATAGTCTCCCATCACAGTTTGGAAAAGCTCTTGTGGCATTTCACTCAACATATTGTTATGATAATACTTGGTTACTGTTTTTCTGTCTTGGGCTTTAAGCTTCTTGGGTGTGAAAAGCAAACTACTGAATTACTTATATATGCCCAGTGTCCACAAGTGCCCAGGGGATGTTTGTATATGCCCAGTGTCCACAAGTGCCCAGGGGATGTTTAAGAGCACAGCCCCGATGCCGTAGCCAGTGTTTCTTGTACAGTACCAATGATGTGAGCATATGGAAAGACCAATCCGACTTGCTTTTCATCCACACATCTCCACTTCTCTTCCTTAGCGGCCAGAGCAAAATAACAAATGTAATAGGCAGATGACACTTCTGCTTTGCTTTAAAATGTGTCTTTATACTTCCAGAAACCTGCACTAAAGTACTCATCATGATTATAATATGAAAAGTGGCTATGAGTTGATTTTTACTGTTGTCTTCTGTGGTCTTACTATCCACAAGTCAAGTATGATAGTTTGCTCTTATAATTCTTTTCATGGTATTCAAGATTTCAATCTGGGTCACTGTTTATTCCTCTGTACAGATCCGTAATGCCTCCTGTCTGCATCTTTCAAGATGGAGGAGAAACCTGTGGGAGAGTCTACTGAAGTGGTGTCTAAAGTCAAAATTTCCACCAAGGTAGAAAGCACAGGACATTGGCTGGTGGAAGATCATGCTCGAATATGGGAAGTTTTAAAGACAGAGGAGGTAAGACAGTGCTAAGTCACATAATTGGTGCAATGATGGATTTGTTTACACCTGAGACTATAATTCCTGTGTAGCCGGTACCATAGGCCAGCTTAGCATGTCTGTTCTTTCTGGCAAATCACAGTCGTGCCTAGAACAGTGAGTCTGAGGTACGTCTCTTGGACATTAATGACTACACAGAGATTCGGGTAAAGGAGATAGCAAGACAATCAGGTCTTAAGAATAATAATCTGGGGCTGGAGAGATGGTTTAGCAGTAATGTCCTTGGCTAAGAAGCCTAAGAACCCAGGTTTGATTTCCCAGAACCTACTCAAGCCAGATGTACAGGTGGCACATGTGTCTGGAGTTTGTCTGCAGTGGCTGGAGGCCCTGGCATGCCCATTCTCTCCCTCTCTCTCTGTCTCTTAAATAAATAAATAAAAAATAAAATGTTTTTAAAAGTACTGATCTGAAGTTCATACAGTCTGCCCTATGGCCTCAGAAATTACCAGTTGCATAGATGAAGACATCCTTTTATTGTCTTCTCTCGTAAGGCTGCTCTTCTGTGATTTTTTTTCTCTAGCCTATTTTCACTGAAGTTTCAAAAACAAGTCAATATTCATGTGTGAGAGAGGGAGAGACTCTTCTTATTCCTTCAATGGAAATTATAAATTATGGTTTTTTATTCTTATTGTGTGTTGAGATAAATCTCCAATAATGATAAGATACTAAAGAACCACTTCCCTAACACATCATTGAATGAGAACCTGTAACAGGAAGATTGGGAATGAGAATGGAGTTGCTAACCTGCGCTTGGGAAAGTCCTGATGTCACTTGCTTTGAGATTTGCTTATCCTGTCTTTTCTGAAGTAGAAATGAAAGCCAGAGGTTGTAGTACATGGGAAAGGACCTCTCAGAGAGGTCCAGAAACAAGAACTTCAAAACCATGGCGTGGTGTGGGAATGTGACAGGGAAAACACTGAGCACTTAGTGAATGACGCAGAGATCACTGCTGCTTTCTGAGTGGCCTCCTCGGGGGATACATCTTAGGAAGGTGTTTAGAGTTTGGTCCTCAGCTTGTAAATCGCAGAAATATTATTTTCTCATATGTGTCATAGAAGAGTTCCCTTAACACCTACATGAGAGAATAATGATACTTATAGTGGCAGGAGGAAACTTTGGCAGGTTGTGTTAGTATAAACATATGTATACAAACCCATATGTAAGAGTTTTTCCAGTTTAACATCTTTTGGGTGTTTTTTAAAATAATTGATAGCTTTATTATATGAGTAATAATGATCATATTTCCACTGGGTTATACAGTGATGTTTCCTCTCCCCCACCCCCATTCCACTGAGGGCCCTCCTCTTGGGGTTATTGGTGCTCACTGTGGGGTCATGAAACACCAATCAGTCTGGGGAGTGGGGTACAAGTGCCTCACAGTATTCCTTCCTGCAGTTCTTACATGTTTCCAAGCCTGGTGTTGAGTTCTTGATATAGCCTCTGATTTTCTGCTTTGATGGATTTTGAGTCTCCTCAGGGTTTACCACCGTCTCTCTAGAGGAAGTTCTCAGGCTAGCAGTAAGAGTAGCATTCATATTTAATCTGCCACTTTCTCTGTAATGTATCCTGGGCCCTGGCAGGTGTGATAGAGATGACTCTTCTCATGTGAGTCAGTCAGCTTTCTTTTTCTTTTTCTTTTCTTTTTTCTTTTTGTCGTTTTGATGGGTCTCGGGTCTCCCTGGGATTCATCGCCATCTGTAAGAAACAGATTCTCTCACCAAGAATGATAGAGCATGGGTCAAAGAGGATAAACTTAGGCATTTAGAAATCTTTGTGATGGGATGGAGGGATGGCTTAGCAGGTAAGGCATTTGCCTGCAAAGCTAAAGGACCCAGGTTTAATTCCCTAGAACCCATGTTAGCCAGCTGCACAAGAGGGCACATGCATCTGGAGTTCGTCTGCAGTGGTTGGAGGCCCTGGGATGCCCATTCTCTTACTCTCTCTTCCCCTTTCTCTGTCAAATAAATAAATACAAATAAATTTTTTTTTTAAAAAGAAATCTTTGTGATGAGTACAACCTCTCTTATTAGCCAAAGAACAGTGGAAGCTTCCCCTTAGGGTCTATAACCTTCTATGCCCTAGGCTTCTGACTTGTTTCTCAATACTAGGTAGGAATTACCTCCCACTTAACAAGCCTCTTATCCAAACAGACAGCAGCTCATTATCCCCATAGCCTGTGTGCCACTATTTTACCAGAGTGCACCTCTTGCCTGTCTGGTTGATTTTATAGCCTACAGGATCCTGTTTGTTTAGGCTGTTGGTGACCATAATCTCCAAGCAGCTCCCATAGCACCTTCCAGCACCATGAGTGCTAACAAACAGATGAACTTTTGAGTTGGGTGCATTCAGCTTCTATTTTTTAAAATTATATTTATTTATTTGAGAGAGAGAGAGAATAGGCACGTCAGGGCCTCTAGCCACTACAAATGAACTCCAGACACATGTGTGTCTGGCTTACATGGGACCTGGAGGATTGAACCTGGGTCCTTAGGCTAAATTATCTCTCCAGCCCACAAGTTTTATTTTAAATGAAAATTTATCAGATGATTTTCCAAAATTGTGGTACTAATTAATGGTTCTATAGTAGTAGATATTATATACACTTGCCAATTCTTAGAATTGTTAGATGCCCTAATTTGTTTTTTTTTATCTAAAATAAAAACTTTCTTTATTAGTTATTTTTGCATCTCAATTCTATTTGAAGCTGCTTTCATTTGTCCATTAGTATTGATTTTTCTGAGGGGCTAACAGTAAAAAATCTTTCTCCCCCTGTTTCTGTCTCTCTCTCTCATATACTACATAAATATGTGAATTTGTGTGTTCTTTGATCTGGAAAATCTCTACTATTTTTATTTCCTCTACAACTTTTTAATTAATTCCAAATTTGCTACATTCTCCTTTTGTAACTAACAAAATTTATATTTTCTTGTTCATGTTTCTTAACCTTAACCTTCAGAATTACTATGTTTTATTCTTTGTGTTGTCTTTTGATTATTTTCCAATTCGTTGATACTATATTTTTACTTCTAGAAGTTCTTTTAGTTCTTTTCAAATCTTGTTATTATTTATTTGTCTCTTGCTTTCTATTCTTCTTCTTTTTTTTTTTTTTTTTTTTTTGAAGCAGGGTCTCATTCTAGCGCAGGCTGACCTGGAATTCACTCTGTAGTCTCAGGGTTGCCTCAAACTCATACGATCCTCCTACCTCTACCTCCTGAGTGCTGGGATTAAAGGCGTGCGCCACCATGCCCGGCTTCTATTCCTATTTTTACTGTTAAGGACATACTTGTCAAAAACTGGGAAGGGTCTGAGATTTTACCCTCTTTGAAAGCTCACTTGTCACAGTTTTGTAGATATTGAAAGAAGACATGACACTTGGCTCAAAGTCAAAGATTTCATTACCCAGTTAAAGCAGTAGCCACACTGTCTACATTTGTTTTGGCTTCTTATGTCCCTGTTTCCTCGGGATAGAAAAAGGTGAGCCTAGACAGATGCCTACACAAGAGAAGAACTGGCAGGGATCTTGTCATATTATAGAAGGCAATAAGCAAGCTTGTGCTGTGGTTAGCTAAGGGTGACATTTCTGTATCCCTCAAAGTTGCTTGCTGCAAGGTCTGCTGTAAAAAAAATGGCCTGCATAAAAATCACTTGAGGCCTTGAATTTTTTACATTCACAGTTAAGACATGTAGGAACAAATGAGATGCTATAATATTGTTTTCTAATGATATTAAATATAATTGTTTTTATTCTGTCCAGTAATTCAAAAAGCCTTGTGTCTTATTCTACTATCTAAGCTTCCTGTCAGGTTTTGCATAAGTTGCTATGTGTATTTGTGACTTTAACTGAATTTATTTGTCTCAGACCAAAAGGAATTTTGTCCAGAGAGAATTTGTATTTATATCTGGGAATGCTATCAACTGAAAGACACTTGAATATAAGTTCTTAGCTTGATTATTTTCATACTACTCAGTGTGAACACAGGACAGAAACCTGTGGATGGGTATGCTTGTGGTAGTGAATTCTCAGGTGTGTGTGTGGTGGGGTGAATACCATTTGTACCCCTATTCAGCACCAACTTTCCTTTTGTTGTATTGGAGGAGGATTGCTGCTAATGGCTCACTTCAATGCTGAGGAATTGACATTTAGGTTTCAGTTTTCTGCGGTGCAGATTTCCCATATATTCTCTCTGTTGGTCTTTGCACATTGTGCTTTCTGTGCCCTAAGGTGATAAAACCTACACTGGTTAGAATAACACAGAGCTGTAGAACATAGCCCACAATTTAATAGGCTTAACACAATAAATGTTTAATTCCCAGTCACACGATAATGTCGAGGTGGCTCTGGAGCAAAAGTTGGTTTTCGCCATACTGTAATTCAAGAACATGGTCTCGTTTCTATTCCTTCTTGTACCTCGTGTGTCCTGTAGGGCCTAGGAATCTCCAGGCGTGCTTTGCAATGTGTTGTTTTACATTTTGTCACTGAGAACTAGTCCCATGATCCACATAGATGGGAAGGAGGGGTTGGGGTGTTTTAGTCTCTTTTTGGGCTGGCCCTTAGTAAAATCCAATACTATGGAAGGGTACGAACAAATTGAATTTTGGTGGGTGGTTAAATAAGTGTCACAAAATTCAAGGCCAAATATTATCTAGTTTGGCCAATGATCTCTAAATGAGACAGAGTTAAATAAATAATTTGATAATTGCAGTACATTGTGATGGATGTTGCAATTCATTTCTCCACAGGTATTTAGAAAGCAGAGAGTGTAATCTAGCTTAGGCATGAATGTTCTGACCTGCACATCTGGAGGTTTGCTGATGTAGGTGTGGGGCAGGGAAAGCAAGCTTTCTAGCAAGTAGTACTTAAGGTCGTTCTTATGGGAAAGGTAGAAATCAACTCGGGAAACAGGACTGTTGAAAGGACTTGGATTTAATTCCCAGAAGAAAGAAATCTGTGTGACAGGGAACATTAGGAAGACCTAGATTTTACAGTAGCTATAGTGGGGCAGGGATGGGAAGAGCTGGCACTGGGAGGGAACTTAGATATTTGGAAACTTTCCTGTGGGCACTCAGTAGGCAATGGAAGGATTTAGGCAGGGTAGTGACATGGTCAGATTTGATTTTGGAAGTTCTCTGCTAGACCTGCGTGGACCGCCTCCCATGCTTCAGTCCACTCCGCTCACACGAGTCTGGCTGTGTTCTTTCTGCACCAGGGAGTCAGCACTAGGCTGGCATTATTTGTGGTTGCTCTTTTTCTCAAGATAGTAATTTTCTCTTTTCAACTAGACAGTCTGTCCTCAACACCGTGTCCTTCCATCTTAATTTTACTGCACACATAAGCCCACACACACTGGTCTACTGTTCGACATGGATTGAAATAACTTGATCAGTGGGTGAATTATTTTTATAATTTAGTGGTCGTGTTTTTTTTCTTTTTTTCTAAATTATAACATCAACCAAAATGTCATGCCTGTGGCCACAGGCAACTCATCTGATGCACTTTTGGATATCACAAACTCTGCTGGTTTTATTTATTATTTTTGGTGCTGCTGATTGACTTTGCACTGGGTCCTGCACTGAGTCCTGAACTTACGTGTGCAACACTTTGTATTTGTGAGAAGGCCACCAAAAAAGAGAAATATTCTCTGTAGTTATGGAGCAAAGACGTTCTCTGTGTGAAAGGAGAGTAGTAATTGCCTGCACAGAGCCAGGCCATAGGACCTCCTCCTCCTTATCCAGCTCAGGAATGGGGCCCCACATTGTAACATCACATTCTTGGAGAAGGAAATAGCAATGTGTTCATCATTCATGCTTTGGGCATTAAATCATACTCATCCCAGGGACAGGAAGAGAGAGAGCTTTAAAAACTGGATGATAGTTTGGACAAGCAGTGGGAGTGTCGTGTATGGAATTCTGAGGAGCCAGCTCTTTGTTAAACTTAGAGACTGTGGTTTGATGACAAAACTTGGGTCTCCCTCATGACTCTAAATGAGCTTCTTGTTTTTGTTTGTTTGCCCACATTTTCATATGAGGCAAAGGATAGAAGTTTACTTCCTAGGAAGTTATTAATGCATGAAAATACTTTGAAGCGTGAATTCTGACATAAGTAAAGAAGACTTATTCATAATGAGAAATAAGATATTGGGATTGAGAACTATTGAACTGGGGTCTGTAGAGGAGTGAATATAATTGAGTGGGCACCCTTTCTTCTATTATATATTCACACTAGACACTCTTGCCCTGTAATCTCACACCTGACATATTTGTCTATTTTATTTGATGAGAAAAGTTTATCTCATAATCTTAGGGAACTTTGTAAATGAGGGAAAATTCAGGTGAAGTTTTTGGAGGGTGAGGAAATGCTTAATGTGCTTTAAAAATTGCCTTCTTGGGCTGGAGAGATGGCTTAGCAGTTAAGTGCTTGCCTGTGAAGCCTAAGGACCCTGGTTCGAAGCTTGATTCCCCAGGACCATGTTAGGCAGATGCACAAGGGGGCACATGTGTCTGGAGCTGTTCACAGTGGCTGGAAGCCCTGGTGTGCTCATTCTCTCTCTCTCTGTCACTCTCAAATAAATAAATAAGAATGGACAAAAAATTTTTTTTAAAAATTGCCTTCTTGGGGCTGGGGAGATGGGTCAGGTGGTAAGAGTGCTTGCTGTATATGCACGGGGCCCTGAGAAGGCCTGATTCAGCCTGAGTTTGATTTCATAGCACCCGTGAAAACAGCTAGGCGTGGCCGTGCATGCCTGCAGCCTCAGTCCTGTGGGGAGCAGGGACAGGAGGCTCTGAGGGGCTTGCTGGAAGTCAGTCTGATGGCAAGGATTCTGGGTTCAGTGAGAGGCTTCATCTCAAGGAAGTGATGTGGAAGAGCCATAGACGACGGCACCTAATGTTCTCCTTTGGCCTCGGTGTGCACAGGGCTCATGCATCCTCACACACGTGTGCATGCGCTGCGGTCGTATAGCAGACGCCTCCCCATTGGAAGCAGTAAATGACTGTTGTCACTTTTATCAAAATCATGTAGGACAACTGATGAGAGAAGGGTGTGTGGGAAGGAGACCCTCACCTGGGATCTCAGGCTTTCCCTGTGCCAGCTGGATGCTGTGACACATGCGGCGTTGTCGCCTCAAGGGAAGATAGAGTGTGTAGAGGGTAAAAGATCAAGGGGCAGTGAGCCTCACTGAAGTGCTGTTTTGGGGTCTTCATGCTCTGTCAGTAAGCCCTCACCCCGAGGCTGAGGGAAGAACATCCACAGGGGAAATCCTGACACAGCGAGCTTCACTTAAGCAGCTGTCGGGGGTTCATCATCCAGGACGGGGTGAGACTCCCCAGTGGTGCCGCCGAGTGGGGTCCCCATGCTCTGTAGGAAAGCTCTCACTGTGAGGCTGAAGGAAGGAAGAGCATCCATCGAGGTAGTCCCGGCGTCGGGAGCTCCAGGCAGCCATGGGGGCTTCATCAGGGCTGGGAGGAGACGTCTTTGTGGTACGGCTGCTTCGAGGGCTCCACATTTCTGTAAGCAGTCCCGCACCCTGCTCTGGAAGTAACCCCAAGAACTTATTGGTTCACCAAACTGGTATTGGCGCAGTCACCCTTGGGCGTGCCATCTGCGCTGGAGTGAAGATGTGTGTTCACATCTCTCCAGTGCAAAGTTTGCTGGCACAGCACCACAGCACATGTACTACACACACTCAAACATGCACACATGCACCCGCGTGCACATGCACGTGTGTGCAAAAAATTGTTGACTTGTTATTGGCAGCAGCAGTGCGTTTGTGTGTCATGTTGTTCTCCCTGTTAGAACACCTGCCCGAGGCCCGTGCATCCTTTAGATTCCAGAGCTCGCCTGATCTCCCATGACCACGCTGCGAAGGTGCCTGTAGTCTCAGCCCTCCGGAGACTGAGACCAGAGGATGGTGAGTGCCACCAGGCAAGCCTGAGCTATGTCGCCCTGTCTCTCTCAAGCAAGCGAGTAATCCACTGTGCCAAACCTCAAGACTTCGTTGTGTATGTCATTCCCTCATCTCCCACACCCTCTTTCTCTCCCCTCTATATTGGTTGCATTTCAGTGATCAAACACCCAAAAGAAGCAACTTACAGGAGGAAGGATTTACTGTAGCACGCGGTTTATGGGAATACAGCCCATCCCCGCAGGAAAGGAAGGCATGGTGGAGGCTATGGCAGAAGCAGCTGGTTACCTTGCTGAACAGGGAAGAAGGGGCGTTGGGCTAGCCTCAAGGTCCTTCCTCCAGTGACCCACTTTCTCCAGTTAGGCCTCACCTCCTAAAGGTTCCGCAACTCCCCCCGCGTCTCCCCATCCTCCCAGTAGCAACCAGTGTCCAAACATGAGCCTGTGGAAGACATTTCAAGCAGCTTCACCAGTGGGGGGACCAGTTCAAACACAGGTCTGTGGGAGACTTTTCACTTCCAAACTGTAACACTCCTTTCTCTCTCTCTCTGTCTCTCTCCCTTCCTCCATTTCTTCCTCCTTCTTTTTCTTTCCCTCCCCCCTTCTGGGTTTTCTTTATATATGTTTATTATATTGTATATATCTCTATATGCCAGTTGCTTGTTTGATATTCTGTGCACTATAAGTCCCTAACATAAAGAACCTAACATAAAGAACTAGTTACGTCATTTCTCCCTTGAGATGTTTGTTGAATGAACGAGCAAATAAATAAAGGAATGAATAAGGAAATGGATAAACAACTCCCTCGGTACGATCATGCTTTTCACTGAGAAGAGCTCTCAAGTGACAGGATTTCAGTTTCTGAGGACTAGAGGTGTTTTCTCTGACATCATAAAAGAACAGACCCAAGGCTCAGAGCCACATGTTTCATTGTACGCCTTGTACTTGCCAACGATAGGAAACATGACAATTTTACTGAATTTCTGAGAATCAACAACATATGTACGTAGTAAAAACAGTGACAAAGACAGCAAATAGCCTGATGAAAAGTCTTCAGTAAGCAGCGCAATCTTCCCACTCTTGTTTACCCTTATGCTGAGGCCACACTACAAACTAACTCATTGTTGCCTTAAAGCATTCATTTAAACTGGGATAAATGCAATGCAAGAACAAATCTGAATTGTTTCAAAGTTGACCAAGGACATGAAAAATGGCAACTAGAGACTCGAAACACTGTGGGGAAAGAATAATGTCTTATCAAGGTGGGAGGAGAAGTTATTTTTAAGGAAGAATTGAGAGATATGGAAAACAAAAAGAGGCAGGAATTCAAATGGGTGTCCAGAAGTAGTCTAATTTACTAAGAGAACCACAGAGTGGGTATTCCCAAGCACTGGGCACTAATGAAAGAAGGATAGAACTCCTTGCTATAGAGCACCCAGGCAGAGACATTCAATCCAGTGAGCAGAGACAGAAAAAGTGGTGGCTTCATAGTCCAGGCCTGAGCCACAGAGCCAGGCCTGAACCACAGAGCCAGGCCAAAACCACAGAGCCAGGTCTGAACCACAGAGCCAGGCCAAAACCACAGAGCCAGGTCTGAACCACAGAGCCAGGCCTGAACCACAGAGCCAGGCCTGAACCATAGAGCCAGGCCCGAGCCACAGAGCCAGGCTTGAGCCACAGAGCCAGGTCTGAGCCACAGAGCCAGGCCTGAACCACAGAGCCAGGCCTGAGCCACAGAGCCAGGTCTGAACCACAGAGCCAGGCCTGAGCCACAGAGCCAGGTCTGAACCACAGAGCCAGGTCTGAGCCACAGAGCCAGGTCTGAACCACAGAGCCAGGTCTGAGCCACAGAGCCAGCCCTGAACCACAGAGCCAGGCCTGAACCACAGAGCCAGGCTTGAGCCACAGAGCCAGGTCTGAGCCACAGAGCCAGGCCTGAGCCACAGAGCCAGGCCTGAGCCATAGAGCCAGGCCTGAAGTACAGTGGCTACAGATCCTTGAACGAGAACCAAATATTCAGCTGTAAGTACTTGTTGTGGTTGTTGTTTTCTCATTTAAAAAGAAAGGATGGGGCACTGAAGAAATCTCAAGGGGCAGCCAGTTTTAAATATAAAGTCTTACCACACTCACAAAATTACTGTCTGGGATATGAACTTAGGGACTCTGGCATGGCTGGTGTTTTATCCACTGAGCCACCTTCCTAACCTTGATCCATCCTTTTTTTTTTAAATTTTTATTAACATTTTCCATGATTATAAAATATATCCCATGGTGATTCCCTCCCTCCCCACCCCCACACTTTCCCGTTTGAAATTCTATTCTCAATCATATTACCTCCCCATTACAATCATTGTAATTACATATATACAATATCAACCTATTAAGTATCTTCCTCCCTTCCTTTCTCCACCCTTTATGTCTCCTTTTCAACTTACTGGCCTCTGCTACTAAGTATTTTCATTCTCACACAAAAGCCCAGTCATCTGTAGCTAGGATCCCCATATGAGGGAGAACATGTGGCGCTTGGCTTTCTGGGCCTGGGTTACCTGACTTAGTATAATACTTTCCAGGTCCATCCATTTTTCTGCAAATTTCCATCCTTTTTTGATGTTATTTTCTCAATTTGCCTTGATGGCTAAATGTTCTCTCTGTGTGTGTCTTTTCTTTCTCTCTTTGCAGTTGATAAGAGTCCCATCATGGCATTATAGTGCCTTATAGTTTCTTGTTCTTTAGCTGCATTAACTTGAATGCTTGTGAATGCAGTGCTCTGGCTAACTTACTTTTCTGCACATTTATGAGGGATAGCAGCGCACAGCCCATAGTAGGCACCTAATTGATGCTTGTTAAGTGAATGGATGAAAAATTTATGTGAAAGCACTTTCTCTGGCTTAAAACATTTAAGTACCTTCCAAAAATGGATAGAATTGGAGGTTATAAGCAATAATGAGGAGAGTACCATAGCTTTTAGATTTATAGGGAATTGGTCTGAACACAATTCTGACATTTATAAGCTATATTAGCTTTGGACAGGAGTGAATATTCCAGGTCTCAGCTTTTTAAAAAAAATCCAGAAGATGTTTATATGAACTTCCTTACATGAAAGTTGAATTTGCTGTATGTGAGCCACCTAGACAACGATTGGAACATAGCACAATGTTAATAATATTGTACCTATTTCTTCCATTCAGATTCACACAGATCAGTTCCCACAGGCTGACCACAATACCATCCACATTTTGGCTCTTTGAAAATTGTCTTTAAAAACCTTTTTATTGACAATCTTCATATGTATAGACAATCTACCATGATCATAATCCCCCCCCCAACTTCCTTCCCTTGTCCCTCTCCCCTGTACTCCACTACTGAATCCCTTCTTTTCAAGTAGTCTCTCTTCTACCTTGGTGCCATCATTTTTTTCCTTCCTCTTATGTAGGTAGGTAGTGTAGGTAGGGTCAGGTGCACTGAGGTCATAAATATCACAGCCATGTTGTGTCTGGAAGACAATATTATAATCATCCCTCCCTTCCTTTGGCTCTTACATTCTTTCCACCATCTCTTCTGAAGTGGTTTCTCAGCTTGTAATAGAGATGTCTCCTGAGTGCTGGACATTCCACTATGGTCACCACCATCTCTGAGTTCGAGGCCACCCTGAGACTACATAATGAATTCTAGGTCAGCCTGAACTAGAGCAAGACCCTACCTCGAAAAACCAAAAAAATAAAAATAAAAATAATAAATAAATAAAAACAGAAGGATTAAATAAAAGTATCATTAAATAGAGAAAGCACCTAAAAAAAGCTGATTTCTACTTTTATGAACTTAGGAGAGTAAATTGAGTTGTTTATTTGAGTTATATCAAGTTGCATTTGCCAAGTAACTACTGTGAACAGGATGAACACATCCCGTGCCTTGGAGCTTGCAGCGTAGTGGGGACACTGACTTACTTATTACTTATTTATTTAAGCGTTATTCTTGTGATTAGGGCAAATGAAAGGGCTCCCACGGGTGTTAGGGAGCACACATGAGGCACATCTTATTGAATCTGGGACTAGGACCGAGGAGAAGCAGTGAATGAAGTTGGGAGTAAGTGCTGTGTAAGCTAGAGCTGGGGAGGGGGACGTGTGGACGAGGTGGGAGCAGAACCTGGTCCACGGGGGGCGGGGGGCGGTCAGGAACCTTGCGCTGCAGGGAGCGGGGTCTGCAGAGAAGCTCAGTGCAGACAGAGGCTGCAGCAGGGGTCACATATGCACAGGAGATTTTGTCTGCCAAAACATCAAAAGCCCAATCTACCGCAGTTGCTGAGGTCTCACTGTTTTTTTTTAAACTGGGGATTTTAATATACAAACATCTAACAATTGGATCATATTCCCGTTCTGTTGTTCTCTCTCGTCCCCTCACCCCATTCCATTGAGCTCTCTCCTTTTCCTCAATAGCCTATTTTGATGCCTCATTCTTTTTGTCCCCCTCCATCCTCTCTGTCAAATGGACTCAATATTATTCCTGTCTTGTGGGGGTAATGACCTCTACTGAGATCATCATGTATGTACTGATCAGTTCATGTCTGGAGGATAGTGCCCCAAAGTACTCCTTCTCAGCCTCTGGTGGCTCTTACATTCTTTCTGCCCCCCCCCCTTCTGCAATGTTCTCTGGGCCTTGGAGGGTATGAGAGAGATGTATCATTTAGTGCCTAGCTCTCAGCAGCCTCTTATTTTCAGTACTTCGAGGATTTTTAGTCTCTTCCATCTCTACTCAGTCTTCATAGAGGAGCTTCTCCGCTAGCAGTGAGAGCAGTGCTAATTTTCTTTCTGCCACTCCCTCCACAATGTTCCCGTGCCCTGGCACATGTGACAGGCAGGACTTTTCCAGTGCTAGGCACCATGCTGCCTCTTCATGGTGAATCTTGGGTCTCTCTGAGATTCCCATCATCTGCTAAAAGAAGCTTCTCTAACTAAAACAGAATAATCCTAATCTATGGCTATAACCATAACCATATAGAGGGCAATTTGATGGGCACAGTATATCCATTTAGCCAGACGACAGTGGTAGCTTCACCTCTAAGGCCTATGACCTTCCAAGCCAGCTATGGATTCTTTCCCAACCCCCACCCCTGTCCAGGGTGGCCTTCAAGTCCAGTTAGGGGGCAGTTGGTTACCTCCACAACTGACCTGCCACTACTGCACCAGTGGGCACTTTTTACCCAGTTGTTGGCCCTTTGTGTAGGTTGCAGGATCCACTGTTGGTTAGATTGTAGATGCCTGTCCTCCGCCAGCAGCCTGAGGCAGCCATGCGGCCCAGAGCACTTTCCAGCAGCAGTCAGCGAGCCAGCAGGGTGGAGTTTCCAGCTCGGTTGCTCAGTGTCCCGAGAGTGACGGAAGCATGTGCTGTCTCCAGCACTAGGGTCTCATGTGCTCTCACTTTTTATACTCATAGTTTTGGTGTTTAGGAACTGATAATTTGGTGTCTGAAGGAATTCTGTGTGTTTTTGGAGCCTGGAATCATGTTGATATTTTTATTTATTTGAGAGAGAGAGAGAGAGAGAGAGAGGGAGAGGTGGGAGAGGGAGAGAGGGAGAGAGAGGGAGACACACGGGAGAGGCAGATAGAGAGAATGGGCACACTAGGGCCTCTAGCCATTGCAAACGAGCTCCAGATGCATAGGCCACCTTGTGAGTCTGGCTTATGTGGGTACTGAGCAATGAAACCCTGGTCCTTAGGCTTCATAGGTAAGCTTAACCACTAAGCCATCTCTCCAGCCTATGTGTGTTGCTATTTTTTAAAAAAAAAACTTTTAGTTATTTATTTTCGTATGGGTGCGCCCGTGCCTCTTGCCATTGCAAAATGAACATCAGTCACTTGTGCCACGTTCTGTGTCTGGTTTACATGAGTAGCTTGGGAATTGAACCTGGGTCAACAGGTTTTGCAAGCGAACACCTTTGACCTCTGAATCATCTTCTCAGTCCCAGGTTGCTTTTTTTTCTTTTAAGCATACAAAAACACTTACTTCAAGTGCATCAAGTTAATGTAGAAATTCTGTTTTCTACACACTCTTAACCCAGGAACTTTTGTCGATGGATAGAAGCTGGGCTGTGGCAAATCACATTGGTTCTGCTCTGCGTCAGTGGAAGATGTTAGTAAAGGTTTTTTTCAGTGTCTTTTCGAGTTAAAAGCAGACTTGACAATGGCTGTTGGAAGTTCAATTTGTAAGGAGATAAACTTTGTAATGAAAAATCATCTTGATCTTTTTTTTACACTACTGATTATCTCCTTTTCTATCAGAAAGATCATGTTTGTGTCCTTTATCTTGGGGTTATCTGGAATTTTGGAAACTATGACTTTGGAGCCTGGAAGATACTTATTTTTTAACAAAGCCTGTGATATTTATCCATGATTGTATAGCGTTAGGACAATTTGGGTTTGGTTTGGAGGTTTAGGAACCCAGTTGCACTGGGGAAGAGACAAAGGATGATTAAGTTCTAATCATTTTCAGTATCTGATCATGTTTGAACATAGGACCATTACACACGGTTTCATAATGGAAAATAAACGGGCCGAACAATTTAGCATATTCACACCATCTGGTGACCTTGCCTGGGACTCCTCAGGGAGAGAGTTGATAGAAGAACTGATGACCTCAGATTGTGATTTGTGCAAAGTTGCAGAATAACATCATTATACTGTAATTCCCAACTGTTGCTTCAGAGAATGAATTTTTTTTTTTTTTTTTTTTTTGGAGGTAGGGGCTCATTGCAGCCCAGGCTGACCTGGACTTCACTATGTGGTCTCAGGGTGATCTAGAACTCATGGCGATCCTCCTACCTCTGCTTCCTGAGTGCTGGGATTAAAAGTCTGCACCACCATGCCTGGCTGAATTTTTAAATTTTGTAAGATTCTCAAAGACTTGAAGCTTTTCTAACTGTAGTTACATGATAAAATTCCTGGCCAGTCTCTTCTGATTTGGGAGTATATTTTGAATTGTGTTATTATTATTACTATTGGTTGTGATGAAGAGCTTGCTGAAGGGAAGAAGGATTATTTGGTCGCAGCTTCTAAGGGGCAGTCGGTCATGGCGGCAAGCGTGGTGGAGCAGAGCAGCTCACACAGTGCTAGCCCAGAAGCAGACAGAGGGATGGCTATGCTGCTGGGTTCCTCCTTTTTCCTCTTTGAGTCCACGCAGGCTCTTAGTCTATGCAATGGTGACACCCACCTTCAGGGTAGTTTCTCCTCTCTTAACGAGTCCTTTTTGAAAACACCCTCATAGACACCCTCAGAGGTGTGCTTTGCTAATGTAGGCATCTTTCAATGCAGTCAAATTGACAATGAAGATTGATCATCACAGTCATATTTGAATTCTTTTTGTTTTCAAATTTTTATTTACAACTTCCATGATTATAAAAAACATCCCATGATAATACCCTCCCTCCCCTCCCCCACTTTCCGCTTTGAAACTCCATTCTCCATCATGTCCCCTCCCCCTCTCAATCAGTCTTTCTTTTATTTTGATGTCATGATCTTTTCCTCCTTTTAGGATGGTCTTGTGTAGGTAGTGTCAGGCACTGTGAATTGATGGATATCTAGGCTATTTTGTGTCTGGAGGAGCACGTTGTAAGGAGTCCTATCCCTCCCTTGCCTCTTACATTCTTTCCACTACCTCTTCTGCATTAGACCCTGAGCCTTGGAAGGTGTGATAAAGATATTACAGCACTGAGCACTCCGGTCACTTATTTCCAGCACTGTGATACCTTCTGAGTTGTACCAAGGTCACTGCCATCTGAAAAGAGAAGATTCTCTACCAAAAGTGAATGTAGCATTAATATAAGGGTATGGACATTAAGAGAAGTGCTCACTGGGTAGTTTGATAAGCATAGTATATACATTTAGCCAGACAGCAGCAGACGTTACACCCCTAGGGCTCATGACTACCCTTGTTTTAAGTTTTCAGTATCAGGGACGTATTCCCTCTCATGGAGCAGGCCTTCAGTCCAATTAGAGGGCAGTTGGTGAATTCTTTTTTAATGACAGTCTTCCCTTCCTCTCTCTCTCTCTGCTCTGAGCGGCCTCTCTTCCATGTCCCCACTAATATTAAGAAAATTTACATTTTTTTTTTGCTGAAGATTCCACATGCTTGGGCTGCAAGGTCACTGTGAAATCAAGATGGAGCTGAAAACCTCCTCCCTGTAGACCAGCTGACACAAAGCTGGAAAAAGCTTCACAGCAAGCAGCCCTATGGGATAAGAAGTCACCAGTGGAGATAAACAACAACAGACACTGCAAAACTTAAGTTTGGCCAGCCAGGCCACATGAGCCAACGGGTGCAATAGTGGCATGTCTATTATGGGGGAAACAGACAACTCTCTCATTGGACCAGAGACCTGCATGGGAGGGAATGCATGCCTGGTACTGAAAATCTAGTCAAAAGTCTATGGCAGGGGAGGCTTGAGCCGTAGGAGTGTAACGGCTGCTGTAGTCTGGCTAAATGCATATATTATACTCACCAAACTGTCCTGTAAGCACTTTTCTTAATGTTCATACCCATATACTAATGTTTCTGTTTTGGTTAGAGAAGCTTCTCTTTTCAGATGGCGGTGACTTCTGGGATGACTCAGAAGGCACCATAGTGCTGAGAAGAAGTGACAGAGGAGTGCTTAGCAGTGAAACATCCCTATCATACCTTCCAAGGCTCAGGGTCCATTGTGGAAGAGGTGGTGGGAAGAACGTAAAAGCCAAAGGAAGGGTAAGACTGCTTACAGTGCAATCTTCCAGACACAAAATAGCTTGGATACCCATGACCTTGCACTGCCTGACATTACCTACAGAAGACCCACATAACAGGAGGAAAAGATGATGACATCAAAATAAAAGAGAGACTAATCCAGAGGGAAGGGCATATGATGGAGAGTGGATTTGTGAAGGGGAAAGCGGGGGAGGGGATTCTCATGGTTTATTATTACATTATAATATTATGTTTATTATTATATAATTTTTTTTAAAAAAATTATTTATTTATTTGAGAGCGACAGACACAGAGAGAAAGACAGAGGGAGAGAGAGAGAATGGGCGCGCCAGGGCTTCCGGCCTCTGCAAACGAACTCCAGACGCGTGCGCCCCCTTGTGCATCTGGCTAACGTGGGACCTGGGGAACAGAGCCTCGAATCGGGGTCCTTAGGCTTCACAGGCAAGCGCTTAACCGCTAAGCCATCTCTCCAGCCCTATTATATAATTTTATAATTTATTATTATAATTATAGATGTTATCAACAAAAATAAATAAAAATTTACATTTTATTTAAAAGTAGGATGTTTGAAAGGGACAAGTCATCTCACAATTTGCTTAATGTGCCCAGGAATGTCTTTTACTTAGAACTCTGGGTAGCATTTTGCTCTTCTCCAGTTTTACCACCCCTCTCCCTTGTTTAGTATGCTCAATAGTTCCAAACAGGATCTTTGTTTTTGACCCCAGTTCTACTCCACTGGTGACTTCTAGATGTCTTTGTGGAATCTTGTTCTTAGAGGCAGACCTGAGGAGATCCTGTTATTGTATGGATGGACTAACCACCATCAGGCACAGCTGGTGCAGCTCAGCATGATGGAGTAAGAGCTGAGGGTTATGGGCAGAGCTTGTGTGTGCAACTCTACAGACGAGAAAAGTCCTTTGTCCTCTAGGATAGAAGGGAAAGATATGGAGAGAGAAGATGCCAAAGATAAACAGGAAGGGAAAAAGGTAACTGAGTAAGGATTTTCCTAGTGACCACATGTACAAGTGATAAGGGGGGTGATTACATACTAGGCAAGGTTTTATATTCCTTTTTAAATGTTTTCTTTGTATTTTCTTATTTGAGAGAGAGAGGGAGGGAGAAAGAGCAAATGGGCACACCAGGGCCTCCAGCTGCTGCAAACAAGCTCCAGAGGCATGCACCCTCCTGTGCATCTGGCTTACGTGGGTCCTTAGGAATTGAACCTAGGTCCCTCGGCCTTGCAGGCAAGCACCTTAACAGCTAACCCATCTCTCCAGCCCAAGGTTTTCTTAAGTTAAGTAAAATGATGTTTAGATATAATTTTTCTTGTTGTAAGAGATTTGAGGTACCTTATTCAATCAATTCAGTATGTTGCTGTCCTTTGGGAAGGTAAACAGAGAAATTGTAGGGTACCTTGAAAGCCCAAGGAGGGTTCTTAAAAGGAGTGGGGAAGAATGGAAAACTCAAGATGAAGAAAGGATGTACATTCCATTTTCTAGATTGCCTGTCCTTAGCCTGATGGATGGCTGTCATCATGACTCACCCACACGCCTCAGGTTTGGGGTCAAGATGTACATGGCCAGTCCAAGTCTCTCCTAGTAGGGGACAAACTTTCCTAGAACCTTACCAAAGTAGTCTCAATGTTCAGAGAATTAACGGAATTTCCCGAAGCCTAGACTCAGCAGTTTCTGAAAGAAATGTACCTGCCCAGCCCCCTGGCAGAATTGTATGCTTGATGACTGGATCAGAGCCTCTTGAAGACGTGTTAGCCCTTCAAGGGACATCCGCAAGTGTGGTGAGGAACAGTAAGGTCGAGGCACCTATGGCACCCACCCCTTTGCAGGTCGGGCAGTGATATGCGATGAGGTCTTAAAAAATGGCGATTCTTATTTGTACTATTACAAATTTTTCTTTTATTCTCTAGAGACCCAAGAACTTATATTTGAATATCTGCTTAAATTTCAAGGCATGTAGGAAGATCCCCAGTGTGAGCCCTAGGTGATTGTGTTAGGCAGCCCTCACAGTAATTCTTGGTCAAAGTGAGTGGACAAGATAGCTCTAAATGGTAGTTCTAGATATTTAAATATGCTTCAGATCTTGGTGTATGCACTGTTTCCAGTGGTTATTATTTTGTGGGTTGCATTAGAAACTTTAAAAATAAGGAGATAGGGTTTAATCCCAGCACTCGGGAGGCAGAGGTAGGAGGGTCACCGTGAGTTTGAGGCCACCCTGAGACTACATAGTGAATTCCAGGTCAGCCTGGGCTAGAGTGAGACCCTACCTCGAAAAAAAAAAAAAAATAAGGAGATAGGCAAAAATCTGAAGAGAGGTAGTGTGCAAATTTATTTTTTTATGAATGATGGTGAAGCACCCCGTGTCAGGTTCTATAACCCAATTGTAAGAAGATGGTGGGTACGTGAAGCATATATTTGTGAAGGAAGAACTAAGTCAAGTTCAAGAATGATCAGTTTGTAAGCGAGAAAAATACCTAGCTAACATAAACAATGCTCAGATCAAATAGTGTTTAAATGTTAATTCAGTTTAGTGTTTATAAAAAGTACTTAGTGAATTATAAAGGGCTTGACCTTGGTAGTGTTCATTCTGATTGCTATTTCTTCCCTGGGGGACATCTTTAGACAAGTAGAACATTCTTTCTTTTTCTTTTCTGTTTTTTCTTTTTGGTTTTTCGAGGTAGGGTTTCACTCTAGTCCAGGCTGTATTCTCAGGGTGGCCTCCGACTCATGAGATGATCCTCCTACCTCTGCCTCCCGAGTGCTAGGATTAAAGGTGTGTGCCACCACGCCCGACGAACAGTCTTAAATAATTTTCTTCAGAGGATTACTTTATTGGAAAAGTGGGTTCACATGGGATAGTCTTCAGAAATGGGTTGTCTCCGAATATATGGCGATTCTCTGTTTGGTAGCCAGTCTAACAGTTGTACAGATCTTTGAGATTTGCTTAGTGTTTGTCATTCCTCATCTCTTTGAAACAAATACCAGGTAATGTAATTTTAATGTGTCTAATATTCCTTTTGCCTAACACATCTATTCTGGACTAATGTATCTATTCTGCTTTGGACCAGTCCCCTGTGTCATCAAATATATCCATTTTTGAAACAGCTGTTTGGGTTGAGGGCTAGAGGATGTTGGCCGTGAAGCAGACCAAAGCCCTTAGGGTAGACAAGCTCATGACCTTGGCCTCATTAACTCTGTGCTGTCCTAGCTGAAGTGACCTGCCCTAGGGGAAGGTCATATTCCCTGAAGAAGCTCTAGCATTCAGAAGTCTTCCAACAAGGCTGATAGTTTTGCTAACCCACCTTCTTCTACCTCAGCGACAAATGCTTGGATGCTGAAGGAGAAGGAGCTGTATGCTAACAGCAGGATTAGTCATTCTGGGGTCACTGCCAGGTAGAAAAATAAGTTAGTCACGCCTATTTTATAGGATTTGTTTCCAGGTCAGTGCCAACAGATGTTTGACTCAGATAAACGTCCATAACCTCGTTCCATCATGGAAGCCACTGAGGTAGGTTTGAGCCAATAGAAAGGCTCCCTGGGTAGAACGTACAAGAGCTGTGTGACAGGTGACATTGTCAGCACAGCGGGCTCTTCAGTTCCCGCTTTGCTTTGCTGCTTCATACTGTCCGCAGGAACCAGCGCACGTGGCACAGCAGTGCTGACCGCGAAGTAGACTGACGAAGCTGCAGTCTGAGATTGTGCCCAAGAGCCAAAGGGCGTCTTTTCTATTCTGGGCCCTGGGAGACAAAAGAGTCGTGCTGCTCAGTGGAAGCAGAGCCACCAGCAGCCCTGGCAGGCCTGTTGTCTGCTGCTGGTTGATATTCCCTGCGCTTCACGGCCTCTTGCTAAGGACGTTTGTCAGTATTCCCGGCCAGCACCTCTTTTCTGGCCTTCTTGGAACTGACTAGCTACACAGAGGGGACAGTGCCCCTTCTGACTTCTGGGGAGCCAAGACCACATTGTGATCCTTCATATTTTCAGCCGGAGCTAATGACTTATCAAAGTCTCTCTCTCTCTCTCTCTTTTTTTTCAATGTAAAATAAATAGAAAAAAATTCAATTAAAAGCCCAGATCAGGCAACACTCGGTAAACATCTCTTTTCAGAGGACAACTTTCTCTTTTGCTTGGCTGGTCAAGAGCAGTATTCATTTTTCTGCTAGGAATCTCCTTTTCCTTCCCTTTTTGTCTACACAGCCAGTTGCTACTGAAGACACCAATTTAGATACCCATTAAAATAGTGATAGAATGTTTATTAGGATCTTATTTTTTCAGAGTTTTAATGACAGCCTCCATACATTTACACAATATGCCCTGATCATAATTCCCTTCCACCACCCTTCCTTGTGCCCCCTTCACTGAACCCCTTCTTTCCAACTAGTCTCCCTTCTATTTTGATGTCATCCTTTTGCCTCCTATTATATGGGTCTTGTGTAGGCAGCGTCAGTCACTGTGAGGTCACAAATACCACATCCAGTTTGTGTCTGGAAGATAGTATTACAAAGCACTCCCCCCTTTCTTTTGGATCTTACATTCTTTTCTCCACCTTTTCCACAGTGGTCCCTGAGCCTTGTTTACAGATGTCTCACTTAGTGCTGAACACTTCACTGTCACTTCTAGGTACTTTGATGAGTTTTGAGTCTCCCCAGTGGTCTACCACCATCTGAAAAGAGAAGCTTTTCTAACCAAAAGTGAGAATAGCATTAATATATGAGCATAAACATGTATTTAGAGGGCAGTTTGGTGGGCATACCATATCTATTTAGCAATAGTAGTAGCCCCTCCTCCAGGACTTATGACCTCTGTATCCATTGGCTTTCGATCAGGTTTTCAGTAGCAGGCATGAATTCTTTCCTATGGAGTAGGCCTCACATCCAATCAGAGAGCAGTTGGTTTCTCCTATAACAGACATGCTACCATCATACTAGTTGGAACATTTGGCCTGGATGGCCAGCTGTGTAGCTTGCAGAGCCCACTGCTGGTTAACACTGTTGATGACTTTTCACTCCCTGCCCCCCAACAGGTTGCATAGGTCTTTCTAGCATCCTGACAGCTAGTTAACAGGGAGGAGGCTTCCAGCTCAGCTCCACCTTGATTTCTCAGTGACCTGAAGCCCAAGCATGTGGAGTCTTCAGCAATAAGGCCTTACCATCTAGTCAAGAGTCTTGACTTTATTAGGATTTTTTTAATTGTTGAGTGTGGGGGGGGGGGTCAAAATAAGAAACTCACTGCACTGATCTCTCTCCTAAATGTTACCATACCTATTAAGTTGCTCCCATACCTCCCATCTCAAGTGTCTTTAATCAAAGTCAACTAGGGCTACTCTTTCTTTGAAATTCATCCCAGAAGAAAAACATGCATATACTTGGATGCCTCTATGTCCTATCTCCATATACATGTGTGTATTTGAACACTGAAGGAGTCATTCTATACACACTGTTCTGTCCTTGGCTTTTCTTCTTCAGTGGTGTGTCTTAGACATATTTTCATATTGGCATATGCAGACCCATTTCATTCTTTTAGCCACTGCATCATGGCCTACTATTCACCATATGGATGTGCTGCTTTTATTTAACCAGACCCTGTGCTGATGGAAATTTTTCTTTTTCTTTCTTTCTTCCTCCCTCCCTCACTCTCTCTTTCTTCTTGTTTAAAAAAATATGAAATGCAGCCAGGGGTGGTGGCTCATGCCTTTAATCCCAGCACTCGGGAGGCAGAGGTAAGAGAATCACCATGAATTCAAGGATATCTTGAGACTACATGGTGAGTTCCAGGTCAGCCTGGGCTAGAGTGAGACCCTACCTCAAAAAAAATGAAAAAAAAAATGAAATGCGGGCTGGAGAGATGGCTTAGCGGTTAAGCACTTGCCTGTGAAGCCTAAGGACCCCGGTTCGAGGCTCGGTTCCCCAGGTCCCACGTTAGCCAGATGCACAAGGGGGCGCACGCATCTGGAGTTCGTTTGCAGAGGCTGGAGGCCCTGGCGTGCCCATTCTCTCTCTCTCCCTCTATCTGTCTTTCTCTCTGTGTCTGTCGCTCTCAAATAAATAAATAAAAATTAAAAAAAAATGAAATGCGTCATGAATTTGCATGTCTTCCTTGTGCAGGGGCCATGCTCATATTCTTTGTATTGTTTCAATTTTTAGTATATGTGCTGCCAAAGCGAGCCCTTGATGGACATTTTAATGTATTTTTGAACACCATGACAAATTACAGTTTAACAGCCATCCTTCTCTATCTTATTGAAATGATGTTTGAGTCCATAATGTAAATTCCTAGCAGCAACATGACTTGGTCAGTGGGAATGGGTATTTTTAACATTATAGATATTGCCAGATTGTGCTCTAAAAATTGATGTCCATTTTCACTCTCCAGAGCATAAAATGAATTTTGAGTAGGTAGAGAAGTATTCCTTCCCGGATTTGTGTAATTGCTTTCTGTTTTCACTTCTTAAGCTGCTGCTTATGGTTTAGCTTCTGGACATCTGACCCATCAGTACAAGATCCTCAAATTCTCTCTCTCCCCTGCCTGCCCTGAGAGTCCATCCAGCCGATCAGAGTAGCTCTTTTACCACACCTTCACTGTCCCAGCACACCAGCCACCAGGCATCTGGATTCCTTTTCTAGGAAGAGCATCTCAGGAGCTATTTCATCTCCACCCAGAGGCAATTGCCTCTGTTGCCTTTACACAACTCCAATCTATGTAAACCAGTGAAACAGGTGACAGAACCTTTGATGCTTTTAAAGGGAACTCAACGCCTGTGTCTCCATCAAGAAAATGGAGCTCATCTCCCAGACAGGGACTCTGAGAAGAATGACTCATCATTTGAGGCACTTTGAAGCGTGTTAAGTCATAAATGCTCACTCATAAAACCTGGCTTGTAATGCCATTGGGCCTTCAGAACCCATACCCTAGGATTTGCTACCATATATTTCTACATGCAGTCAATTTGAGTGTTTAACGTAGACAGAAGACTGTGGTAGATGGATGTTAATTATTTTTATTTATTTATTTTTGGTTTTTTGAGGTAGGGTCTCACTCCATCCCAGGCTGACCTGGAATGCACTGTGTAGTCTCAGGGTGGCCTTGAACTCTCGGCGATCCTCCTGCCTCTGCCTCCCGAGTGCTGGGATTAAAAGCGTGCACCACCATACCTGGCTTAATTGCTTATTTTTTTGGTGTTAATGTGATCTAGCCAAATCCAGGGATTTGGTGAGATTGCTGTCATATTTTCTAAAGCATTTGGATCTTTTAAAGGAACAGATGTAAAATAAATACAAACTAATGATACACAGCCTGTGTCACTCTCCCAGGTCACATGGTGGCATGGGTATCAACAAAAGAGGGAGGCAGTAGGATTGCCATGCCTAGATCTCACTGCTACAAGGAACAAGGAGTGGAGTATGGAGTAATGTGCTGGATGCCAGAAGTCGCTTCACTTTGCCCACCTTAGTCGTTATTAGAAGCCCCCACCTGTCAGCGTGGGTCTCCATCTGCTTTTTCGCTACCATTGCATTTCTACTAGATGGCAAGACAGAGCGGTGTTGCTCCATCCTTCAGGACTGAGCCAATGATGGGAGCTCAGCAGGGTGAGCTCCTGCACACTAGTCCTCCATGAACCATTAGTCACGCCGTGGAACTGAGCCAAGTCTCTTTTGCCCTCTTTCTCTCTTTGCTTAAGTAATCAGACATGGCTCTTATTCCCTACCTCTATCCTTAGCAAGATAAGTCATGTAAAATATGAATGCAATAAAACCCCAAGTTGAAGCCTAGATAGCAGCAGACCACAGGAGGTCCAAGGGAGACGCAGTTTCCAGTTGGGGTCGGAAGGGATCATGGACTGTCATAATTTTGAGTTTAATATTCACTAGGAGTTCCTAAGTGGGGATGAAATGGGAAGAAGCCCTCTCTAGACACTGGGGGTGGCAGGAATCAGTCAGGGGATATGAGTAGCGATTAATGAAGAGATGATTTTGGCAGGCGTGAAGGGCATACAAACATACAAGAAAGATGTGTTAGTGATATTGTGGGGTTCTTATTTCCAGGGCCTTGAGTATCTTCTCCTGTAGCTTAAACTATTGTGATAAGTGGCCGAGTTCACTGCAAGTAGGTAAGGCTGGCTCTGTGCAAAGAAGTCTTGGTTGGCAGGCAAGGGATGCGTAAAATAATACGACAAATGTACCAGGCCACTCACCCATCCAGGCAGAGTTGCATTGGGAGGGGAGATGCTGGGACCGGGAAGTGGAGGAACAGGTGGCACTTGGAAATGTAATCAGGAGTGAGGGAATAAAATATGTGTCAGCAGTTAGTGGGCTGCAGCCACTCTGCTTATGTTTATGGGCCGACTTCCAAGCTCTGGGAGGAAAGGGCAGAATGGAAAGCAAAAAGCTGGGCCCCAGCCTCAGAGGGACCAGGCATATTTCCAGGCCAGGAGTCAGGACCGGAACATGGGGCCTGCTTAGCAGAAAGAATGGCTTGATGCTCCGTTCCAGAGTGCAGAGCCAAAGTCTTTTCATTCCTTCTGCTTAAGGTCTGACTGCTCGTAGAGTCTGGGTTTACAGGTGGGAGCAATGAGGCCCTGTGAGGAGGAAAGACGTGTGCTGGAGAAGCAGCTGGCTAGGATTTGTGCTGTGTTTGGTAGGCCAAAGGGGACAAGCAGAAAAATTAAAACAGCGAGTATCTCAATTGTACTAATTTTGGAGGTTACTTTGAGCCTCATGTGTAAAATGGACTAGAATGAAGTTAGTCTTCATTTGTGACCAAGTTCTGCCATTCCCCTCATGAGCCTGCTCTCCTTCAGTCCTCTGTGGAAGCTATGAGGTAGAGTTATAGAATTAAAATTTAAAAAAAGTAATCAATAAACCATCAGTTTTACCCATTAGTTTTACTTGTTTAATGGGACTTCTAGAGAAGTTGAATGAAGTGCTGAAGTGACTCATCAGGTATTTCACTCAGGCAATGCTGCTCTAAGCCTTCCCATGCTATATTAGTTCTTTTCTTATCTTTTCACATGTGTGTGCTGATACATGTGTGCACCCACGCACATGTGTCAGTGCATGTGGAGACTATAGGACAGCCTTCAGTGTTGCTCCTCAGTCACGTAGTCTACCTCTTTTTGAGCTCTCTTATTAGCCTGGAGCTCACTGATCAGACTAGGCTGGCTGACCAGTAAGTCCCAGGGATCCTGCTGTCTCCGCCTCCCCAGTGCTGGGATTAAAAACCTGGTATTTTAGCTAGTTTCTGGAGATCAAACTCAGGTCCTTATGCTTACAAAGCAAGCATTTTAACAACTGATCCACCTCTCCAGCCCTGCATCTGTTTTAATGTTTTAATGTGGGTCTTCTCATGCAACTCCCTGCATGAAGTCCCCCACAGATGGCCTGCATCACTTCAGGGTAACCTCTGAAGTACTCAATGTGGTTCCCAAGCTCAGCAGTCTGGCTCTTCCCACTGCACTCTTCCCACATTGAGTTTAGTTCCAGCTAGGAATGGCTTTGTTCTCTTCAGCATCCATATCTTCACTAATGCTGTTCTTTTACCTGAACCGAATGAACACGTCTCCTCTTTTAATCCTACTAACGATTCCTTCCCATCACAGTTATAGTCTGTCTGAGACACATCTGACCACGTGAATACGGATAAAGTGCTTCTCCTTAGCCTAGGGGAACCGTGCTGTGTTGGCTCTCACATTAGCCTGTTTGCTTGGCTTGATCCTCCTCTAAGTCCTTTCCCTTTTTTGCTTTTCCTTTCCTTTCCTTCCTCTTTCCTTCCTTCCCTTCTTTCTCCTCCCTCCCTTCCTTCTTCCACCTTCCATTCTTTTTTCTTGTTGAGGTGGGGTGAGTCTCATTGTATTGCTCTGGCTGGTCTCAGATGCCCACATCAGCCTCCACAGGCACTGGGACTACAGGCACACACCACCATACCCAGCTTTAGGAAAAAATATGTATATTCATTCATTCATTCTATGTATATCTATCTGAATGGCTCTCCACAGAACACCTAGTAGCATGATAGCTGTTTGCAAGACTGTGTGAGTGAACAAATGGGGTGGGAATGCTAGGTAGCATACACCTGAGCCAGGATGGTGACCCTGGGAGAAAGAAGGCTAGACATGATGAAAGAGCCATTGAGAACATATTTCTCGAGTTTCGGCCACTGTGTGGCTGCACCTCTGATTCCTAGGAATGAGGCACTGATACACTTACTTCATAAATTACTATAGGCATTGGCTCTGAGACCAGGTCTCTAAGTATTGATGTTCCAGTTTCTTGGCCATGAAATGGAGATAAACAATGCTTCTACTTTTGGAAGTCTTCGTGAGGACTAAGGGAACGCATGTAAAAGCACTTTATAGAGTGAAAAGCAACAGAATGCATTAATGATCACCAATACAACACTTACACTTACACTTGCCAGCAGGTGATCGTCACGCTGTAATGGTTGGTTTCTAGGTAGTCATGACCTGACACAGAACATGGGCAGTCGCCATCAGTCTAGCTCATGAAACTATGGTGGCAGACTAAGCAGGGACCCGGGGGCCTCTCTCCCCTAACCTGGTCTATTATGACCTCACATTTGACTTGAACTCTGGCCCACACCATCTTCCTTCCTGCACAGCTTCCTTCCCTGCCCCTCTCCCCTGCCATATTGGAACTGCGTTCGTGCTTGAAGCTGCTTTCTGTGTGCCTTTGTTGGGTGTGGCTCCCTGCCTTCTTTTGAAGGTTCACAGGAGTTCCAAAGTTGTCGCCTTCCCCTCACTTCAAATGAGACAGCAGTGCTTGGTCTTCTCTCCCACTTGCTGGTCAGGGAGAGCACAAACACCTAAGCATTCCTGGAGGGAGATGTGAAAAAGGCCTTCCTTGTGTGTCCCAGCCATGGGCTAGCCTCTCCCTTGAGATGTGCCGGGCTGCCATTGGAACAAATGGTGACAGCAGCACTAATTTGGAATTTGGAGGCAGGATGATTCCAAAAAAGCCCACCGCCCCGTCTTCCCCCTTAGCTGCTTACATTGTTCATTCCTGCGCTTGTCTTATACTAGGCAAAGTTTTCCAGAGAAGTGAACCAATAGAGATATTTCTACAGACTCGCAAGGATTGTCCCACACAGTCATGGAGGCTCAGAAGTCACAAGATGTACTGTTCGGTCTGCGAATGGAGATCAAGCAAGGATGTGGTACAAGTCAAACTGAGTGCAACCACCTGAGGACTGGGATCTGAGGAGGTAAATCCCACTTCAAGACATGGAGAGATGTGAGCAAGGCAAGGAAAAAAAAGGGGCAAATCCTTCCTTTTTGTTGTTGTTCCATCAGCCCTCAATGGTCCAGATGCCCACAGAGGATGGAGCAGTCTACTCCTGAGTCCATTGTCTCAAATGCTAGCTCACATCTCCCAATAAACTTCCTCACAGACACATCCCGAAACGATCTTTAAATTGGTCCTCCTTGATATAAATCAACTGCCATAGCCAGGTGTGGTGGCGCACGCCTTCAGTCCTAGCACTGGGGAGGCAGAGGTAGGTAGGAGGATAACCGTGAGTTTGAGGCCACCCTGAGACTACATAGTGAATTCCAGGTCAGTCTGGGCTAGAGTGAGACCTTGCCTTGAAAAATTAAAAAAAAAAACATAAAAAAAAAAACAAAACCAAAAAAGATCAACCGTCACAATTCCCTTCTTTTATTTCCAGGACCACCATGCCTAATTCAGTTGGCACATGCTCTGTCAAGGCCATTAAATGATTATTTACTTAGCAGATCTTGACAGAAAATTATGGGGACATAAAAAGAAAGCAAAAATATACCTCATGTATATATATATTTTCTTTTTTTTTTTTGATGTAGGGTCTCACTCTAGCCCAGGCTGACCTGGAATTCACTATGGAGTCTCAGGGTGGCCTTGAACTCATGGCGATCCTCCTACCTCTGCCTCCCGAGTGCTGGAATTAAAGGTGTACACCACCATGCCCGGCCAAAACTATACCTCATGTATATTTTTATGTACATGTTTATACCTACATACATGTAAATACATCATGTTTCTAGGCAACATTCATTCCAGTTAATTTATTATAGCAAGTAGTCCCTCAAATCCATGGCTTTAGTTACCCTTGATCAGCTGTTATCTGCAAGTATTTGTCTTGACTCATTTTATTTTAATCCTCCCTGCTTTGCCTTTATTGTTTGAACTTGAGAAGGAGATGTGTGTGTCCCTTACTTATGCACGCAAAGGCCAGAAGGACTTCCTCTGTCATTTTCAGCCTGCTTCCTTTGGCATACAGTCTCTCACTGAACCTGGAACTGGTGTTTTTTTTTTTTTTTTTCAGCCAGAGTGGCTGAGCTCCAGCAATTCTCTGGTCCCTGCTCCCCACAGACCTGGGTTTATAGCAAGTTCCTTTAACTGTGGAGCCATCTCTGCAGTCCTTTACATTTCATTTCAAGACTGGGTCTCACTAAGTTGCTCAGGCTGGCCTTGTACTCACTGTGCAGCTCAGGCAAGTCTAGAACTTGTGATTCTCCTGCCTCAGCCTTGCAGTTAGCTGTGCCAGCAGTCTCTGCTACATGCCATCGCTTTTTTTTTTTTTTTAATTTTTAGATAGAGAGAGAGAGAATTGGCATGCCAGAGCCTTAGCCATTGAAATTGAATCCCAGGATGACCTGTCAATTGATGAGAGTGGGGTGTTGAAGTCCCCCACTACCACTGTGTTTGGTGTTATCTGTGACCTTAGTTCTAATAGCATTTGTTTGATGAATTTGGGAGCCCCCATGTTAGGTGCATATATGTTTAGGATTGTAATGTCCTCCTGTTGGAGTGTGCCCTTAATCAATATAAAGTGACCTTCCTTATCTTTCTTGACTAACGTTGGACTGAAGTCTACCTTGTCCAATATTAGGATAGCAACACCTGCTTGTTTTCTAGGCCCATTTGCTTGAAACATCCGTTTTCTAACCTTTCACCCTAAGATAATGTCTATCCTTTGTAGATAGGTGAGTTTCTTGGAGACAACAAATTGTAGGATCCTGCTTTTCAACCCAGTCTGCAAACCTATGTCTTTTGTTTGGGGCATTGAGGCTGCTGATATTAAGAGATATTATTGAAAGGTGTGTATTTATGTTTGGCATTTTTTTCTGTAGTTCTGGTTCTACCTTTGCTCTGTTGTGTTAGCTAGTATTTGAGTATTGTTTGTTTTTTCCAGGTTCCTTATATGTGTGCTTTTCCTTCTCTTTGGCATGAAGGATTCTTTCAAGTATTTTCTGTAGAGCTGGTTTTGTCTTCAAATACTCCTTTAGCCTGCTTTTGTCATGGAATGTCCTTATTTCTCCATCTATTTGAATGGATAGCTTTGCAGGATAAAGTAACCTTGGTTGACAGTTGTTATCTTTCAGAATTTGGAATACATCACTCCAAGCCCTCTGGCTTTTAAAGTTTGTTTTGAGTAATCTGCTGTATTCCTGATGGGCTTGCCTTTGTAGGCAACTTGATTTTTCTCTCTGACTGCTTTCAATATTTTTTCTTTGGTTTGTGTGTTTGGTAGTTTGATTACAATATGGTGAGGAGAGGTTCCAGGTTTTGTCTGGCTGGGGTTTTAAAGGCTTCCTGTATCTGCATTGACATCTCTTTCCCAATTTGGGGGAAGTTTTCTTCTATGATTTTGTTGAAGATGCCTACTGCCTTTGGAGTGAAATTCTTCTCCTTCTACTATGCCCTGAATTCTTATATTTGATCTTTTCATAGTGTCCCAAATATCTTGAAATTCCCAGTCATGCTTTTCTATTAGTTTGTCTTTGTTAGACTGTATCAGATCTGCCACCTGGTCTTCTAGCTTAGATATTCTGTCCTCTCCTTCTTCTGTTTTACTGGTGAGGTTTTTTTACAGAGTTTTTTATTTAATTAACTGTGTTCTTCATTGCTAGTAATTCTGACTGGTTTTTCTTTATTATTTCTATTTCCTTATTTATGTCTTGTATTGACTTCTTTATTTCATTAAATTGGTGTCCTGTGTCTTCTTTGATTCCTTTGATCTCCTCTTTGATTTCTTCTTTGACTCCTTTGAACATATTTACAATCATTCTTTTGAAATCTTTCTCAGGCATTTCCTCTAACTCGTTCTCACTGGAGGTCATTTCTGATGCATTAATACTTTTAGGTGGATTTATATTGTCTTGGTTTTTCGTGTTTCTTGTGTTATAGTGTATATATTTTTGCATCTTGGATTAAGTTAATGCTTGTATTTTCTAGTTTGCTGGGTATTCTTAGCTGTATTAATCGATCTGATGTCATATATCTTCAGGATAGGAGTTTAAGGTGTGGCTCTTAGGACTCTCAGAGTATCTAAAAAGGTGTTCCTTTAGGTTGGGTTTGCCTGCTAGGGGAGTATTCAAGTAGGCTGAGTGGAGCAAAATACAGATAAATTCTAAAATTTGACTAAACAATGTACGCATTCAATGAAAAACAGCTCCAAGTATTTATGCAAGAATAGGTATTCTAACATCCAGATCCTCTATCAACAAAGAGGTTAAGATTTCTGGTCTGATGAGAGTTCCAAGTCAGCTTGTAACCAAGTGAGATCCTTCCCTGGTGCAATCCCAGTTACCTCTTTGGGTGATTTTAGTCTCATTTATTCTGCACTCTGCTTGTGTCCCTCTTTGGTGCTCTGTGGGTTCAAGTAGGCTGGCTGGATCGCTGTTCTGTTTTCTGAAGCTGGGCACTGGCTTTTCCTGTGGGGCAAGCTGAGCCTGGCAGCTGTGGCCCCACAGACCTGGCATCCCTGCTGCTGGAGCTGCCGCTGCTGGATCTGCTGCTGCCATAGCCGCCGCCGCTGCTGCCAGAGCTGGCACTGCCAATGCCAGAGCCCTAGCCAGAGCCGCCGCTTCCACTTCCACTGCTGCTGCTGGAGCCAGTTAGGCCTGCCTTTATGGGCTCTGGATGCTTGGATCTCTCCTACTTCTCTGCTGCCATTTTAATTTCTTATACACCTCACTTTTTAGTAAATGTGTGTTTTTTCTGGGTTCTTTGGCTTTTTCTCCCCTAGGCTGCTTTGGTGTGGTTCTTAAGCTGCCATCTTAACCAGAAGTCTCTGTGCTATCATTTCTTTATGGTGTGTTTCCACTGGGCATATGAGAGAAATCATTAAATTTATGTCTAGCTAAGATTTGAGATGAAACCCAGTCTACTCTATCAATTCTCTCTTCTCCTAACACATACACACACATTCTTTGCCTCTCTCTCTATTTCTCTATCTCTCTTTCTCCACCCATGGAGGGATGAAAAGGGTGGAGAGCAGCTGCCCCCTCACAGAAAAATTGAAACCCACCTAACTCTTCCTCCCCTCACCTGCTCCAATAAGGCACATTTTCATCCTTTAGGCTTCACTTCATACTTTAAACAAACTAGGGTCACTAGAGCTGCTGTTGCTAATCAAGAAACAAAGATCTGGCTAAATTTGTTCCCAGCAATGGCAATATATGAGATATTTCCTTTTTTGTTTAAAGAAGTCATTATCTAATTGACACACCATCCACTAAATTATTAAAGTCCTCTTTTATATATGTCTTTGTGTTTCTCTGGATAAATAATTTGTGTATTTGCAGCATTTTTGTTAATTTTGGTTAAAGTTGTATTTCCACTATGTAGGTTTTTCTTTTCTTTTCACCTTCTCAAAAGTTCTCCTGTGAGGCAGAAAGTTTCCATTCTTGGTTTCATCCAAAAGACAAATATTTCTGGGAAAACACTGTGTTTAAGCTATTCAGCAATTCTGCTGTTATGTAACTGACCACACTTAGACTTTCAATTAACTTTGGTTACATTTTATTGAAGAATGCCATAGAATAGAAACACGTGATAATGTTTCAAAACGTTTGCATGTTTTTAAATAGGGAAAACTCTCAAAAATACATTTGGCATCTTTCTGATAATGGTGGAATGTAAAGTGTTTGCTTGAAATAGTGTAAAGTCCAGTGACTATCTTCCAGGACTAACTTCAGTATGTTTGACTTTGAGAAATTTTAACCCAACAAGCTTTGCTGTCAGCATCACTTTCCACAACTCTTTTAAAAATAGTTTTATTTATTTATTTGCAGCTGGGAGAGAGAGAGAGAAGGGAAAAAGAGAGAGAGAGAGACAGAGAATGGGTGCACCAGAGCCGCGAGCTGCTGCAAGCAAACTCCATGCACCATTCTGTGCATCTGGCTTTATGTGGATACTGGGGAATCAAACCTGGGTCATTAGGCTTTGCAGCAAGTGCCCTAACCATTGATCTCCCTTTTCTTCTTTCCCTCTTGCTCTTCTCTTTCTCTTGTGTGCACACACACGTATGTGTGTGTCTGCCTGTACATGTGTGCATGTGTGTGGCGGTCAGAGAATAACTCTGGGTGTCACTTCTCCACCTCTCTGAGATAGGGTCTCTCACTGTCCCAGAACTTGCTGAGTAGGCTAGACTGGAAATCCAGTGGGCTCCACCACCCACCCATCTTTGCCTCCCTAGGACTGGGATTACAAACACACCAGTGTACACGGAATTCTTTTACATGGATTTTGTGACTGGCACTCAGGTTCTCATGCTTATTAGCCAAGCATTTTACATACTAAGCTATCTCCGCAGGCTCTTTATTGGTCTTTTTTCCTGCTCACTTTTGTTTTGGTGGCATCTGTATGTGAGACTGTTTAGGTGTTGCTTCTCTTCCACTCAAGTTGGAATCATGAAAAATAATTGTTTCTAGTCATCTCGTGTGTATGTATCAGCTCACTTTCCTGTCTTTTCTGTCACTCTTCATATCTCTATTTTCTTTCTCCAAAGAACTGATCTGTTATTTTTCCCAAATCAGAATCCCTTCCCATTTCTCTTTATTTACATATCCCTACTATCCTAGCCTTAAAGCCCTGTACTCTTACTTCTTATTTGCTTTGCCCCCTCAGTTACAGCATGTTGCATATCATCAACTTGAAACATTTCCCCAAGTGTCACTCAGGTTCCTTTCTTTATTTTGCAACCCTTATTTTGTCTCTCTTCATATAGGTACTGCTAATTTGGAATGGACATTATTCTTTAAGATAATTTATGGACAAGTGTTAAAAACCACCTACTTGACATGCTATTTTTTTTTTTTTAATCTCAAATTCTCTCTCTCTCTCTTTCTGAGGTAATGTGTCAGTGTAGTCCAGGATAACCTGGCATTCACTCTGTAGTCCCAAGCTGGCCTTGAATTTACAGTGATTCTCCATCTGCTGAGATTAAAGTCATGTGCCACAATGCCCAACTTCAAATTAGCAATTATAGAAAACTATGAAAGTCTCCCTGAGCCGGCTATTTGATCCACACCCACTTTTCTATAATGCATGGTCCACTTCTGCAACCAAGTCTCATCTATTTCCATCTTCTTTAGATATGCTATCTTCTCTGTGGGAAGCCCTTGTCTGTCTCCCAAAACATGTTACTTTCTGTCTTCAAAAGTCGCAGTGGACACAGCTTGAAGAAAAGCTGTATTGTTTGGAAATCTTTTAAGAGTGAGCACTACCTGACTGATTCTCTCACTGTCTCTCAGTGCTATGCTCAGTCCATTCTGCCAAATTTACTTGCTGATCTCTGACTTTTAAAAAACATTTCCAAGCCTAGTGTGGTGGCACACGCCTTTAACTACAGCCCTTGGGAGGCAGCTGTAGGAGGATCACTGTGAGTTCGAGGCCACCCTGAGACTACATAGTGAATTCCAGGTCAGCCTGAGCTAGAGTGAGAGCCTACCTTGAAAAACCAAAATAAGAAGCATTTCCAGTGCTCACTTAGGCAGCACATATACTAAAATTAGAACAATACAGAGAAGATTAGCATGGCCCCTGCGCAAGGATGACATGCAAATTCATGAAATGTTCTATATTTTTTGAGACATAATGCCCAGAGGCATTCCCTGCCCCCAAAATAACTGACTGCTACACCCACATGAATAAACCACAACCTCATGGGGAATACCTGCAACCTCACTGAGTAGCGTCCTCAATGGAATGGGGGAAGGGATGAGGGAAAAGAGGGTACCATATGATGTATCCATACGAAATGTGTTGTTAACAATAATAAAAACCCATAAAAAGCATTTCCAGTCATTTCTTTTATGCTTTTTCTTTGATTTTAAAATATAAGTAACTTAAATCTAAAATTTATTTGTATCATTCAATGAGAATTACTGAGCACTTATTAAATTTATAACACCATCTGTCTGTTTATCAAATTATGTATATTTCTAGTTATTCCATAGCATCAGCCATGCTAATAAACATAGTAACATCTACTGTATGTTGGGCACTGGGAGGAACTACAATAAAATGGTGAGAGAAAATCTGATATTACTCTAGCCTTCCAAGATTTTATAGTCTAATGGAAGAAACAAACATCTGTCTGCGCAGTTATCCAACTGTGGTTGAGCTGGAGAGGGGCGGGGGAGAGAGGGAGGGAGAGGAGGAAAGAAACAAGGAGCCACAGGGCACTTAACAGGGGTGTTTAAACTGAGAGAGAAGAGGGAAGGACATTCCATATAAGTAGAACAACATTTGCGAAGGCTCTGTGACATGAGGAGCCAGAGGTTCAAGACGTTGAAAACAGCCAGGCAGTAAGTAGAAATACACAAAACACAGGAGAGTGGAGGGGAACAGAGGCTGAAGATAAGCAGGGGCCAGCCTGGGCCAGGGCCTCTGGGGTATGGGAGGGTTTTAGGCTTTTATCTTGTGTCTGGGAGTAGGTAAAGAGCAGGAGGAGATGGTACTGTGATTTGAGATCACTCTGGCCACTGTGTATAGGATTGATTGGGGGCAGGAAGACTGAGCGCAGTGTTTTTCTGAGTTTAGCAACCCAGCAAGCGTTGCTCATTGACTGAGAGTCTGTGCTGCTGAAGGTTCTCCCTGTGATCTCTTTAGCATGGCATTTTGTGGCTTCAAGCTACAAGATCCTGAGCTACTCAAAATATGAGTC
The DNA here is from genome assembly GCF_020740685.1 of Jaculus jaculus. Lineage (NCBI taxonomy): Eukaryota > Metazoa > Chordata > Mammalia > Rodentia > Dipodidae > Jaculus > Jaculus jaculus. The sequence continues at coordinate 293,944,103 of NC_059102.1, read as the reverse complement.
TGATTTTGTATTACCACTGGTTTGCCATAGCCTCTGCGTCTCTTTGACCTACCATATAATGACAATGACAGGCAGCAGTGAGTGTCAGCCGTTGTTGCAGACAGTTCCACCTTGCTGGGGTGAACATTCACACCAGACACAGGGCTTATTTCAGCTTACAGATCCAGAGGAATTTCCAGCCATGGTGGAAGAAGCTGGCTCCCATTCACATATCCAAGGAGAGTAAGCGAGCGAGCGAGAGAGAGACCAGCAGGCAGCAAACACCAAAAGCAGCAAGCGGCACCCTGCCTAGCTCACACTGCTCCCTGTACCTTTGGGCTGGAATTCAGATCGACCCCAGAGACCCCTCCTCCAGCCAGGCAGGTGGAGACCCAACTCATAAGTGTTAATAAAACCTGAGTCTATGGGGGGGGACACAACACCCAAATTGCCATAGCCATGGTGCGGGACATTGTGCCAAAGACTTGGTAAGGGTTGTCTCAATTCCTACTATGAGCCACTGAGGAAGGTGTGCTATTCCTATTTTTTTCATAGGGTTAAGTGATCAGAGACCTTGCCTCAGGACAAAGTGGTGAGGCTAGCCCTCAACCCTAGGTGTTTTTGACTGCAGAGGCATTGTTTTTGCTACTTTGTGGGATACAGTTCTTATGAGGCTCGCTGCCATTTTAGTACCATTATTGTGAGAAAACAAAAGGAGGAGCCGGGCATGGTGGCACATGCCTTTAATCCCAGCACTCAGGAGGCAGATGTAGGAGGATCACCATGACTTTGAGGCTACCCTGTGACTACATAGGTCATTCTGGGCTAGAGTTGAGACCCTACCTTGAAAAGCAAATAAAACAAAAAGTAAATAAATAAAATAAAGGGGGATCCTTTAGCTTTGAAAAAAGATGATTTGGCTAATTGCTAATAACTCTTCCCAGAATCTTGGTCAAAGCCTTCATGGCATCAGGTCACTTACTCACCACCTCCTTTGCCGGGTTTTATTATGTCACACAACCTGACATTATGTCTCAGCCAACTGTTGTGTTTTGATCTCTTCATTCATATGAACACATTTCTGGTAGTGTATCCTTTCTTCTTTTATAGAAATCTGTAATTAGATGAGGTATTAATGCTTATTAGCTCAAGGTACAAATAGTATTCTAGGATTCAACTTCCTCCTCAGGAGAGCATCAGCAACAATTAAGAGTAACCACCAACAAATGGTAAATTTAGTTGAAAATATTTGCCATTGTGGCCAGAGCAGCCCTCTGCCTTTGGCCTGCTGTCTGTTCAGTGCTGTGTATTTTACTTCTTCTGTCTGTTTTCTACCCCTTAAGGCAGCGTCTTCTTTAGTTCTAGTACAGGCCTATCTAAAATTGGTCTGTAATTTGGCTAAAGAGAGGAATTTAATAGCAGAGCATGGGGAATTTTAACTGATACCTGATAGCATCGCCATGATAATACTCAGCGTAGTCACTCAGAAATGAAAGAACTGTCTGCTGCTGAGGAAGAAGTGTTTAAAGGACTATTCATCTTCAACCAAGCATGACTGGCTCTATACCCTTTGCAAAGCAAGGCTGAAAGTTCAAGCAAAACATAGGTGAAAAGGGCAACCCCAAGTTTTTTGTTGTTGTTGTTTTTTATTTTGGAGTTGGTGACTGAACCCAGGGCCTTGCATATTCTAAACACATACTCTACCAGTGAGCTACACACCCCAGTTCAACCCCAGTTTTCACAGCTGGAAGACCCATAACTGCGTGCCCAGATGTAGTGGGAAACTAAGCGTGGGAAGTGCATTGCTAGGCAACACGGCCTGTAAGCCTGAAGAACAGTGGCTATCTGAAGGATTAAGTGGTTTGTAGTTTGGCAACACTTAGATATTGCCGGGGGAAAGAATTAAGAGGCAAGTGATTTATTTGCTTATATCTTCCTCTAAAACTGTTTTTAGAGATCTACAGATAGCTGAAGATATGACTGTTAATAAGTTATTGCAAAGCAGTGATTGGTAACTTCATTTAAAAATCCAGGACCAATGAGCGAGAAAGGTTGCTCCTGGAGGTAATGGTTGTAGGCAGGAGAGACAATTAGTATTTTGTAGTCTTAGGTGTAGAAGAGGGGATACTAACGACCCACTTATTTCTTTTTCTTCTCATAGTTATTACTATTACTCTCTTAGGACTGTTTTCCTCTAATCTCTTGACTGGGCATAGGGCACTGTAATTCAGCATTGAGTGTGAGGATGACAGAGCCAAGGTCTTGCTATTTCTAATTATCTTATATTGGTAGTGTCATCTTCTAGACAATCTCTATTTAGGTCTTGCTATTTCTAGTTATCTTATGTAGGTAGTTTCATCTTCTAGACCATGTTTATTTTTAATATCTTGGAGGTAAGGGTGTCATGTGAAATTCTGAATATATATTTATACAGTTTGATGGCTTTCGGGTAAGTATATACCACCACCGAGGCCATTGACATACGCATCACTTTTGATTCCTCTTGCCCTACTATTACCATTGTTATTATATGGAGATTAGTCCTATTAGGCAATTTAAAATGTAAAATACAGATAGGCACTCTGCAGAAATTATTTTGTAGAACTAAAGTTTGTGTTCTATGGCCATCACCTCCACAGCTCCCTATCCTTGCCAACATCACCATTCTACTCTATGCTTCCATGGGCCTAACTATTTTAGATTCCACATGTGCGTGAGATTATACGCATTTGTCTTCTGTATATGTTGCATCTCACTGATCGTAACGTCTTCCAGACCCGTCCATGCAGTCATGCCTAACAGAACTTCTACCTTCCTAAAGCCTGAATAATATCCATTGCATCTCATTTTCTATTACCCACTGATGTTTAGGTTGATTCCATAACTTAGCCATTCTGAACAAGGCTTCAGTAAACACAGAAATGTGTTTCTTATAGATACAGAGTTAAACTCTGTTAGAAAATGCCCGCAACTGGCATTACTAGATCTTATGACAGTTGCACTTTCAAGTTGCTGCTCTATGTTCTCCTACTGGCTGGACTTGCTTTACAGTCCCCCCCACACACACCAGGGGTCCATTTTCTCTATATCCTTGCCAATGCGCCCTTCCTCCCTTTCCTTTTTAAATTATACTTTTTAGTTAGTGTAAAAGATAATGGATTTGGGAAATTTGAGAAATGGCTTAGCGGTCAAGGTACTTGCCTACAAAGCCAAAGGACCCAGGTTAGATTCTCCAGGACCCATGTAATTCAGATGCACAATGAACTCTAGATGCATGCAGCAGCTAGAGGCCCTGGTGTGCCCATTCTCTCTCTCTCAAATAAAATAAAAAATGGATTGTATTATATTTTAATTCATATATCATACTTTACTCATATTGACCCTCTCCCATTCCCTTCCTTCTTCCCTCCTTAGACCCTCCCTTCCTTCTTTGGTGATATGAGGTACCTGTTCACATACCTGTGGGCATTTGTATACCTTTTTGTGAAAAATGTCTTTTCAGGCCCCTTGTCCCTCCTTTAATTAGGTCGCAGTTATTGTAGGAGCTGCCCATCTCTATTATGATATTAACTCCTTATTAGGTAAGTGGTGCGCAGGTTTTCTCTCCTGAAACACAGGGTGCTTTTTGCTCTGTGTTGTGTTTCCTTTGCTGTGCAGATGCCATCTTGTTCGTCAGGCCGCTCGTCATCTCTTTGTGGTTCTGTTGGCAGAAAGTCTCAGTTAGCATGGATAGCTAACATGTTAAACCCTCTGAATCGTAAACATAGATGGTTATTTGTGTCAACAAGAATATTATTAGAACTAATGAACGCATTCAGTAAAGACGCAGAGCACAAAACCCCCAAATTAGCTGTATTTCTAGACACTAACAACAAACTGAAAATGAAATTAAGAAAGCCATCCCAGTTACAGAAGCATCAAAAAGACCAGAATACTTAAGAATAAACTTAGCAAAAGAAACAGGGGTAGTCATGTACCAACCACCACCAGATACTTAACCTGCCCTCTCAGTAGGTCCCCTGCCAGACTATCGGCAGCCTCATCTGGAAGCAGATTCAGACTGACTCATCCTTCCCACACACTGACCAGAACTTTAACCCAAAAGCATTAGTAAGAAGAAGATGCTGAGTCCACCACTTACGTTTTTGGGTTTTCGAGGTAGGGTCTCACTATAGCTCACGCTGACCTGGAATTCACTATGGAGTCTCAGGGTGGCCTCGAACTCATGGCGATCCTCCTACCTCTGCCTCCCGAGTACTGGGATTAAAGGCGTGCGCCACCACGCCCGGCTTATTTTTAAATAAATATAAAAATTTGTTGACACAGCAGTTGTGTAGCATGAATCCAGCCCCTTTCTGGTTCTTTTCTTTTCTTTTCTTTTCTTTTCTTTTCTTTTCTTTTCTTTTCTTTTCTTTTTTCTCCCAGAATAGGATTTGTATTAAAATCACATACATTCTCAGGTATATACAAAACAAATATTTTTTTTCTTAATTTCTCTGGAATTTTAATGTAATTGAGTGAAAAGACATCATTTCCGATTTTTCCACAATGCAAACACAACACAACTTTTCATGGTATCTTGGTCAGCAGTGTTGGAGAAGTGCAGGAGGGAGAGAGAGAATGAACTGTTGCTTTTTGACCACTCACCATGTGCTAGATTATCTGCATGCATTATTTTATCATCTTCCAATTCTGTGAGGTAGATGTCTCTTCCATGTATGAGGAAATGAAGTGTCAGAACGGTACTGTCCAAGTTCAATCTCACTGTTAATTCTGGAATTGAACTGGACCCTGTGTTGCTCCCTTTACACACTAGGTGCCCAGCCAGCAGACTGGCAGAGGAGGGAGGAGAGGGCTGAAATGTGAGAGGGCCTTGTGAAGTGCAAGCCGCCTTGTCCAGGAAGATTCTGGGAGTGGTAAAGAAATTGCTGATCTGTGAAACACAAACTTTTCAATCATCCCCAAGTTTATAGCTACAAGTAAGGTTAAAGTGGTGATGAAATTAATCTCAGGGATTGCTTACCAGTCTGGCTGCCTCTGGTGGTCTTCAGAACCAGCAAATATGTCCTCTAGGGGTGGAGCTGGTGTCCTGAGGAAGCCTAATGAGCAGAAAGGTCCAGTACCACATGCTTTCCCTCTGGCTCCTGGGGACAATCTGTCCACGGCAGCATAGAAGGACCCAGTCTCCTAGTCTGTGTGGCTTTTTTTGGGTGGTGGTGGTGGTAATTTTTTTTTTAAATTACAGAAAACAAGCACTTTGGTTGATCAAAAGAGCATTCTTCTCTCTGCAGTCTCAGAGCCATGAAGCTTCTGGTTGTCTGAGGGGGACTTGTTTGAAGTGACTTGAAGACATTCTCAAGTATGCAACCATCCTTCGGTTTTTCCTTGATGCCATTTACTCGGTTTTTCTGGTAACATCAGTATGCTTGATTCTCTGACTTTTCAGCTCATGATATATTTATTGACCAAAGTCCAGTGTTATACCTTAACACAGAAATTAGCGGGAAGTCTTTTTTATTTTAAGGTAAAGGTAATTGGATTCACTTGAGATGACTATTATAAAACACATGAACCCTAAACGTTGTTGTCATTGTCATGGAATTCTGACAGGTACCGAATGTGATTTCATTATGATCTTTTGCTATTGTGGTATTAAGTCTAGGTCTAAAATAATCTTTTGTCTCAGCCACAGATCTTTCTGGTAAAATATGAGGGGACTACCCTGTAGTAATTATTCCCACTGTCTCTCCACAGTACAGGCAACCAACTCAACCCATGGTGACTGACAGGGACCCCCAGAACCTTCAGGAGAGCTGATGGCCCATTTTCCACACCACCAGGGCCAGCAACACCTTTCAGGCTTTGTCTCCCTCCCACCCACAGAGGCCTGTTACCCAGTAACTGAGCCTTATCAGAATGCTGGTCCTGGGCTGCATGTCTAATCTCAGTGCTCAGGAGGCAGAGGCAGGAGAATCACAGTTAAGTTCTCTAAATTCGAGGCAAGCCTGAGCCACATATGGAGACCTTGTCTCATAAAACAAAACCAACCAAACACACACACACACACACAAAGCATGGGTGGTAGAAACAAGTCCAGTGCGAGTTCCTTGCTGGGAGTTTGCTGTTCCAGAACCTCCCAAACCTGCAGGGTAGAAGCCCTGGACGTGGTTTTTGCATACCCGAGGGTATTCCCTGAGTGTCCCAAGGAAAACCTTACCTAGAAGAGGGGTCACCCTGGCTTAATGAGTCTAAGTTCCAGTTAGAGAGTGGGCGGGTCCTGGGAGTGTTTCTGACCCTCCCATGCCCCCCGCTGCTCAGCGAAGGGAGCCCAGGGCGCGCGCGCACACCCCCGTGGCATGCAGGGTTCTGCTTTGGCACCCGGCGTCCGCCAGAAAACCCCGACGGGCTCGCGAGCGTCGTGTCCCGGTCGCCCCGCGAGCTGGAGGAAGCGCGTCGCGCTGACTCGTCCCGGGGACCCGAGAAGGGGAGAGTGCGCTCCCCGGCCGGCCGGCGGCACAAACAGGAAAGCCTGACGCACGGGGCGGGGAGGAGTCTGCCGCTCGCCGCGCTCCCTTTGTGGCCGGCCGGAGCGGCGCGCACGGGACGGAGGCGGCGGCGCGGCGCGTGGGAGCGCGCGGGGCCGCTCGGGACCCTCGGGAGCCGGGCAGCGGGCGCCGGGGGCCTCCGGGGCCGAGCGCAGCACCGCGGCCGCGCGGGCCTCGGAGCGGAGCGCCGCGCCGCGCCGCGCATCATGCAGCGGCGGCGTACGGGAGAGAAAACTGAGGATGAAATTGCTTTGGCAAGCTAAAATGGTAACGAACGAGAGCTCTCTTGCCTTTCCCCACCCTCGGAGGCTTCTCTGCCGGGCACTCTTCTCCCGCTCTCTCCTCGGGGCGTGTTTCGTGGGGACACTTCTGGAGGGGAGCGGGGCTCCGTCCCCTGTGCTCCGCGTCCCTCCTCGCCCGCGCGGTTCTCGCCGCCCGGCGCCGCCGCGGGCCGGGTGGGAACGACGCCCGCCGGGACGCGAGCAGCGCGCAGCCGGCGCCGCAGCAGCCGCAGCTCCCCAACCCCAGGCTGGGGCTTAGCTGGCGGCTTCGCCGTCCAGGGGGGTCGCTGGGTGATCGCAGTGGAAGCTGCTCCAGGGCATTGCGTGGTTCTCTCTGCACTTGCCGGGATGTTTTACGGAAATAATAATAATAAAAAAAAACTTTCCACGCCCCCCCTCCCCACTTTTTTTGGGTTCCAAAACAAGAGGAGAGAAATAGATGCAGACCACACTCCACTGCCAAAGGAGGGCCCTTGGCATTTTAAACACTTGCTTGTGTGAGTTGCGAATGGAGTTTGCGCCAGTGTTTGAGCCACTTTTAAAGTATGAACTTTTTGTTTTTACCGATGAGTTATTTTTCCTTTCACTCGAGGGAGAAAAGTTAATCAGTGTTAAACCACAGTTTCTTTAGGAAAGAAAAAGAACTTTAAAAAAATGATTTAAGATATGTGAGCGAGTCTAGGAAAAAATAGCAAAATGGAAAAGTCCGGGGATCCTGATACCACAGGAAAGGGCCGTGGGCCAAGAAAATCTCAGCGTCCCCTATCGCAACGTGTCTCTGATTGGGATATTTTCTTTGAACAGCCCATCTTGTGCCCAGAGTGCTATTGTAAGTGCAAAGCAGCTGGGATAGATTGCGGTTAGCAGAGAGGGGAAAGAAAGCCCCCCAACAACCCTCTTTTTCTTTCTCTTTATCCCATCCCTGGCAGAGCTCGATTCAGGACTGGGGTGAAGAGGTAGAGGAAGGAGCTGTTTACCATGTCACCCTCAAAAGAGTCCAGATTCAACAGGCCGCCAATAAAGGAGCAAGATGGCTAGGGGTGAGTAAAGTTGCGGGCAGATTGTGAACTTTGGAATTTCAGTGTCTGCTCCTCTGTGAATATCATTATTATTTAGCGGAGGCAGCATCTTTTTTCTTTCCCCACTCCTGGCCTTAAAGGAAACTGCTAATGACCAAGTGTTTGCACTGGCTGTACAGGTCTGTTTTTGTGCTTGATGTTTTCCAAAGCATCAGCCCCACGTCTGTCAATAATTCAGAACCTCTTGGAAACATCTTGAGGGTTTGGCAAATAGATTTGGGGGTGGTGTGGCAGAAGGTGACAGGCACACACAGAACAGGCCAGAAAACAGCACTCCCGATCCACAAGTGCCCTACGTGTCTCTGCTCAGATGACACCCTTTTCTCCTCTGGCCCCAAGTATTAATGCTGACAGCCTCACCTGTATTCCAAGAATACCCATAATGCTCAGGCAACAGATCATTCCAAATCTGTTTCCTTTGAGGAGATGGCTGGTTTCCCATAGAGACCTTCTTTCTACAGCGCAGGGTGAGGCAGATGTGTAGTTGATAACCACAACTTTTGCCTGTAGAGTGTGGGTCTTTCAACACACTCCAAACCAAGGGACAGAACTACAGGAAAAGCCCAGCAATAGAATCGCCACTCTGGTGAACAGGAGTATGTGGGGGGATGAAGGAATTCCTAAGCTGGAAAGAGAAGGCTGAGAGGTGGCCCAGGGGCCTTGGGAAGGAGCATGCTGGTGGGTTGAAGGCAGGAGCCATAGCTTCCACTGTCACACTGCTTCACTGAGTCACACTCCGGCTTTACGGTGATGGGCTTCAGAGCAGCGAATATTGTGCATTTGCATCCTGACTTTATGGCCTTCGAGACTGAGAACATTCTTAATGTTTGGAGCAACAGTCACAGGTGGAGTGTGAAGTGTGCAGAGCCTCATGGCAGGAGCAGAGGCAACATGTGACTTGTAGGTCTCAGAGTTGAAGGCAGGAGGACAGCAGCGGTGGCTCCCTGATGACACAGATACTTTTTTGCATGCCTGGTTCAATACCATGCTTTCATCTAGATGGCACTCACTAGGGTAGTAAGCTGTTGGGGGCATCACAGGTGTGGTCTGTGAAGATAGGAGCTTCTCACTAAAAAGTAGAGGTCTTTACTTATTAGGCAGGTACTTTACTCAGAGTATGATTGAAGCATTAATTGTGTGCATAGAGTTCTGATAAGTCATCAGGGTTTTTTTGATGGCTGTGCGATATGTTGTATTTAAACATAGTGCTATGGCTTACCTGTCTGGCTATTTATGAATGATTCACAAGCTCTGAACCAGTTGCCCTCAGATACCCCTTACATTTTCTGATGTTGGCTTGTTCCCCTCTTTCTAATGACACTGATGTGGCAGGCATGATAGTGTTGGTGTTTAGCCAAATATAGTAGCAAGATCACCCTGGAGGAAGTAGAGGGGTTCATTCTGTATCCCTCCATACAACCCATTATTCACTTAGATGTCCTCTGTTACTTAGTAATACTCACCAGTGGCTCTCTTTACTGGACCCCAGGTTTTCTTTTCCCCCATCTCACCCACCAGTGTGTACAGGGTTCAGAAAGTTTGATTCTGGATTTGATAGTAGATAATGAAATTTAGAAAAAGAGAATAAGATTATTTGTAGTTGATAGAGAAATCTTGCCTCTCTGACCCCCCGCTCCTCAAAGGCCAGTTCTGAGAACTCTCCACCGCAGGTACCACTTGTTTTCTAATCTTAGATGTCTTGTGGGGCGCTGTGTTTTTGTCCTTGAAAATTCCAGTCTTAATTAAATATGACTCAACGAATTGAACCACAGCGATTTCAAAACCTTTCTCTTTGGGACCAAGTGGCTTCCTCATGTTTGTTTTCCTACATTCCAGGTCACCCATTACTCAGAATTCTTCAAAGTAGCCAGTCTTAGAGTTAATGAGATTGAGGCAAGTTGAGGAAGACACTTCATACTTACTGAAATAGGATAGCAGCCTCAGGAGGAAAGTGGTATTATGAATCTTTTGTTTTATATATCAGAAAACTCATGCTCAAAGAGACTACATTGTCTGGAGTCACATAGGAAATGATAGAAGCCCAATTTGCATTCAGATGGTTAGCTCTTTGCTGTCAAGAGCTGCCTAGGGTCATAAGGCGGTTTTTAATACTAGTAGAAGAGAACATTGGGCCTGTAAGGGACAAATGGGAATAATAAGACTTTCCAAGATAGAACACAAGGTTCCAACACCTTTTTTTTTCCTTCCCTAGCCTCCAGATTCTTATAAACTTACTAAAGAAATAAAACAGGGTGTGGATATATATGTATACACACACACACATACATACACACATACATACACACATATCACGTGTTAAAAACAATGGAATATCAGCCAATGCCAAATATTCGACAAATTTCTATATGATAAAGTTCTTGGAAAGCAAGAATGAGAAAAAGACCAATAAATTGTAATTTGCTATAAAGAGAAAGAACATTGGGTTAGGAGAGCCAGTAGACGTATGGTATGCTTTTCCAAGAGATCACAGCTGGTGCAGGCTGTGAGAAATGTGGTCCCGTGTTCTTTAGGCCTAGAGTGAGAACTTGAGCTATCAGTTTTAAGATGGATCATGAAGATGTGCGTAGTAGTGATAAGATCTTCACTTTAGATACGTGAAGTGTGGTGCAGTGGCGATGGTAGTGGACTTCTGTAGCATGCGATCGTGGGCATAGCATTGGTACATAGCTGTAAGTGCTGTTCAGAAAGCCTAAGCTGGCGTGGTGGCGCACGCCTGTAATCCTAGCACTCGGGAGGTGGAGGCATGAGGATGAGGAGTCCCAGGTTATTTTTGGCTGTTTAGTAATTTCAAGGTCAGCTTGACCTACATGAGATCTGTCTCAACAAACAGTAAACAAACAAACCCCAAACCAAAATACAATCAAAAAGCCTAAAATGTAGAGTATAAATTATTCAGTTATAGGAAGCATGGCTAAATAATTATACATTGATATATAATACAACACTTAAGTTCTCCTTTTCTTTCTTCTTTATTTTCATTTTTCTCCTCTCCCCTCCCCTCCCCTCCCCTCCCCTCCCCTCCCCTCCCCTCCCCTCCCCTCCCCTCCCCTCCCCTCCCCTCCCCTCCCCTCCCCTCCCCTCCCCTCCCCTTGATTCTGGATTTGATAGTAGATAATGAAATTTAGAAAAAGAGAATAAGATTATTTGTAGTTGATAGAGAAATCTTGCCTCTCTGACCCCCCCGCTCCTCAAAGGCCAGTTCTGAGAACTCTCCACCGCAGGTACCACTTGTTTTCTAATCTTAGATGTCTTGTGGGGCGCTGTGTTTTTGTCCTCTCCCCTCCCCTCCCCTCCCCTCCCCTCCCCTCCCCTCCCCTCCCCTCCCCTCCCCTCCCCTCCCCTCCCCTCCCCTCCCCTCCCCTCCCCTCCCCTCCCCTCCCCTCCCCTCCCCTCCCCTCCCCTCCTCTCCTCTCTTCTTCTCTTCTCTTCTTTTCTTTTAAGGCAGTGTCTTGCTCTAGCCCAGGCTGGCCTTGAGCTCATTTTATAGCCTAGGCTGACCTCAGATTCACAGTAATCCTCCTACTTCAGACTCCCAAGTGCTGGAATTAACGGCATGAGCCACCATGCTCAACATTATTTTTTTCCTTAATTCTGTGCTTAGTTGATCATTTGACGTAAAACCCAGTGTCTTTGGTCGTTAAGTGTATACCAAATACAGCTCAGGTCCATTTTGCTCATACATGTGTCTGTGGTCTTGCTTATTGACAGTGAGGGTGTGTTGGTAAATATTGAAATGCTGGTCTATTTTTCCTTTATAAGAACATCTTAGGCTGGAACAATCCTACCTACTTCAGAAATAATTTTCTCTAGCCATTCACTTTGCAAAATTTTCATGACTTTTGGAAGGGCAAATGGTTACAACTTGGTTTTGACACTAGCACTGTGGTCACACATGCCCAGTGATGTGTACAAAAGAGTTAAAATTCCAGTGCTGTCTGGAGTCAGGAAAGGAGGAACCATGCTGGGAATGAGTTTCCAAAGGCATAGAGGGAAGGAATTCAGGAGAGAGGCTCTGCTGTCTTCAGTATAGGACAGATTCAGGGTCCAGAAAAATGTGTGAAACCTAAGATTAGCTTAACATAGGGGTGCTCTTTTACAAAAAGGATTGTTGGTGTCAACTCCTTGAGGTCTGTGGGGTGCACAGGAGTCAATGGATAACCATGTGACTCTTCTCAGTTCTCCGCTTTAGGGTTAAGTTTCCTGCGTCCAGTGTTTGCCACACTCTTTTCTCTCATCAGATATTGGTGAATGTCGGGCTGAGTTGAAAAGTCTGATAGATAAGAGACTGGCAAAATAGGATGGAAGAGGGCAGACTAGCCATGAAGGACCAGGTGTCGGTCCTTGTGTGTAGGTGAGCTGTGGCTGAGCTGTGGGTCATGTGAGTGCCATGGCAAATAAGCATTTGTAGCATCCGGACTGAGAGGTCCACTGTCTGGAACAATGCCATGTATATGGTCTCTACCTGATATTTTGGTGGTAGTGCTATATGTACTGCCTTGGGATGAGAGCTCCTTGAGTTGCCACAACTTCAGTTCTGCGACTCTTCTCTGATCAACCCTGTCTGGATGAGCTGCCCCTGTGTGTCCCAGACTCTGTATCTCCTTGTGGAGTGTTTACCTCATTCTGCTGTAATAGTTTATGAAAATTGCAACCATGACAATTCAGTTGTCAGGAAGAAAAATAAGTGTTTGTTGAATGAATAGATCACAATGTATCCTTCTTTGGGGGACTAATACTGTCTTGATAAATATGAATGAATGGTGGCTTCTCATTTAAGACAAAATCAGCATGAAGATGTTAGCTTATAAAGAGGAGGAGAGGGCCATGGGAGCAAGCAAAATCAATTAGATAATGATTATGGCTGTCTCAGCATTCTTTATGGAACAGAGCAGGGCCCAAACAAAGGTAGTGATTATGCGTTTAAACAAAAATTCCCCAGTGCCTTTTAAAACCTCCAGGTCCAATTGTGCTTTTGTGTGTGTGTGTGTGTGTGTGTGTGTGTGTGTGTGTGTGTGTAACCCTGAAGACAGAAGGACAATGCATGAGTTAAAAAGTGTTGGCAAGCCTCACAGTTCTGTGTGGTTGGAAGAAGCGGGAGCGGGACCTTAGAGCTGAAAGAAGATAAGCCCCAAGGAGCCTCTGGTTTATGGTTGGTCATCCCAGTTTTCGTCTTGGAAAACAGGCTGTTGGTTTGCACTACTGATGTCTGTTGGAATGTTTTATTCAGGCGTTTGAAAGTAAATCTCAAAATTCAGCAGTCATCTGTAAATGAAGCAACTGGCATTGTTTTGTGCTTCATTTTGACCTTGGGAATTATTTCTCAAATAATTAATCCAATAATATAGTAGCCTGTACCAACCCATAAAACATAGTCGATTTGAATTGCCTGAGATATTGGTATTACATTGAGGCCTTTCACCCCTTTTAAAATCTCTTGGGCTCTGTGTAAGAAACATAGAGCAGGTAATTAAGAATTTCCATTCAGTTTGCCAATCCAGAGAAAACAAATTGAGCTTAAACTATTTGTCAACCCTTGCCAAATAATAACAACATAAACAAAGGAATATTAACTGTTTATACTTAGAAGCATGCATCCTGTTAAATCAGTATTACAAACATTTCATCCTTCTATGAAATTGTAAAGAAAAAAGCCCCCTGGAGTTTCAGTTAAGAAAGGAAAGGAGGGATGAAGGTGTTCTGGTCCGCTTCAGTTCCTGTCACTGCCCTATCTTACTGATTTCAGCTTCTTTGTCCGCGGCATAGATCTTCTTTCTAAATTGTCCCTTTATAAATAATTAGACTCTTAGTGACTATCTCACATTCTTTAAGTTAAAATATGTAAATACTTAAGTAAAACATTTCTCTCGTGATAAACTTTTTGGCAGAAAAAATTAATTTCTATAAACAAAGCAAGTCAAGTATTGGAAACAGGGGAAGATGATAAAAATTACTTCTTTCTTTAGGAAGACCTCACTAGCTCTGTGTCTGCTTCGCCAATGGGTGTGGCCAACTACACAGAGTTGATTTGGAGTTCTCTGGAGTTTCTGGGTCATCTGTGGGTAAACACACCCAGTGTGAACTCCCTCACTGCTGTTTCGTGTCTCATATGATCCTGTCATCTGTATTTGAGCCTGCTAACCCCTTCTTTGATAGTATTCATTAATTCAGAAAGTAGCACTTTAAGCTAGACACCCTTTTAAACATGGGGGACGGGGATAGAGAGCAAGGGGAACAGCTTTTGCTCTGAAGGGGTTGCAGGTGGGAGAGGCAGAAAGTTAAGCCGATTATAGTATATTATGGTAAGTATGCTCTTTGCTGGGAAACATGGACCTCAAATGAGACAGAGGGCCAGTGGGCTGCCTAGAAGGTCTGCACAGCAGAGAGGACCCTTCAGTGGAGAGGGGAATGAAGAGCGGATGTGGAGAAGCTAAAAGCCAGTGTCTGGGGTGCTGGGCTTTGGCCAGCCATAGAGCAAAGCATGCGTACTAGGAGGCCGGGAGCCTGTGAGGAGACTTCTGAGTGAGGTGCAGCCTGGGGAAGAGGCTGGCTTGTGAGGTGGGAAAGCGACAGGAAAGGGAGCTAGAGAGAAAGGAGGGAGCTGTGCGCCTCAGCTGTGGAGTTTGCTGCATGGGCGGTGTGTATGTGTGTGGGGGGGGTGGAGCACATCAGGGAAGGGTTTTAAAGCAAGTGGCATGGCCAGATTTGCATCTGAGAGTGACAGTTGACAGCTGAAGGGGAGAGGTATTGGAAGGGAGCCAGTCATGGTGCAAGGAGACCCTGGAGGAGGCTTGCGTAGTAATGAGGTGAAGAAGGAGGTGAGGACCTCATGGAGCCAGAGGCCGCAGAGTTAGGAGGACTTGGGAATAGGTGTGTGCAGATGTGGGAGGCAGGGTGTCAGGGTTCTGGGGGGGGGGGTTCAGGAAGCGGTCTTAGCAGGAAGAGGCCTGGCTTTCCAAGAGCAGGTCAGCTAAAGCCTACCGGATTTTCCGGGGTAATGTCACCTTCTTTTTGGGTCCTACATCATAGGGATCTCACCTCAGTCTTCCTCCGTGTAACACACTAGTTAACTCCTCCTCTCCCATGGGAAGAAACACCAGAGCTGGGTGTGCCCTATGTGTTAGGACCAGAGACAGAAATCCCAGGAAGCAGAAATCTTCAGCGACAAGGCGGAAGGCGCTGCTTGGGCTTCTCACGTTCCAGAGAGCTTTGCAGAGCTGGTCTCTTCTTTTTTTCTGTCGTCTTCTTCCTTTCAAGTCTTCTGTTTGCCTGTACACAAAACAAGTCGAATCTGTAGTCTATGGAGAAGGAGTAAACATGGAAGCCACAGAGCTGTGATTACAGAGTTATATTTTAGACAACAGCATTAACCTTATGATTGTGTTGTTAGGGACACAAAACATTTTATGGTTCAGTGTTCTGGTCTTTTCTCCCTTCCCCTGCTCAATGCCTTTCAACCTTCTCTGACATGGCTGGTGTGATTGGTTTTGCAGCCTCAGGTGGTTGATGGTTTACCCACTTCTCTCTCTCTCAGCCTAAGTATTAAGATATTTTTCCACATTTTACTCTTTTTTTTTTTTTTTTTAGATTTATTTAGTAGAGACAGAGTGTGTGTGAGAATGGGTGCACCAGGGCCTCTAGCCACTGCAAACAAACTCTGGATACACGCACCACCATGTACATCTGGTTTATATGAGATGTGGAGAATCGAACTTGGGTCCTTAGGCTTTGCAGGCATGCTCCTTAACTGCTAAGCCATCTTTCCAGCCCTCCACATTTTACTTTTTAGGATTTGTGCATCTTGTTAATGTCACTCCACAGCCTCACCTATACATTTGGCCCAAGCTTGACTTCATCACATTTTTCTTGGTTTCTCTCAATTACATCATTACTATGATTGCTTGATTAACCACCTTTAGTTTAAAACAGAATAAAAATAGAGGAAGAAAAGGAGGAGTAAAAACAGAATAAGTCCACAGCATTCAGTTGGCGATGCCAACTAGTTGCCCACTGTAGGAAGCTCAGATTTATGCAGACTGAGAAAATTGTGTCATTTACCCCTGCTCCTTCTGCTCAACAGCCGAGAAATGCCCGTGCCTTTTCACTGCTGTGGCTGTGTGCTGTGTTCTAATGATTTGGGTCTCTGCCTAGATTCATTCCTCAAAGCCACATTTTCCTTTATATTATGCTGCATACGACTTCTTAGGGTAACATTGATGGTGGATGGGGGAGGGACGGTATATTGATGTTTCTAGAGTTGTTTTTAAGCTCTCATTTTTTTTTTTTTTTTGAAAAAGGAAAAAAAGAAACCCACCTCGTTGGCCTACATTTTCTAGCCTTTAATTGCTTATTCCATCTGTGGCCCATTCATTTGAATGCATTTCAACACAGTTAATCTTATCCCAGAGAAGCAGCCCCAGAAGTTTTCTGTATGTTTGCTCTTTTCTGCAAAGTATTGAGCAATTCCACATTTTTCTTTTCTTTTGTTTCCTACTGATTTAAATATTCATTTTAATCTTTTCTACAATAAAGCCAAGGCCTGGTCTCTCTGCTCTCATACTCTAAGGTGATTTGAAGACCCGCCCCGGGCCTTTCCCACCAGCCGTGGCTGTCACTCCTCAGGTCCCTCAGCGGGGTGTCTGCCAACTATGGGCCATTGTACGCCTGCGGCTTCAGTCACAGCTAGAGATGAAACTGGAATCTGTGACAACTTTTTTAAAATCTAACAAAAGAATATTTACTGGATATAGGTAAAAATAACCAAAACTGGATTATCTGCTGGTTCAAAATAAAGTTCTTTTTGTTATTCCTTTTTTTCCCAGTTAAAATTGCAACACTTGAAGTTGTTTGTTGAGATAACTGATAGTCCTAAATGGAAAACCCAAGAAACGGAAGCATTGGGCTGGTTTGCAAAGCTCAGGGAAAATACTTGCCTTGTCTGTCGGAAGGCTGACTCTTCCTAACGATAGACACAATAAACAGGGCTATTTTAAAAACGACTTAAACATTAACAGGGAGAGCTGACAGCCATCAAGGCCTGGCTAGAGAATTAGCACACCTCTCTTTGAACTCTGCTGGGTCCTCCTAGGAGCTGGCCCTTCCTGGCTGCTCTTCCCTCCTGGGTCACTTTCAACAGGAGCCTGCTGTAGAAAGCCGCCCTAGGGCACTTGTCAAGAGCCTGCGCTGTGGAACCAGGCAGACGGGCATTGAAAACTCCCCTCTACCATGTGTGAGCTGTGAGGGCTTGAGCTCAGCCTGAGGTTCTCACTGGTGAAGTGGGGACAATACTAATGCCCTTCTGACAGAATTGCTGCGAGGTGCAAATGACTCACTTAAGTAAGGTACTTGGCATAGGGCCCAAGATATGGTGTGTATTCACTTCCTGAGTGGTGGCTCTTGTCATCACCTCTTTTGAACCCTTCCATGGAACTTTGTAGAGACTTTTGCAGCTTACCTACATGTGCCTCATGAAGCTTGGACTTACATGTAGCCCCAGATTGCTTAGGTTTTAAGGTACTCCTAGCATTGCTAGCTCATGTTGCACATGAGAGAGGAAGGACCAACCATAGAAGGGATTAATCCTTATTTATTTGAAGTCATATTATTCTAGGAAGGAGGGCATGCAGGAGCAGCCTACAGTGTGGCATGTGGCAAACTAACAGTTAAGATATAGGACAAAGCCGGGCATGGTGGCGCACGCCTTTAATCCCAGCACTCGGGAGGCAGAGGTAGGAGGATCGCCGAGAGTTCGAGGCCACCCTGAGACTACATAGTGAATCCCAGGTCAACCTGAGCCAGAGTGAGACCCTACCTCGAAAAACCACAAAAAAAAAAAAAAAAAAAAAAAGATACAGGACAATATATAGCTACCAATGTTACATACCTGGTGACCTGCTTCCTCCACCCAGGCCCTACCTCCCAGCTTTATCACCTCCCAATCATTCATTGCGATTTTAAAAAACCACAGTTCAGGTCCCCAGAACCCACGTAAAGCTGGATGAAAGTAGCAGAGATGTCTGTAATCCCAATGTGCCTATGGCAATGGGAGTCAGTTTTCGAGAATCCTGAAGCCCACAGGAGTACCTGGCATTCATTGCCATAAAACAAGACAGACCCTGTCTCAGGCAAGGTGGCAGATGAGGACTGATGCCTCCTAGTTATTCTCTGACCTCCACATGCACACCATAGCACATATGTGCCCCTACGTACACCCCTCCCCCACCACACACAAAATTAAACCATCACAAATGTCTGTTGTGTTTCGTCTGGCTGTCTGCACACTAAGAGATTAAATTATTTCTCAGGATCCAAATTTCTTTTGTATTTCTATAATTAATTTGTTGGTGATTTCTTTGTACTTGTGAAAATGTCTTACTACATACTAGTGGGCCATATTCTGTCATTTATTCTTTATATTTTTATAGAGAAATAGGAGGGTAGAAAGTAATCTACAACCTGCTTGGTAAGCATTATGCCAGTTTTCGTTTGGCACAAAACACAAGATGTTAGCAGGTTGTGTTTGCACTATAGATTGAAAAGTCTGAGATTACACTGTATGATGTAGAGATAACATTTCTTGTTGGGCCCTGTGTGGATTAGTTAATAGAGTCTTAAAAAAGTAATGAGTTGTATTCCTTCTGAGGTTGTGACTTTCAGACTGTCACATGACTTTTCATGTCTTCTATGAAATGGGGTTAATACATGCTTTTCCCTCTGCCTGTGGGTTTTGTGGGGATCACTTGAAGTAGTCAATGCATATGCCTAAGTTATGTGAACATAAAGTGTTCTTGTTATTTAACATGAAGGCCTTCCTTTGATTTTCTCTCTACTTACCACCTTGACATGTTCTCTTCATTAGTCCTGTCTCTCTTCACTCCTGCCCCAAATACTCTTACTCCTTCCTGTCCACTTGCTAGTTGCCTCAGGATATCTTTCTGCTCAGCCAAGGGTAATGTCTCCATTGTCATCACAGTTGTTGCTACCACTATGTTCTAGGTCCAGCAAGGCTGCAGGTGACCAGGCTTCTCTGTAGATGAGGCATGGGGATTAATACCCCATTCTCATAGGATGTTTTTTTTTCAGGCAGGGTCTCACTCTTGCCCAGGCTGACCTGGAATTCACTAGGCAGTCCTCAGGGTAGCCTCAAATTCACAGCAATTCTCTTGCCTCTGCCCCCAGAGTGCTGGGATTAAAGGGGTGCAACACCATGCTCAGCTGTCTCATAGGATTTTGAGTTGCTATGGACATGTTACAAATGAAAATATTTCATTTTTCTCTTCAATTTGCCTCTTTTTTTTTTTTTTTTTTTTTGCTTGTGCTTTTAATTTGTGGCAGAATGGGTAGTAGAGTGAATGCACCAAGGAATGGAAAATGCTTCTGGCCTTGCAGAGCCACTGGAAAATGAGCTCTTGGCTTGAGGCCAGTGTGAGATTGGAACTCATAACCTAATGCCAGAGGCAAGAGTGTTACCAACCACCCTGCACTGACCCTGGTAAGACGTCGGCAGTTTGAATACTTCCTTTAAGTGGGCTGGGCTGCTATTGCTCTCTGTGTTTTCATCTCTCTCCCTCTCTTTTCCTGAAGCTTTCTTGGCCTCCCCGTTAGGAACACAGTTCTCAGGATCTATTTTTCTCACTGACTTTCCACTTGCTTATTACAGATGCTTCCTTCTCGCTTTCCATCTCTCCTGTGTGAGTTCCTTTTTTTGTTCTTGTTCCTTCCTGTCCTTCTTCTGAATTAAAAATAGTCTCCAGGGTCTTTGGCTGCTTGGCCACAAATCTGACCTTCCTCCTATTCACATGGGGTCTCCTCTGAGCATCTTGCGATCCTTTCCTATTCTCTAGACATAATTGCACCCCAGGATCCACTCCCTGTTAATTTGTGTCGTGTCTGTTCTCAGCTGACTTGTGGAGCTAACTGACCCTTGTACTCAGAGCTGTGGCTGAAAATTAAATCTTCCGGACAAAGACGCTTAATAAGTGACTTGCTCACATTAAGTGTGACTGACAATGAATTCCCTCCTGTCTGCTGACTCTGGTGTGGTGCTGAGGGAGGAGGCTCTGTGGTACACTGACTCAGGATACATGTGTGACATTGAACTTTGTGCTTGGTGAAGGCACTGTGATCAGCGGAGCCCCAAGAACCAGCTCTCAGACGATGTGCTGCTCAGGGCCTCCGGGAGGGATCCGCTGCTGCTCTGCTCCTACGGAAGTGTTTCTCAGGGAGTTGACTTAAGTTGACTTAAGTGTTTCTTCATGAGCCTCCTTGGCTTAGAGTTGGAAGATATGATTTTCTTCACAAAAATAACTTTCCGGCCAGAGTTGATCCAAACAATCCCAAAATGAGTACTGGCTCAAGGGATAAAGGCTTGTAAAACTTGAGATGACCGGGCCAAAGGGTGCTGATGGCAACAGCTGATTTCAGCCTTAGCCTGAACTGCCTGCTGATTCCAGCCGCGGGGTCAAAGGTTCTCTTCGTAGCGGAAGATGATTTAAAAGGTCTCCCTTGTTTGGGCCCTCTGGTTCTTTGTGGTTATGCGTTTGTGACAAGAACTGGTTCTACTCTTTGTGGAGAGTGCTGAGGTTTAGACTTGGTTAATGCTGGTGAAGACTGTGTTTAGACACTGCCCTCTCTTCCATGTGGCACCGTGTGTGCCACTGTACCTGCCCGCTGGGCTTGTGTGCTCACAGGCTTACTGACGAGCTCTTACCACTCAAGTCCCAGATCAAATGCCATCTCAGTCTTCTTTCCTGACCTCTTGGGAATTCACTCTCCTTTTGTTCGGGTTTTCACAACACTTAACTAACTTACACTAATTAACTTGTTTTCTTTATGGAGACATGGCCTTACTGGGTTAGTGCATGCTGGCATCAAACTCACTATGTAGCTCAGCTGGCTGTTGAATCCTCCCTCAGCCCTTTGAATGTTAGGGTTATAGGCATGCACCACAACACCCGGACCTTAGCTATATTTTCAGTTTCCCATTGCCATGTTCACTTGAGTGCCTTGAGGCCTTGGTACACAGTTCATTAATCGCTTTATTCCAATAATCTAAGACAGCATCTAAGACATGGCCTGTATTCAGTAAGCATTGTATTGTTTGGTGTTATCTCTATTATGAAACATCGGTCTATCTATCATTTATCATCTTTCTCTCTGTTTCTCTCTCTCTCTCTCTCTCTCTCTCTCTCTCAATCCCTCCTCCCTTCCTCTTTATCTTCTTCCTTCCCTGCCTCTCTTTTTCCCTTACTTCCTTCCTTCCTCTCTCCCTCCCTCCCTCCCCTTTCTTGTATTTTGAAACTGGGTCTTGCTACCTAGCCCAGGCTGGTATGGGACTTAAATTTTGTTTGTTTGTTTGTTTTTCGAGGTAGGGTCTCACTCTAGCCCAGGCTGACCTGGAATTCACTATGGAGTCTCAGGGTGGCCTTGAACTCATGGTGATCCCCCTACCTCTGTCTCCTGCATGCTGGGATTAAAGGCTTGCGTCATCACGCCCAGCTTAAATTGTATCTTTAATGACAATTTATTTCTTGTCATTAGTAACGGTGTAAATCTCACTTTTTGAAATAAAAACATTGAATAAATGAGATAGATCTGATTTCCATTCTATAACTTCAACTAGCGATGCGGTAAGAAAGAGAAATGTGGCTTCTATTTCAAGTCTGTTACCATTGTTTGACTTCTACAGTTCATGATTTTATGAAGTGTCCTTGCTGTGATGGTAGGCTTTATAACCAGGATGGCATGAAATTTAAAGTTCATCTATAAGCTTCCTAGCAATGTATAGGTTTGAGTCCATGGGTCAAGGATAGACTTTCACATACTTAATTTCTGCTTTGACTTCCAAACTTCTTCTACTTAGGGTTTTTCACTTATTGTATTACAGCTAAAATCTGAGGTCTAGAATCTTCTTGGAATTTGTATGAGCCCTGTATCAAGCCAGTTTAGTTTTACTATGTTTAATGCACTTTTGTAGAGGTGCCTGACACCCTCCAGTGCATAGGGATGGCGGTTTCACATACGCTAACTTAGCCTCTTATTCTGAGATCCATATTGCAGGCCCCCAGTGCAGTTGCTTTCCAAGGTGTGCTCCTTTATTAAGACTCATTGGCAAATAGCAGCTTAACAATAAGTCACAAAACTACAGAATCTTCTCTGTATACTCGCCGTTTTTTTTTAAAATAATTTTTTATTTATTCATTTATTTATTTATTTGAGAGCGACAGACACAGAGAGAAAGACAGATAGAGGGAGAGAGAGAGAATGGGCGCGCCAGGGCTTCCAGCCTCTGCAAACGAACTCTAGACGCGTGCTCCCCCTTGTGCATCTGGCTAACGTGGGACCTGGGGAACTGAGCCTCGAACCGGGGTCCTTAGGCTTCACAGGCAAGCGCTTAACTGCTAAGCCATCTCTCCAGCCCACTCGCCGTTTTTTATGGATGAACCGTACATCATTTTGCTCTGCTGCTTAGTACACTTTCCTCTATCTGTTAGCTTACATTCTTAACTCTTAAGTTTCTTCTTATAGCAAGATGTAGAGCTGAAGTTGTAGTGTTTTGAATTGTTGCTCTTTTTAGGTCTTTCATCTAATGTCCCTGTGTAATTGGCTCTATCAAGATAGTCTTCTTAACCAAAGTTAAATATGTGTATCAATAAAGAATTTTTAAAAAGAAAGGCTGGAGAGATGGCTTAGTGATTAAGGCACGTACCAGCAAAGCCAAAGGACCCAGGTTTGATTCTCCAGTAGCCACATAAGCCAGATGCACAAGGTGGTACATGCATTTGGAGTTCCTTTGCAGTATCTAGAGGCCTTGGCATGCCCATATCTTCCCTCCTTTTCTCTCTTTCTCTTAAATAAATAGATAAAATATTTTTTAAAAAGAATTAAAAAAAAAAACACCATGAAGCCTCTGACTGCTTCTGATCCATCCTGCACACTGCCTTACCTGTTTCTTTGTGTAAGTGTCCAGTTGGTTATCTGCTTACTTTGGAAAAGAAGGAAGGACTTTTATAATTTTTTTAAATTTTTATTTAGCGATAGAGAGAGAGAGAGAAAAAGGAAGAGGGAGAGAATGGGCATGCCAGAGCCTCCAGCCACTGCAAATGAACTCCAGATACATGCACCATCATGTGCATCTGGCTTATGTGGGTATTGGGGAATCAAACCTGGGTCCTTAGGCTTTGCAGGCAAATGCCTTAACCACTAAACAATCTCTTCATCCCAGGGAGGACTTTTTAAAGGCATTTTATTTTCAGAGGAGTGATGGAACAACCTCCTACCTGTTTTTAAAAAGAAAAAAATGTCCTCCATAGTCCTACCATGACAACACACACATTGCTTTGCTTTTGCTTATTGTCTTCCTAATTTTTATTCATAGGCACACATTTCAACATCGTTGCAATCATGCTATCTTTCCAGCTTGTGATCAGCAAATAGTAGCTTTCAGAACAAGTTCTCAAAGCTACTCTCAGGCTTGAGTTTTCTGTGATATTTGTTATATTTCTGATCTCTCGGACAGAAATGGACTTTGTATTGGAGGCATTGCAAGGTGATGATGCTTATTACTGGTCTACAAGCCTCCTTTCTGTTCCTGTTCCTTGTGAAATTTCCCATCCTTTATCAGAGCCATGGAGCCTGTGCGGGGAGCTGATAGCACAGTGTGGGGTGATGGCGTGTGACTGAGCAGCAAGGCAGGGCCTTCAGCAGGCAGGGTGGCACCTTCCTTCTGCTTCCAGAGAGCACTATGGATCCAGCTGCCCTGGAGGAATGGGGACCAGAAGGCTATAAGGCTCCTTGCCACCATGCCTACAGAGCATTTGGAATGTAGCTTCCCCAAACTACTATGGTCTGTCCATGTGAAGTCCACTGCAGAGTTTGAAGACTTAGTATGAAAAAAAATCAAGTAAAATATCTTAGAAAATTTCTGTATAGGTCACATGTTGAAATGATGGTATTCTGGAAAAGACAGGCTAAATAAAATTTCTTTCTTAAAAATATTTTTATTTATGTTTATTTATCTCACAGGAGGAGAGAGAGAGAAAACAGGCATGCCAGGGTCTCAAGCAAATGAACTCCAGATGCGTTAACCCCCTTGTGCATCGAACCTGGGTCCTTTGGCTTTGCAGGCAAACACTGTAACCACTGAGCCATCCCTCTAGCCCCAAATTTCTTGTTAAAATTAATTTTACTTTTTTTTAAACTGCTTTCAATATGGTATCTAACAAAATGACCTATGGTTGGAATATTTCTGTTAAATAGTCTTACTCTTGGGCCTTAGTTTTCAAAATGCAGGTTGTGGGGTTTGAAATGAATTTAGTGGCTTAAAAATTGGTACTTTTAAATGAAAACAGAGCAATATAGAACAATATCAGAATGGTATTATTGAGAAACCATTTGCTTTAAACATAGGCATGTGTGGACTAAGCCTTATGTAAGTGCTTAATCATGGTGAAAAAGTTTGCAAGTCATTGTTCTGGGGTGGACTAGCTTTAATCTGAAGCATTGCCAGGAGATCTGGTCTGCTCTGTAAGAGAGCAGGCTGGTACCAGGAATTCCATATAGATCTTTGTTCTGGTTGGCAGAAGCTCCTCTGGAAATCTTCAGTGAAATCGGACCCTCTATGAATGTGAGCCTGAAGCCTGGTGCTAATCTCTACCCTGGAGACCTCCAGAAAGAAGGGTGAATTGAGGATGGCCATAGTTCTGTCTCTTAAGGCCAGACCTGTGCTCTCAACCCTAAGGATCCTCTGGAGTCCACAGTGGACTTTTGTTTGCTTGCTTGCTTCTTGATAAGCTTTTCAAAATGGCTTCATGAGTACTAATGCTCTCTAAGTGCTTCTTAGTCACCTTGGACTCAAGCCGAATTGAACAGGGTTTCTTGTGACTCTCAAATCATCCCTCTAGCATGTCCCGCTAAAATCAGAAGAGGTTTATTCGAATCTAGTTCATGTCAGGTTTCTGGCCTGACAAATAAGAAGAGGTAGGGACTGTCACCAGGACCACGCTTTTGGCTGGGTTCTAAACACAGGACACAGAGAGGAGGTGGTGGCAGTAGGGGCTCCCAAATAAAAAGTTTATGGAGTTACATAGTCTTATATTTATTCTGACAGTTGTAAAAATTCTTTTGGGTTGACCTGTTTTTCCTTTCTTAATTAAAAAAAAAATCTGGCAGGCAAAAGAAGAAATGTGAAACATATGACTAATGCTTCAGCCCTTTCTCCCGAAGCCAGATTCTTTCAAATTATATCTTATATTCTTTTATACAGTTGCCCACAAAAGCCACCAAACATTTGTTTCTGAAACTTGTTCACTTAGATGGCATTTGTCTTCAGGCAGGAATCCTAATGCACAGCATTTAGGAGTTATTGAGCCCAAGTCTTCTTTGGAAATTTTGCCCTGGTGAGTTAGATCACTGTGGGCGCTAAGAGTAGGTCAGGCAGCCTTTTGCTTCTACCCTGCCTGAGTAGTTCCAGTCCTCTTGGTTGTCACCCAGGACTGCGAAAGAGTTACATTAAATAATCTGCAAGTTCCTGTGTAGATAGAAAGTACCAGAACTCCAAGGACACTCTCAGTTGGCAGCTGGGAGCTATGCTTATGTTGACCTTACTGTGGCTACTTATCAGAAATTATTCATTTGTGTACTCACTCCTTCCCCTCCTAGGAGAATCACACTGTCATAGGACTCTTATCATAGTAGACTTAAAGACCTCCAGAGACAAGTTGAAGTCTCCCTTGCTGATGTCTCACCTTTGCACACTCTACAGTGGCGGACTGGAGGCTACATTGCCACCTTCGGATCTTGTCTCTCATTGCTGTTAATGTCGAAAGCGTCCTCCTTCCACCACACCTCTTTCAATTGAAATCCCACTTAGCGCTTCCATTCTGGTGCTCATCTTCTTCTCCCAGGAATCCTCGCAAGAGAGTCTGTGGCCCTTATTGACACTTCATGGCACTTCGTGTGTTTGCATGACACACGTAACACATGTCTTCTGTTAGGTTGAGCATATGAAATTGCCATTTTTATAGGTTAAAAGTGGTCAGTTTTGTATAATTCTATCTAAAAGTGTGTTCTATGTAAAGCTGTGTTTTATATAGAATGTGAGGTAGATATCTTTTTAAATGTGTTACATTTAAGATTTGTTTGACATAAATTCTTTTTTTTTTTTTTTTAAATATCTTTATTATCCTCTTTGTTTAAAAAAAGCTAGTGGGCTAGAAAGGTGGCTTAGCAGTTAAGGTGCTTGCCTGAGAATCCTAAGGACCCATGCTCAACTCTCCAGGTCCCACGTAAGCCAGACACACAAAGGTGAAGCAAGTCCCAGGTCACATACACCCACTAGAAGGCACAAGTGTCTGGAATTCAATTGCAGTGGCTGAGACCCTGGAGCACCAATTCTCTGTCTCTCTCTCTCTCTGTCTAAAATCTTTAAAAAATTATTTTAAAAGCTAGCATTTATTATTGACATAAATTCTTCATGTTTTTTAAAAAGTGTGAATTATTAAGTCTCATTAAGCTGTCTTAGTAAGTCTGTGTTTACAGAATTGATTTAAAAATCTAAATTTGGCAAATAGTTACTTTCACTAAATCTAATTTTGTTAGTCTTAGCTATTTTTCCAATTGTTTTCATAATCTTCTCAAATTCCAATTTAGCATCAACTGTAGGTTTCACTTCAATTTCATGGTTCTGAATTAACTGCTAGAGACCTCCCGCTTGGTGCTGGTCACCAGTCAACGTCGCCCCACCTCTCAGTATCTGATTATCAGATTTGGACACAAAGCTCACCAGCTCCACAATTATTCTCATTGGGTTCAGCATGTCTATAACGATCTGAGGGGAGAGATTGGTGTAATGGTGTTTGACGCCTGTAAACATCATCACATTATTAGCATTTTATCTGTGCAGGGTCAGAATAGGAGCGAACAAGAGTTTAATATTTTTTGTTCTCATGATTAAATATTTAGTACTAGGTATCGTGCTTGCCAACCAAATCTGAGGTTTTGGCATAATTGACAGGAATAGCAATTCTTCATTTCTAGTCTGCCTTAATTCCTATCTAGAATTGGTTCATTTTCTTGTGCCTGGTCTTTTCTAAAACAACTTTTTATTGACGATTTCTATACATATAGGCAATATACCATGATCATAATCCCCTCCCACAACCCTTCTTTCTGAATGGCCCCTCCACCGAATTCCTTTCTTCTTTCCAACTCGTCTCTCTTTTATTTTGATGTCATCATTTTTTACCTCCTATTATGCAGGTCTTGTGTAGATAGTGTCAGCCACTGTGAGGTCATTGGTACTGTAGCAGACAGCTTCAGGTTTGCTGAGATGAACTTCCAGACCAGGCACAGTTATGGAGGAAGGGATATTTATTGAAGCTTACAGATCCAGGGGAAGTTCCATAATGGCATAAGAAGCTGGCCTGCCTTCACAGGTCCAAGCAGAGATAGAGAAGCACAAGCCTAAAAGCCACACAGCACAGCACACTTCAGGAACTACAGCTAGGCACACTTTGCATATCTTTAGATTGAAATCTCAAACCCACCACCACACCTTAAGATCCACCCAGTGACATCACCTCCAACCAGGTGGCTACAGATGCAAACTACAAACTAAAAAAATACTGAATAAATTGGGGGCCACCTGTTCAAACTACTACAGATATCTAGGCCACTTTGTATTTGGAAGATAGTATTGCAAAGCACTTCTCCCCTCCTTTGGCTCTTACAGTTTTTTTCTGTCACCTCTTCAGCAATGGTCCTTGAGTCTTAGAGGATTTGATGGAAATATTTCATTTGGTGTTGAACACTCCACTGCCACTTCTTAGCACTTTGGTGTGTTCTGAGTCTCCCCAATAGTCACTATCATCTGAAAAGAGAAACATCTCTAACCGCAAGTGAGAATAGCATAAATGTAAGTATTTAGAGGGTAGGTTGGTGGGCATAATATATCCATTTAGCCAGACACCAGTAGTAATCTCTCCTTAGGGCTTATGACCTCCCCAGCCATAAGCTTTTGGTTAGGTTTTTGGTACCAGACATGAATTCTCTCCTGTGAATAGGCCCAAAAATTAATCAGAGAGCAGTTGGTCTCCCCTTAACAGACCTGCCACCATTGCACCAGCTGGCATATTTGGACTGGCTAGCCAGCTACAAAGCTTGCAGGGTACATTGTTGATTAAGACTATTGATGACTTTCCTTCCCAAATAGGCCATATAGTTCTTCCCAGCATCCTGATAGCTAGTCAACAGGGAGGAGGCCTCCAGCTCAGCTCCAGCTTGATTTCTCAGTGACCTGCGTCCTAAGCATGTGGAGTCTTTAGTAATAGGACAACAGAAAGCCTTGGCAATAGCCTATATTGTTTTGGGGGCATCAGGAGCCTCCCTGACCAACAATTCACTGGAAGATATCCCACCCATGGCACTGAAATATTTTATTTATTCATTTACTATTTTTGCCCCAACTCTTGTTAAACTGTGCTTCTGTGCGGTTAGCCCAGGCTATCCTGGAATTCACTATGTAGTCTCTGGATGGCCTCAAACTCTCAGCAGTCCTCCTACCTCTGCTTCCCAAATGCTGGGATTAAATGTGTGTGCCGCCATGCCTGGCCTTTTTACTATTATTATAATCATCACCTCCTCTGTCTCGGGCTCTAGTTCCTCTTTGCTAGGTGGGTCCTATCCTTTCTAGTTTGAAGGCCATTTTCCTTGTTAGGAAAGATCGATGCATAGAGGAGGCAGAAACAGCCCTGCTTTCTTTTGTTACCAGTTCTCATTGCCCACGCGTCAGCAGGGAGCGGCACTCTTCCATACTCTTGCTCCTGGAATAGCTGAAAAGAGTCCTTTTCCTTGAAATTACCATTTCTTACAACACCCAGCTCATCTTTATGACTGCACAAGTTAAGTTACCATGCTTTGGATGTTTGCTACTCTAATTATACCTATGTTAATAGCATCTTTTTTGACCTGTTTTTTGTTAATTTAATGAAATATGTGAGGCAGGCCAACTTTAAAAATAAAAGTTTCTTTGGCTCACACATGGAGGCTGTAAATCCAAACAGCACAGCACAGGCTCTGGCACCTCCTGTCCCCCATGTCACTTCGTGGCAGATGGCAGTGTGGGAACACATGGAGAGGGAGAGATTGTATCTTCAAATGAGAAACCAGCCTGGGGTCCCATAGTATCTTCTGAGGGTATGCCTCCAATTGACCTAAGGACCTCTCCATGGATTCTATTTCTTTTTTTTTTTAATTTTTATTTATTTATTTATTTGAGAGTGACAGACACAGAGAGAAGGACAGATAGAGGGAGAGAGAGAGAATGAGCGCGCCAGGGCTTCCAGCCTCTGCAAACGAACTCCAGACGTGTGCGCCCCCTTGTGCATCTGGCTAACGTGGGACCTGGGGAACCGTGCCTCGAACCGGGGTCCTTAGGCTTCACAGGCAAGCGTTTAACCGCTAAGCCATCTCTCCAGCCCGGATTCTATTTCTTGAAGTTTCTATCTGCCAACATCACCACACTGAGAGCCAGCATCCCAGCACAAGAGCTTTAGGGGACAAACAGCATCTAAATCATAGCAGCCACTTTGATTGTGTTAAGTGTTTGTTTTCATTTAATATATGTAGTATCTATCTTAACTTTCTTTTTTATTTTTTTTTAAATTTTTTTGTTTATTATTTATTTATTTATTTATTTATTTATTTATTTGAGAGCGACAGAAAAAGAAAGAGGCAGATAGAAAGAGAGAGAGAGAATGGGCATGCCAGGACCTCTAGCCACTGCAGACGAACTCCAGATGCGTGTGCCCCCTTGTGCATCTGGCTAACGTGGGTCCTGGGGAATCGAGCCTCGAACCGGGGTCCTTAGGCTTCACAGGCAAGTGCATAACCGCTAAGCCATCTCTCCAGCCCTATCTTAACTTTCTTGATGCCTCTGTACTATTAGAGAAAGCTCAGACTTTTTTTAATGTATCACAATAGTTTATTTATTTTAAAGTTTAATTTCTTTTTTTATTAAATCAAAACTTTGTATGGATGGACTAGTTATAAAAAATATATCCCTTGTATAGTGTTTGGAATACATGTCTGGTTCCTTTGTGGAACTATCACTTTCTGAGGTTTCTATAAGTCCTACAATGATCATTTTTCCTTGTGACTGGAGTAGTATTTGTTTTTAATTTGCTCCCATCAGCAGAGTAGATAAACATCTAGAAGGATGTGTCAATTACCTGTTGGTGACTGCTGTGCAGGGAGAGGGGGAAGTCAAAGGTAATTCTAGGATTTGTGTACTAGACTTGAGGGCACAGGGTATCATCAGCAGGAAAAACAAAAAGATCCTGGAAAGAACTTGTTTGAGGTGTTGGTGGGAGGGTAGCTGACATGACTTTTTGGAGTTTGCATCTGTTTTGCTGGGTTGGTTTTCAGGGTAGAGGAGATGTGGGGTTAGTGAGGTCTGAGTATCCTTAGCAAATGGGCGCTCCTTGAAGCACTATGAATGAGTGGAGGGCACAGGAACAATGGAAACTTGGAAACTGGAAAGGGGCTGGGGTGGGGGGACAAGCCTGGGTAGCCTCACGTTCACAGGTCAGGAAGGTAGAGGGCAGTCAGAAAGGACGTGGTGAGGAGATAGCGAGCAGAAACAGATGCGCCCACTTTCCCAGATTACAGGGGAACCAAAATTTTCTGATCTCTGGTGTCTCATGCACTCTAAAAATGAGAAATTTGTCTGACTTTTGAATGTTTCATTTTTTTCACATTTAAAAACTAAACACTCGTGAAAAGGTAATCTGAGCGGCTCATCTCATAGGAAGGCCAGGAGACTGTCCTTCTTAAGGCATATCATGTCAATTCTTAATATATAACAAAGCTGATTACTGGTATGTTGTCATCACGAAGCTCTTTGTTACAGTTCAGAAGCCAGTTTGAAGAGAGTGAGGGCTTTTAGAGGCAGACACGCTCATTGCAACAAAACTTGATAATCCCAGTGGAAGACTGTGGTCCGACATCACCACATTGGTGAGACTTTCTCTGACCACTCACCTAAACTGCAGTTCTTACCCACCTTGGAACTCCTGTTCTCCCTAATGCCGCCATCTCACATTCATTTACTGCACTTACTTATTTGTTCACTGCTGATGAACTAAGTGTCTGTTTCCAGCGTTGGGATCTAGACTGCATTGCAGGAGAATGTGAGTTTTGTTGTTGTCCCTCATTTCTAGTCAACAGAAGTCCACCCCCCCCCCCCCCCCCCCCCCCGCTGACAGATGTGGAATGAATGCATATAAGAAAGAGGTGGTGGGCTGGAGAAATGGCTTAGCAGTTAAGGCACTTAAATGGCTTAGCAGTTAAGGCTCGTGCTTACAAAGCCTATAGACCCAGGTTCAATTCCCCAGAGCCCACATAAGACAGATGCACATGGTGGCTCATGTGTCTGGCATTTGTTTGCATTGGCTGGAGGCCTTAGTGCACCTATTCTCTCTCTCTCTCCCTTTCTCTAATGGATAAATAAATAAAAATAAATATTAAAAAAGAAAGAGGTGGTGATTAAATATGAAGCCCCCTCGCCTCCCCCAAAGGCCCAGAAAAGTATAGGTTTATGGAATCATTCAGTTTTGGATCCACGGCAGTATTGCTTTGCTAGGGGAAGATAGATACCACAGTCTCTTGCAGTAGCAGGAGGTCTGCCGAGCTATGAATGAGAAACTAAAGTACATTCAGGATATTCTATTTTTTAAGGTAGAGAAAAAAAAAATTCAGGAACATTTCCCTCAAAAGAAATGAAACTTAAATGTTGGTGATTAAAGGGTCTCCCCCTTGGGAAAAACTGCTTATACTGAACATTAAATCCTCCCAGGAAAGTTCACTGGAATGTGATTTAAATGCTACTGTTTTCTTAAAATTTGATATTTTTCCTTGATCTTATTCACATCCTGAACAGTTCCTTTCCTGATCTACTTGAAGGCATGTTCAAACGACACTTCCTTCCTTCCTAGCCTCAGAGACCTTTATCCAAAAGATGTGGGCTAAGTTCCCTGTTGGGTCTGCAGAGGAGTGTATTTTGCTTGTTTTTGCACTGACTGCTTTGTCTTATGATGTTAATGGCCTGCTTGTGTCTCTGGTGTCTTTTTATTTTTTGACAAAATACATTAATAAGTGTTTCTAAATGACTTCTAGGTGCCTCTCAAGTCACATAAGTACATATGAAAATATCGCATACTTTCATCAAAGCACAGCTAAACGTGCAGCTCTTCAGCTGAGTAGATCTAGACCAGCTTCTTGTGTTCATTTTGCACTCCCCCATAGTTGGCTCCTAGACCTTTGGAATAAAACCATTTTTCTTCCTTATCCTTTCTCTTTCGTAATCTACACTGGATACAATAGCTGCGTACATGCTTTCCCTGGTTCAAGATAATTTCAGCTTTTTAACCTCACAAGTTAGGGGAATCACCAAGAAGGCTTCTGAATGTGAAGGGCAGGTCTCCCCACTTGCATTAGAATGACAGTGTGCAGTGGGTAACGAGCATTCCTGCAGCTCCGCTGGTTATATAATGGACTGGTTACTCACAGCAGATACTGAAATCCATCTCACATCTAGGACCATTGTGTTCACTTGCAGAGACAGTGCTTTCTTTGTGTGCCCCAAATAAGTAGCTTGTGATTATTAGCTTAGCTATTAAGTTAAATCACATTCCTGGAAAGGGAAATGTTGCAACTTTATTTTTTTCCCCCTAAATGGGTGAGGAGAATGCCTATTTGAAAACCCAAACATACAATTACCGCTGGTGACATGACCATTGCACCTCTTTGACAAGACAGCTTATGTTTTGTTTGATTTAGACAGTTATAATTTCTCAAGGTCCCGTGACCTCTGTCATGTTAATATGAAATCTAAATATTTGCCTTCACGTAGTTTCTACTTCGCCTACAACGGGACTATGGTTTAGATACGGTTGAAGAATGTCCCCCACGGCTTCGTATGTTTGATCACATGGTGGCCGGGAAATGGTATGGAACTTTTAAGACATTGAGCCTCATCAGAATCTGCAGGTCACTGGAGAAGCTGCCCTTGGGAGAGATTAAGGTAGCTCTCATGAGACCCTTGAGCTCGAATGAGAAGGAGCTGTTATAAGAGGGAGTCACTGTCTTGTTTCCTATTTGAAGATGTGACTTTTCCTCCCGTAGACATTCTGGCCCTTGTGGCACCATTTGACTAGCTACGTCTTCACCAGAACTAAATGGATGTTAGCACCATGCCTTGAATCTTCAGAACTGCGAGCTCTTCCAGAGCTAGTCTACTTCTGATATTTTGTTACAGTAATAAAAAACTGACTAATGCAGGTGGTCTTTGCCCTCCCAATGCCAGGCAGGGGGAATTTTGACCTGTTGTTTTGCATAGGACCCAAAGTTGTGTTTCATTCACAGCATTGGACATGGAATAGGGGCTCAGTATTTGCCAGGTGTGCCCTGAGGGCAATGGAAGGGCAGTATGTGCGTTTGGGACCTTCACTGTGGCTTTGGGGTCTGAGGGATTCTTGCCTCTGCATGGTACTAGGGTATGACTGGGGAAATTAGCCCCTTTGCACCCTTCTGTTCTCATATGTAAAATTTAATTCATGTGAGGGCTTGAAATAATTTACAAGGCCACACAAACAAAAAATATAGAATTACTCCCAATCTGAAATTTTCTAGCCATAGGTGAGCCTGTATAGAGATCATGATTGACTTAGGTATTTATTTCTTCTCATGTGCTCCAGGCAGGAACACATTGCAGCAGTTTCATCCTTCTCTGAATAAAACTATTATCAGTCAGTGTTCAAGATGAGGAAGAAAGAACATTGGAGAAGATAGTGGTAATGCCAAAATTTTAGAAGAGAGGCGAGTAGCATGTCTTGGGCAAAAGCTGATTTCTTTACTTCTATTACAGTTTTCTTCTTCAGGGGGGTTTCTCTAGCATTGTTCCTGAGGTTCTTAGTCATCAGTGTCTGTTCTAGTAACTTCTGCCCAAGTGCACATTCCCTAGTTACAGGGATTTGGAGTCAGTGGGTTGGAGGTGAGGCCCAGAGCCTCCTTGGAACAAGTACCCAAGGTGATTCTGATGCCTGAGGCCGTGGTCCACACCATGAGGAGCCTCGCTCCTTTCATCCCTGCCTTTCCCAGCAGTCTTCCAATGACCTCCCTCTCTTCATGGCTCCTCGCTTGATCATGGAATACCCACATTTTTCATGCATGTTTTATCATGATATATTCATCAAGATTCATCTAGATTCTTGGGCTGGAGAGATGGCTTAGCAGTTAAGGCACTTGCCTGCAAAGCCAAAGGACTAAGGTTTGATTCCCCAGGACCCACGTAAGCCAGAGGCACAAGATGGCACATGTGTCTGCGGACCTGTGTTCAATTCCTAGGCCACTTGCATAAGCCAGATGTGAAAAAGAGTGGCGCAAGGGCTGGAGAGTTGGCTTAGCGGTTAAGGCGCATGCCTGTGAAGCCTAAGGACCCAGGTTTGATTCTCCAGGTCACACGTAAGCCAGATGCACGTGGTGGCTCATGCATCTGGAGTTCACTTACAGTGGCTAGAGGCCCTGGAACATCTATCCTCTCTCTGTCTCTCTCTCTTTCTCTGTCATAATAAATCTTTAAAAAGAGTCATGTAAATGTCCAACATTTATTTGTCAAGAGGCCTTGGCACACCCATACACACATTTATATATATGTGCTCATGCATAAGTAGTTAAAAATAATAAAAAATGAATAAATGAAAGTGTGATTTGTGATGACATGGTTTTCCAGTCATTCACTTACAAAAGTGTAATGACTAATACAGAGCCAAGGCTTGCTGTAAGGCAGAAACAACCCTGACGAGCATTATAGAAGATATTTGGGCACTAGTTTATGTCAGTAATAAAAGAACTGTAAGCTCAGAGACCTCAAACAGTGTTCTTTGTGTCCAAGGCTTAGAACGTAGCAGGGGGAGTTTAAAAGGCTTCAGGTAAAATCCCAACTTACTTCCTATGACAGCTTTAATGTACAGAGTACTGCAAGCTGCTCAGTAGTCCAAGGACTCGTGAGTCTTGTCTTGCAGTGTATTTATTTGCACTCCTGATATGGAGCTGGTAGATTAGATTGTGCATTTATTTCTCTAGTACTCCCACTTGCTGTGTAAGAAGTCAGTCAAGTACGTAGTCTGACTCTTTTAAAGTCAGACAGTGAGCTTGATGGAATTTACAGCTGGTGGAACAGTATAAGCAATCTGGGTCTCAGAGATCTACAGACCATTCGGTATAGTTCGATTCAGCATCTTATTATTGATGGGAAAAGAATTCTGGAGAAAAAAAAAATCTCATGAAATCGAATAATTTTTTTAAATTTAAATTTTAAAAAATTTATTTGCAAGGAGAGAGAGGGAAGGAAAGGAGAGAGGGAAAGAGAATGAGCTCGCCATTGCAAAGGAAGTCCAGATGCATGTACCACTTTGTGCTTCTGGCTTTGTGTGTGTACTGGGGAGTGAGCCCAGGCTGTCAAGCTGTGCAAGCAAGCACTTTAATCACCCGTGTGCTGGCATCACAGAAGCCTGCTGTGGCCTCTAGCTTCTTCTTCTTCTTCTTCTTTTTTTTTTGTTCAAGGTTAGATCTTACTTGAGCCCAGATGGACATGGAATTCACGATGTAGTCTCAGACTTGCCTTTAGCTCACAGTGATCCTCCTACCTCAGCCTCCTGAGTGCCGGGATTAAGGTGTGTGCCACCACTTCCTACTGTCTTCTAGCTTTTACGTGGTACCTGGAAGTACAAACTCAGGTACTCTGGCTCATATGACAAGCACTTCACATACTAAGCCCCTAGACTAAATCCAGTGAAATAACGATTGGTATTAGCTTCAGATATATATAAGTTTTAATAGTATATACAATAGCCCCCACTATCCTGCTTGTTTTCTGTGGATCAAGTTACCCATCGTCCAGAAGTATTAAACAGGAAGTTCCAAAAACAAACATTTCATTTACATTGCATGGCATTCAGGCTAGCGTGATGAAAACTTGAGGTGTACCACTCTATCATTCCCTTCGTGCGTCAGAAGACCCGAGACAGTCAACTTATGAAGAGGAAGGGTTTATTTGGTTCACAGTTCTGTAGATTTCACTCACTGGGCAATGTGCCCATGGCTTTTGGGCCTGTGGTGAGGCAGGGTAACATGGAGAGGATGTATGCTGGGGCAAGACTGCTCGTCTTATGGAGACTGTGAAGCAGCGAGACGGGGTGCGGGGAGAAAGGAAAGGGCCAGAGTCCCAAGAACCTCTTTAATGACATCCTTCAAATCATCTAACTTCCTCCCACTAGGCCCCACCTGATCGGGGTCCTTACCTCCCAGTAGTAACATGGGTTGGGAAGAAGCCTTTATCACCCAGACCTTTGGAGGACACTTAAAATCCAAATTATATCATTTCCCATTTAGTCACTTGGTAGCATCTGAGGTCATGAGCTTGACTGTCACAGTAACCTGTATTTCCCTTAAAAATAGCCCCAGGATGATGCTGGAAATATGGACATGCTAAAGAAGCGCTGGGAAAGGCTTCCTTTAAGTGAAAAGGCAAAAGTTCCCTATAGGGAAAGAAGAACAATTATATGAAAAATTTGTGTTTGTTCGTTTTGCTGTGACACCTTGTAGTGCAAAATTCTGAGCACTGTGCATGGTAGGGCACTCATGCATATGAGTAATTTTATCTTTGTGAAGGTTTCACAGGCAGGTGGATGATCCCTGCAAGCAAAAACATAATAGGGAAGGAGCGTGGCTATGATAAGTGTAACTGCAGCTTCTGTGTCTATGTCTTTCAGTGACAGACACTCTCATTCTTGTTGAAGATGTACTTGCTGAGTTACAGGACCTGTGTTGTTTTCATAAACACTTGGACTTTGTTCCTAAGCAGGATTCATACTTTGGAAGCATCATTTTTGCTCTTTTTCACTGGTTCAGGTGCTGAGGTTGGAGGCAGTGACATTAGTGAGGGGCCTTATTTTATTATACATTCCCAGTAAGGTATGGAGTCTAAATTAAGACACAGGCAATGAAACTGAGGAGGAGGAAGGGAATAGAGAGCTTTTGAATGAAGGAGGAAGAACTACTGATGAGCCTGTAGATTTTCAGGGGAGCTTTAAGCACGATGAGAGAGACAGTATTGTAAGTAAACATGAGTCTTTGACCAGGCTACAGACTTGAACTTGAATCCTTGCCTCCCCACCTTTTACCTGTGTGACCTGAAGTAGGCCAGCCAGCCTCTCTGGGCTTCAGCTTTTTCAGCTGTTAAGATTATTAATTATTCTTACTGTCTTTGAGAAGAGAACACATTTCCTGACTATACTGCAAGGGGCAGCAGACTGGCCAATAAGTCAGGTATCTCCTATATCCTGTCGTTGTTATGCATAAGAAAATATTTGTAAGCAAAAGGCCAGAGCGTTCCAGGAAGGAGTACCTAGTTCTATTGTATAGTTACTGTAGGAAGTAGGTTCCACCAAAGGGATGACCAGCAGGAAGAGAAAGGAGGGCAGAGGTCAACTCTGTGTGCTGATCTTAATACTGTCCCTTCCTATAGGGAAACCTATTGGAACCGTAGTGTACTCAAGAAAGATCACATGGTTTTCTTGAAAGCATCCCAGGTCATTGCGTGAGTGTTAGCAGTATCTTATGTATTAAATAGCTCTTTAATCTCAAGTATTTTTTGCATGTATTTGGACTTCCTTATTTTTTCATTAGTTATGTACACAGTGTGTATACCGTCATGTCGGTACCATTGTTAGCCTCCTCCCTGTCCTCCCCCCCTCTGAAGGGACCCTACTCATTGGGGAATGTGGGTTTGTGCATTGTGGAGGTAGCCATCAGTTACAGGGAGAAGGCAGTGTCTGTGTGCATAATGTCCCAACATGTGGCTGTAACAATCTTTCCATCCCCTCTTCTGTGAATTTCCCTGAGCCATGTTGGGTTCATTTTAGGTTTACTTCAGTGATGAGGTCTTGGGAGCCTCTTTGTCTCTGGATATCTGGTTTGGTAGGAGTTGAGTGTTCTATGTGTCTTATCTCCTTCAACCTTGTGCTGGTACCAAGTTCACCAAGAAAGCAGTACTCTTGCTCATTTCCTCAGTTACTCTATGGTTTCATCTGGGGCTCTGTTGAGATGTGATGGGCTGATTCTCTCCTCAAGTTCTGCATCCATCTGAAAAGAGAAGCCAATTCTCCAACAGAGAGTTAAGTTAGCACCAGATAAATGGGATAAACATTATTATTTTAGAGAGAATTTAATAGGTGTAGGCCCTTTTATAGCCTACAGTTGGTGGGAACTTTATAATGGAGAGCAGCCTCGTTTTTTGGATATGGTTCTGACTTGTTTCCCAGATCCAGCTATGGGTTCCATTCTACTGAGTGGGTCCGTTAACCAAACCAAGAGCAGTTGGTTACCCATCGTGGCTGTTTGCCACTATTGCCCTTATGTTAGCGTCATTTCAGGTTCTTTTCTGCTGAGGAGCTTGGACCATGAGTTTCTTGGACAGATGTTGGTCATTTTCCCCCAGTTGCTCATCTAGCATCTTCTGGCACTAGATAAGCTAACTGTCTAGGGACTGACTCTCTTCCAGATTCCAGCCAGGTCACTGTATTCTGTACCAACAGCATATGGTGTCTTTGGCAGTAGGGTCTTATCATTAACTTTTGGTGGGCTATCAAGTATTAGTACTCTGACAGAAATCTGTCTTCTTTTGGGAAACCTTGTAGGTCTCTTTGATTAACAGCTCATTGTGGATGTTAACCACATGCTGGTACTGGGAGTTACAGGCCAGTGCCAAGGGAAAAGAAGGAGAAAAAGGTAGATAATATAAAAGAGAAAGGGAGAAGAGGGAGGGAAGGAGAGAGAGAGAGAGAGAGAGAGAGAGAGAGAGAGAGAGAGAGAGAGAGAGAGAGAGGGAGAGAGAGAGAGAGATATTGAGAGAGAAATAGCAGAAATAGAAGATTAATGTTAGTCTTCATCATACCCCCTCCAGGGCCTTGTGATTCAGGTGTTCTCTCTAAGGACCTGATGAAGGTTCAACCATTTAGTCTGTCTTTTAGGAGATAGAATTTTATGGTACCATTGCCATTTGGGAAATAGGACCCCTCATTCACTGTTGGTGGGAATGTATGATAGTACAACCACTATGGAAAGCAATATGGAGACTCCTAAAAAGGTTGACTATAGAGTTACCAACAGACCCAGTTATTCTCTTTCTGGGCATTTGCCCCCAAAGCTCCATGCCTCAGTTCAGAGAGATTTGCTCAACCATGTTTGTAGCTGCTTAATTCATAATAGCTAAGAGCTGGAATCAACCCAGATGTCCATCATTAGATGAATGGATAACCAAGATGTCATATATCTACATGATAGAATTCTACACAGCAGTAAGGAAAAATGACACAATGAAATTTGAAGAAAAATGGTCGAACTTGGAAAAGATCATTTTCAGAGAACTCACCCAATCACAAAAAGTACCCAATCTGAAGCATTTTTAAACTTTTTAAAAAAATTTTAAGTGATCTATTTATGTATTTGAGAAAGACAGAGAAAGAGGCAGATAGATATGGGGTGGGGAGGGAGATAGAATGGGCACCCTAGGGCCTTCAGGTGCTGCAAACAAACTCCAGACACATGTGCTACCTTGAGCATCTGGCTTACATGGGTCTTGGGGAACCAAACCTAGATTCTTTGGCTTTTCAGGAAAGTGCCTTAACCACTAAGCACTCTCTCCAGCCTTTTCTAAACTTAAAAACTTGTTTATTTATAAGAAAGGGAGAGAAAGAAAGAAAGAAAGAGGCAGATAGAGTGAGAATGGACATGCCAGGGCCTCTAGCTACTACAAACAAACTCCAGATGCATGCACCATCTTGTGTATCTGGCTTTATGTGTTTACTGGGGAATTGGACCTGGTTGCTTAGGCTTCACAGACAAACCCCTTAACCACTAAGCAATCTTTCCAGCCGAATCTCAAGCATTTCAATGTGTTTCCAATGCGTTAGAAATTCATCCTCATAATGTCAAGGTGAGATAAGGAAGCAAAAGTGATAGTATTCCTGGTCTACAAGTGAGATGCTGAGAGAGCTCAGATGGCTTTGTTCTTTGTCCATCTGAAAGCCTTTCTTGTCCTTGTTGCACATTGACCATCATGTTTCTCAAATGCTAGCCAGAGCATCGTGTGCATTTCGGAAGGCCTGGGTTGCAGTGTAGATACAAATTGTTTGGACTCTTTTGTTGGTAACCCTGGTGGCACAGGTTCAGAATTCAGGATTTTCACTCAGCACCTCAGGTGATTCTGTTGGAGACAATTATATTCTAGGGAAGAAATAAGAAAATACCCAAATTTGTACTATTTTTTTTAAAATGAAACCTTTCCAAAAATGTGTTAAAAGTATTTTTAAAATACAGTTATTTATTTGTGTGTGTGTGTGTGTGTGTGTGTGTGTGTGTGTGTGTGAGAGAGAGAGAGAGAGAGAGAGAGAGAGAGGAGAGAGAAAGGCCGTGCCAGGGCCTCCAACTGCTACAAACGAACTCCGGATGCATGCACCACCATGTGCATCTGGCTTACATGGGTCTTGGGGAATCAAACATGGGTCCTTTCTTTGGCTTTGCAGGCAAGCACCTTAACCACTAAGCCATCTCTCCAGCCTTGTTAACATGTTTTAAATAGAATCTGAAACTACTATAATTAAAACTTTAGAATATTTTTTGAACATTTTTGGTTATTTTTGTTGAGTAGTGCCTCTGATTAGAGGGAACACTAGTTTGACCTGTACACATGAGTCCTAGGACCCACTGGTCAGTGGACATACTACAAGGCAACACAGGTAAGTGATGGCTTAGGGCTGCATTTTACATCCACTTGGCTCAGCAGGTCTCGTCTGCAGGTGCTACATGTAGTGATAGGTTTGGTTAGGAAGAGATGCTCTCTGTCTACTCCTGCCTTCTATCTGTGTGCATTCAATGATGGAATCAGCCCTATATCTCTATGACAGTTTTAGTATACCAGTACAAAACTCCCAGGCTCTGGGTAGCTTGAAGACTCTCTCTATTCGCTGGACCCCCATGGTCATAAATCAGCTGGTGACAGGCTTGTGAATTTGCCCTCATCTGTTTTAATTATAGAGGAGGTACATTCACCAGAATCATATTTTAGCATCTTGTCTCTCTGGTTCTTTATTGTGTCTATGGCTTCCAACAACCATGTAGTGAGCACTTATCGAATATTTGTTGAGTAAATTAGCAACTTGTGAATTTAGAAGCAAATAAGAACAGTGAGATTACAAAGAACTGCACTAATCAACTGCTGACATACATAGAAAGCACTAGCAAGTCCCCAGAGACTGCCTGAGCTGGAACTAGAAACAGCCTACCTTTTTCTCAGAGTTGTAAGGAATCTTATCCTTATTGGTTCTGTAACACCCTTCGTAAGGCCTTTGCTTGTTCACCAGGTATTTACTTAATGTCCATTTTGCACTAGTATTAAGCTCTATCTGTTCCATTTCCCTCCATGTCATTAAATGAAAAAAGCTCTCATTCACATTGTAATCTCTACTGTCATATTTCTGAGCAGTGGAAATCTCCCATTTCCTTTACAGGTTTCCCTGGTATCTCATTTGGGTTCCTTGCCCAGTGGAGCCTCTTT
This sequence comes from Jaculus jaculus, assembly GCF_020740685.1. Classification (NCBI taxonomy): domain Eukaryota; kingdom Metazoa; phylum Chordata; class Mammalia; order Rodentia; family Dipodidae; genus Jaculus; species Jaculus jaculus. The sequence continues at coordinate 293,902,531 of NC_059102.1, read as the reverse complement.
TCATGCTGCTTTTACTGACTGACACCAGGAGTGAATCATGAGCCATGGCAATGATTAAGTGTGTTATCAGTAGGATAAATATTTTCTTTAACAACTGACACTGTCTTTTTGCATGCAAATTTTTGACCATTAATATTTAGTGAACACAGTGGTTGCATTTTCAATTTCTGTTTATTTGGAGAAATTGGATCTATGTTTTGGTGAGCCCTCAGTCCTTTCAATGTTCTAACTTCTTTTTCTTTTAAAATTTCCTTTGTTTATTTTTTTGAGGCCTAGGGAAAACTCTAGCCCAGGCTGACCTACAACTCACTATGTAGTCTTAGAGTGACCTTGAACTCACAGCAGTCCTCCTACCTCTGCCTCTCAAGTTCTGGGATTAAAGACATGTGCCACCATGCCGAGCTTCTTTGAATTTTTTATGTGTCATAATTTACAATCCTGTCCTTTTGTCTGTGATCTCATTTTCAAATCACATTATCATTCTTCTTTCATTTGCCTCTCTTTATAAAAAATAGAAAATAGACTTAAGCCCACCATATAGGCAAGTTAATGCAGAATATGGATCTCAGAATGGAACATGGATGGTCTCCAGCAGCTCCTACTAAGTGGATCCAGCAGCTTTGCCACTGACCTTCTTCTTTCAGCTTCTTTTATATCCTTTCATTGTAACTTATCTCACACATTCTTCTTAGACTTAATTTGCTCACTTAAGAACATGTGATAGGGCTGGAGAGATGGCTAGGGGTTAAGATTCTTGCTTGAAAAGCCCAAATGACCTGGGTTTGATTTGCTAGTACTCATGTGAAACCAGATACACGAAGTGGCACATGTAGTAAAAGTCCCTTTGCAGTGGCTCGAGGCCCTGCCATGCCCCTTCTTTACGCCCCTTCTTTCTCTCTCGCTTTCTCTCTCTGCTTGTAAATAAAATAAATATATAAAATTTAAGAAGAAGAACATGTGATCATGAGATTTTTATTTTCCTCCAAAGAAGGAGAACAAGACCATATTCTTTACCCATAGTTGTAACTATTTTAGTCTGTGTCAGGAGTTAAGAAGAATATATGAGCGAAAAAATTGAGGTAATAAAACTTAACTTTTGGTGCAAGTAGTTGGGGTAGAGAGGAAAAAAGAAAAGAGAAAGATATTAGTATAGCACACTATTTTTTTAAAATTTTTTTAAAATTTATTTGAGAGCGATAGACACAGAGAGAAAGACAGATAGAGGGAGAGAGAGAGAATGGCCGCGCCAGGGCTTCCAGCCTCTGCAAACGAACTCCAGACGCGTGCACCCCTTGTGCATCTGGCTAACGTGGGACCTGGGGAACCGAGCCTTGAACCGGGGTCCTTAGGCTTCACAGGCAAGCACTTAACTGCTAAGCCATCTCTCCAGCCCCACAGTATTTTTTTTTAAATTTGTGAGTGTTAATGACTTGTAGTCTTGCGGTATGCCTTTGCATTTTCTGATTTTTCTTACAAGATTCCTTTGAGGGGTGCAGATTCTAGGCTGGCAAATTCTGATAGCCTTAGGTATTCAAATATGGAGAGCGAATACCCATTACTGTATTGCTTTGTATAACTAGCAACACACGACCATAGGAACTTAGAGCTGGTTTTACAATTTGGCATTGATGCTGTGCTAGTTGGCTTAGTAACTTTGAGCATGGCCCTTCACAGCTTCACAGCCCACTCTCCCCAAGTGAGTGGTAACAGTTCTTATGAGGATCAAGCATAGGCTCCATAATGCATGCTCAGTAGTATATGTTAGTCCTCTATGTTCTTCCTCTGCATTCATGAAGAGAAACACCCAATGAGGAAAAAAAAAAACACACCATAATATCTTACAGAGAGATATGCACTTGGGAGAAATGAAACTGTCTTATATTTGGTCCTGTTTTCTCTGTCACTAAATTCTAGCAAGCCCATGATCTAGGAATAATACTTGTGCCAAACACAGTGTCTGGGGATAGAGGACTTGCCAGAGACCCTGGGTCACACAGCTTTGTGTGAACTATTTGAATTTTGCAAGTCCACATGTACTTTACATTTTTTGTTTTGAAGGGGAAAAAGCAAGCTGGGCAACATCACTGCTTGGATTCTGAAATCCAGGGAGTGAAGATTTCATTGGCATTTTGATGCTGAAGCTTGTATTTTATGTTTGGATATTTTGATAATAGACAATAGTAATAGTGGGACATATTTACTTTGCTTTAAACTGAACCAATCCAGTAAGAAAATGGAGAGGATAAAGTGATTTTTCAGTGTGGCATACAGAATAATAATCAAGCTAATGATTTTAATTTTAACTTTGGAAACATCAGGCAATTGGCACTCCAGGTCTAGGATCTTTGAAGGAGCACTTATAAGCTTCACAAGGAGACACAGCCTCTGTAAGTTGTCTGTGGGATTCATACCTCTGTCGGAAAGTTCTGGGCTGTGAAGGTTTTCCATTCATAGCTGGGTTCATTCACAGAGAATATTAGGTCATATAGAAACTCACTGCCCCAGCTGACCTTTATAGATAGAGATTGGCTGAGCTACACAAGAACAGATGGGATTTCAGACAGCCAGGACACCTGCTCACCTGGGGCTTCAGCATATGCAGACATTGAGTGTTTAAATCTCTCACTGAGAGAAATAGGAGGGAGTTGTGAATTATAGGGGTTTGTTCTGAATAATGAACTGCGTGGGACAATAGGTGATGGTTTTCAGAAAATACTGAATAGGCTGTCTTAGTTCAAACTGTCCTCCCTCCATGAATTCTAAATCCTTGAACTTCTTAAAGATAGCATGTGGTTTATTTTTCTTAGGTAGATGACCAAGACATGGAAACTTTTAAGTTTTTGCTTTAGACACCAAATGAAAGTGGCTTCACAGATGGAAATAGAAGCCTGGTGCTGTAGGGCATGCACCAGTTGTCCTCGTGACTGAGGCAGGAGGATCACCTGAGTCAGCAATAGCAAGACCTTATCTCAGAAAATGAGAGGGAGGGGGAGGGGGGGTAATGAATGAGAATGAAAACGAACTCATCATCACTGGAATCCTTAAATGATGACTAGAATGTTGAGTAGGGATCTGTGTTCAAGAAGATATAGTCTGTGATTAATTATTCTTGAACTAAGTCACCAGGAATCCTACTGTTTTTCAGGAGATGGAAAGAACAACT